>NW_024412451.1:3663697-3674414 GCF_014898765.1 Herpailurus yagouaroundi | reverse complement strand
CCCCCCCCCCCCGCATCATTCCCTTTGGGCGCCTGAGTCCCTGAGTTTGAATCCTCAACCAGGACTCCCCCGCCGCCCCTTCCAGAGGCCCTCCCTCGGAGCGACCCTCCCACCACCCTGGGAGGTCCCCGCTTCCCTCAGCTTCCAGAAACACCGCTAACCGACCCCTCCAGTCCTCTCAGGAAGGCTACCAACCCCGGGCACGTAATTCCCGCCTCCGCGCTTCAAATCCGACCCTCCGGCTCCGCGAGGGCGGCGAACGCCTCAGGCCAGACGCCCCCAACAGCCCCTCAGCCCCGCGAGCCGCGCCGGCCCTGACCGTTTCTGGGCCTCCAATCCCCACAGACGGATCTGCCGGTCATACTGCGCCGCCTCCTCCTCGCTGATGCCGCCGCTGGCCTCTTCCTTCTCCACCATGGCGCCGGCTCCAGCCGCCTGCACTCGGGTCCTGCCCACGGCAACCGCCCGCCGGCCCCACGCGCCGCCAACCGCCGCCGGCCGCGCGCCCGGGCCGCGTCTGCGCCTGCGCCAGGGAACGCGCCTGCGCAGAACCTCCTCCACGGCCCGGCCCTCCCCTAGAGCCTGGGACCGCGCGAAGCTCGCCCGCCTGAAAGGCGGGCCGGCAGGACTGTCGGCCACGTGACCGGGACTCCAGCCAATCCTGGCCCAAGGATGGCGCGATTCCCCGCCTCCCTTTCTTCCCCCCCCCCGGCCCCGCGGGGGGAAGGGGGGGGGGGGGGGGGGAGGGGGGTTTTTAGTTTTTATTTATTTATTTTTTACTTATGGGGCTTTTTAAATCAGCAGATATTTATCTAGCACCTGCTGAAATCCCGGTAGTGGAGGCGTTGGGCAATAGAGCAGCGAATAAAATAGAGCCCTGCCCTCAGGCGGCTAACGTTCTTTCGAGGAGAGCCCAAAGACAAATAGAAATCAGACCGTGAGAAATGCTGTGGAGAAAAATAAGCCCGGATGGGACCACAGGGTTCCAGGAGTGGCCAGAGAGAAGCTTCTCGCAGAAAGGGGATATTGAACCGAGAGCTGGAGGGACTGAAGAAAACAAACGGCGATGGAGCATTTCTGGTCAGGGCAGACAGCAGGTGCAAAGGCCCTGAACCTGGAATGTGCTAGCATAGCTGAGGAACATTGGAGAGGGCAAGGTGGCTGGAGCAGAGTGAGAGGATGGGCAGTGGTAAGAGGTGAAACATAGATGAAGCAAGTGGGGCATCCTGAGGGACCTTGTAGGCCTGGTGCTAACTAAAGTGTATTTTAAGCAAGGTGCCTTTTTATTATTCATTCAACAAATACTTATTGAGCATCTGTTATGTGTTAGCCATTGATCTCAGTGCTGGGATAGAGCACTGAAAAAAAAATAGCTGTTTTCTCATGGAGTTTAAATGGGTTTTCAGTGAATTCTTTCTCTTCTTTTTCGGGTTTGTTTGAAAGAGAGAGAGAGAGAAAGACGGTGGGGGGGGGGCGCCTGGGTGGCTCAGTCAGTTAAGCATCTGACTTCGGCTCAGGTCGTGATTCTCACTGTTTGCGAGTTCAAGCCCCGAGTTGGGCTCCACGCTAACTGTGCAGAGCTTGCTTGGGATTCTCTCTCTCTCTCTCTCTCTCTCTCTCTCTCTCTCTCTCCGCCCCCCCGTCTCTCTCTCTCTGCCCCTCCCCCACTTGCACACACAACTCTCTCTCTCTCTCTCTCTCAAAATAATAAACTTTAAAAAAAATTTTTTTTAAAAAGAGAGTGCACAAACCGGCAAGTGGGGGAGGGACAGAGAGAGGAGAGAGAGAGAGAATCCCAAGCAGGCTCTGTGCTATCAGCGGGGAGCCCAATGCAGGGCTCGGTCTCAAGAACCATGAGATTCATGACCTGAGCCGAAATCGAGAGCTGGACGTTGAACCCACTGAGTCATCTGGGCTCGCCTATGGGAATTATCTTTCTAATTTTTTTTTTATTTTTTTCAACGTTTATTTACTTTCGAGACAGAGAGAGACAGAGCATGAACGGGGGAGGGTCAGAGAGAGAGAGAGAGGGAGACACAGAATGTGAAACAGGCTCCAGGCTCCGAGCGGTCAGCACTGAGCCCGACGCGGGGCTGGAACTCACGGACCGCGAGATCGTGACCTGAGCCGAAGTCGGACGTTCAACCGACTGCGCCACCCAGGCGCCCCTATCTTTCTAATTTTTATGAGATTAGTTAGGTTCTTTAATAGAACTATTTCAGGGGCGCCTGGGTGGCGCAGTCGGTTAAGCGTCCGACTTCAGCCAGGTCACGATCTCGCGGTCCGTGAGTTCCAGCCCCGCGTCGGGCTCAGTGCTGACCGCTCAGAGCCTGGAGCCTGTTTCACATTCTGTGTCTCCCTCTCTCTCTGCCCCTCTCCCGTTCATGCTCTGTCTCTCTCTGTCCCGAAAGTAAATAAACGTTGAAAAAAAATAAATAAAAATAAATAAACATACGCCAGGGGCGCCTGGGGGGCTCAGTTGGTTGGGCGGCCAACTCTTGATTTCAGCTCGGGTCATGATCTCGCAGTTTGGGAGTTTGAGCCCCGCGTTGGGCTCTGCGCTGACAGTGTGGAACCTGCTTGGGGTTCCGTCTCTCCCTCTCTCTCGAAATAAGTAAATAAACTTTTTTAAAAAATGGACATACCCCTGCTTTATGTAGGAACAGTCACAAGACAGTGGGAGGAGAGAAAACAGTCCCGTATATATAAATAGAAACTTCATGAAGTGCTGTGAAGGAAAAGAAGAGAGAGCTATAAAAGTGTTTTTGACTTAGTGTTGGAGTCAGAAAAGTATGTCCTGAGGGGCGCTTGGGTCACTCAGTCGGTTGAGCTTCCGACTTTGGCTCTGGTCATGATTTCACAGGTCATGAGTTCGAGCCCCATGTCAGGCTGTGTGCTGACAGCTCAAGCCCGCTTAGGATGCTGTGTCTCCCTTTCTCTGCCCCTCCCCACTCACACTTTGTGTGTGTGTGTCTCTCTTTCTCTCTTAAAAATAAATAAACGTTTTGAGAGACAGAGAGTGAGTGGGGGAGGAGCAGAGAGACAGAGGGAGACACAGAATCCTAAGCAGGCTCCAGGCTCCGTGCCGTTAGCACAGAGCCAGATGTGGGGCTTGAACCAGTAAACCTGAGCCCTAGTCGGATGCTTAACCCACCGAGCCACCCAGGTGCTGCCCCCTCTTTATTTATTTATTTATTTTTTATTATTTTTTAAGTTTAAATTTTTTTTAACGTTTATTTATTTTTGAGAGAGAGCACATGAGCAAGGGACGGGCAGAGAGAGAGGGGGGACACAGAATCTGAAGCAGGCTTCAGGCCCTGAGCTGTCAGCGCAGAGCCGGATGGGGGGCTCGAACTCACCAACCAGGAGATCGTGACCTGAGCCGAAGTCGGACACCGACTGAGCCACCCAGGCGTCCCCACTGAATTCTGTGTTACGTGAATATCTCAGTAAAGCTTTAAGTAAAGAAAGACAAGAAATGGAAGCTTCCACTTTCCCTCCCTTGGGACACTTGATTTTAAGCTCAGCCTCCTTGCTAGGAAAAGCCAAAACAGCCCAGAGAGAAGCCTTCGTGGAGAAGAGCCAAAGTTCCTGACCCTCAGGCAGGCGACAGCACCAGGCGCCGGCCAGCACCAACTCGCTGGCCATGTGAGTGAGCCATCTTGGAAGTATATCCTCTGCCGGCTGGTCAAGCCACCCCGGAGGGAGCAGATACGAGCCATTCCTTCCAAGCCCTGCCCAAAGTTCTGATCCGTAAGCAAAATCAAGGACCGCTGTCGAATCATACCACAAAGTTTTGTGATCACTCGTTACACAGCATTAGATTACCTGGACACTGCCCTCCACCAACTCTCTTCACACTTTCTTTTTTCTCCATAATGTTTCCTTCTCTCTCCCTCCCCCTGGCGTGCACCCTCTCACGGGGTCAAACAGGCGCTCTCTCTATCTTCCTCTTTCCTTCACCCCATTCTCTCTCTCTAACTCTCTTTCCCTTTCCCTGCCAACACTCTCCGTCTTTCTGATTTTAGTCTCTCTGACGAGCTCATTCTTTTCTGTATTCTCTGAAGACGTTCTCTGGGCCCAGCCCTGTGCGAGGGGACACATAAACCCTGGGGGGGATATGTTGTCCTGTGGCATCACAGAAGATCTCTCAGAGGAAGTAATGACCGAGTGGAGATGCGGAGAATGATGACAAGTTAGGTGACCGAGCCATGGTGACTGAGGGGGATAAAGGCGTCAATTAAGAAATCGGATGGTGGGGGCACCCAGCTGGCTCAGTCAGTAGAACATGTGACTCTTTATCTCTGGGTTGTGAGTTTGAGTCCCACGCTGGATGTAGAGATAACTTAAAAATAAAATATTTTTATTTTTTTTAATGTTTATTTATTTTTGAGAGAAAGAGACAGAGCATGAGCAGGGGAGGGGCAGAGAGAGGGAGACACAGAATCCGAAGCAGGCTCCAGGCTCTGAGCTGTCGGCACAGAGCCCAACATGGGGCTCGAATTCACCAGTCTTCCAGCTGTGGGATCATGGCCTGAGCCGAAGTCAGCTGCTTAACCGACTGAGCCACACAGGCACCCCAAAAATAAAATCTTAAGCAAGAAAAAGAACCAAATCCTGAGTTGCCTTTTTTTTTTTTAATGTTTATTTATTTTTGAGAAAGAAAGACACAGCGTGAACTGGGGAGGGAGACACAGAATCCGAAGCAGGCTCCAGGCTCCCAGCTGTCAGCACAGAGCCCGATGCGGGGCTTGAACTCACAAATGGTGAGATCATGACCTGAACCGAAGTGGGTTGCTCAACCAAGTGAGCCACCCAGGTGACCCTTGTCCTTTTTTTTAAGCCCTGAAAATCTATTTGTTAATTACAATATGTGACCGTGGTACTTTGAGGCAAATAGAGAATATAAAACATCAGTATCCTGAACGCTAAAGAAACAAGTCCAGAGTGAACATCACTTTGCTTAGAATGATTTGAGGCTGGAACATCTGGGTGGTTCAGTCGGTTAAGCATCTGACTCCGGCTCAGGTTATGATCTTATGGTTTGTGGGTTCAAGCGCCTCATTAGGTTCTGTGCTGACAGTTCAGAGCCTAGAGCCTGCTTCAGATTCTGTGTCTCCCTCTCTCTCTGCCCCTCTCCTTCTCACCCTCTGTCTCTCTCTGTCTCTCAAAAATAGATGTTAAAAAAAAAAAGAAAGAAAAGAAATGAGAGAGTTTGGGAAGTACACGTCTCTTCAAATCTGTATTGTTTCTTCCAAATATCGCTTGGCCCCCTAGGAAAGTCCGTTTTCTAAACATGACCTTACCCCTTATCCTAATCCAGAGGATGAGACAAGGATCTAGATGGCTTGAAGTTCAGAAACAGAATGAGAATAGTGGACACTATTTGGTAGCTTTTATTTTATCACGATCTTAAAAAAAGTTTAATGTTTATTTATTTTTGAGAGAGACAGAGTAGGGAAGGGACAGAGAAAGAGGGAGACACAGAATCCGAAGCAGGCTCCAAGCTCTGAACTGAAGGCACAGGGCCTGATGCAGGGCTTGAACTCACAAACCGTGAGATCATGACCTGAGCCGAAGTCGGACACCTAATCGACTGAGCCACCCAGGTGCCCCACAAATTTTTTTAAGTACACCCAACGTGGGGCTCAAACTCACAACCCCGAGGTCAAGAGTCACATGCTCTACAGACTGAGCTGGCCAGGCAGCCTACAAATTTTTATTTTGGAGATTTTCAAGCTTACAGAAAAAATAGTCCAATGAATATTCATACATCCTTTGAATAGATTCATTAATTTGAAATTTTGGCACATTCTCTCTCTGTCATACACACACACGCTTACCCATATACTTTTTAGCTAAACCACTTTACAGTTCGTCCTTCCAGGTCTTTAAGTCAATGCAGGGAAAAATTTTGAGAACCAGTCGGCCAGATTCTCTCACACACTTCCTGCATATGAAATGCCAAATATGCACAAATCCCTTCAACCGAAAGATTAATTCCAGAGGTCTGAGCCACTTGAAAATGTCTATATTTAACTCCAAATATTCGCTGGGTTAAACGACGCCAATGAAGGAAACGATTATCGCAACAAGGGCATGCAGTACGTTCTCTTGATTAGCGCTGAGGCCGATTGCATTTTGCACAGATGGCTACAGCCGTGTCGATCTTCTATTCCCCATGCTTGATCTTCAGCAACCCCTCGACGCTACTCCCACCGAGAGGGTGCGGTGTGAACGCATCTTCATTTAGTTCATTATATCTTCAGTGACCCTATTTCCGAATAAGGTCACATTCTGAGGTTTCCGGAAGAACACGAATTGTGGGGTAGGCAAAAACTACTTAACCCAGTACAGGTATCAGTGCATATTCTTAAACATATAACGACATACGAAGAAATAACTGTACACGTGTGGAGCTAGCTAATTAGCTAGCTAGATAAAATAAATCTGGCGTTTGATTGAAAATAATTTGGCAGAGTTGGGGATGGTCAGTGGGTGGAAATAGGGCTTGGCTATGAGTTTATAATTCTTCTTTTTTTAACGTTTATTTTGAGAGAGAGAGAGAGTGCACGAGTGGGGTAGGGGCAGAGAGAGAAGGGAGACAGAAGCCCAAGCAGGCTCTGCATTGACCCTGCAGTGCCCAATGTGGGCCTGGAACTCACTAACCGTGAGATCATGACCTGAGCCCAAACCAAGAGTCACACGCGTGATCGACTGAGGCACCCAAGCGCCCCTGTATTTTTTTTTTAAGATTTTATTTTTATTTATTTATTTTTAATGTTTATTTATTTTTGAGAGAGAGAGAGCACAAGCAGGGGAGGTTCTGAGAGAGAGCGAGACAGAGAATCCGAAGCAGGGCTCCGCACTGACAACAGAGAGTCCGATCTGGGGTTCCGACCCACGAACTGTGAGATCGTGCCTCGAGCCGAAGTCAGACGCTTAAGTGACTGAGCCACCCAGGCACGCCAAGATTTATTTTTATTTTTATTTTTTATAATATACATCCAAATTAGTTAACACATGGTGCAACAATGATTTCAGGAATAGATTCCGTAAGCCCCTTCACCATTTAGCCCATGCCCTCCTCCCCCAACCCCTCCAGCAACGCTGTTTGTTCTCTGTATTTAAGAGTCTCTTATGTTCTGCCTCCCTCCCTGTTTTTATATTATTTTTCCTTCCCTTCCCCTATGTTCATCTGTTTCGCATCTTAAAGTCCTCATAGGAGTGAAATCATGTACTTGTCTTTCTCTTGTCTATTCGCTTAGCATAGCACCCTCCAGTTCCATCCACGTAGTTGCAAATGGCAAGATTTCATTCTTTTTGATTGCCGAGTAATACTCCATTGTATCTATATACCACATCTTCTTTATCCGTTCATCCATCGGTGGACACTCGGGCTCTTTCCATACTTTGGCAATTGTCGATAGCGCTACTATGAACATGGGTGTGCCTGTGCCCCTTTGAAACAGCATACCTAGCAGTGCAATTGCTGGGTCGTAGGGTAGTTCTAATTTTAGTTTTTTGAGGAGCCTCCGTACTGTTTTCCAGAGTGGCTGCACCAGTTTGTATTCCCAGCCAAGATTTTATTTTTTTTAATTTTTATTTTATTTTTTTATTTTTGAGACAGAGAGAGACAGAGCATGAACGGGGGAGGGCCAGAGAGAGGGAGACACAGAGTCTGAAACAGGCTCCAGGCTCTGAGCTGTCAGCACAGAGCCCGACGTGGGGCTCGAACTCACGGACTGCGAGATCATGACCTGAGCCGAAGTCGGACGCCCAACCGACCGAGCCACCCAGGCGCCCGCCAAGATTTTATTCTTAAGTAATTTCTGCACCCAATGCGGGGCTCAAACTTCCAACCCCAGAAGCAAGTGTTGCGTGCTCCACCTTCCGAGCCAGCCAGGCGCCCCTCCCATCTTCTTTCTCAAGGCTGAATATGAATATGTTCCATTGTAAACTATAAACCACATTTTGATTATCCATCCATCCGTTCAGCAGACATTTGGGTTGCTTCTCAGCCTTCGACTAGTGTGAATAATGTGGCCATGCACATGGTGTCCAAATATCTCTCTGAGACCCTGGCGAGACCATGGGATATATACCCGAGGGGAGGGGGTAGTTTTGTTTTTTTCAGCCACAGCTAATCGGAACAGCTGCCCAAACTGAGACTTGGTCACTGAAAGGGGGTGGAGAGCAGTTAGTCAATAGATCAGGCCCCTGGGTTTAGGGATTACATAATTACCTCCACCCAGGTGGCAGCTCCACATTAACCACCTCGGTGGTTCTCAGCCCCACCTGCACATTAGGATTATCTGGGGACCGTTTCAGCAACTCTAGTGCCTGGGCCCCACCTTCCGAGACTGATTAATTGGTCTGGGGTGGAGCTGAGACACTGGGATTTTTACAAAATGCTCCCCAGATGATTCTAAACACAGTCAGGATGGAGAACTCTGTAACAAAGGCACGTGTGGTGTCTTATTCCAGTCTCAATTCTTTTCCCGCCCTTCCTGTTCGAACCGCCTAATTCTTAGGATTCTTTAAACGACATCGGATTAGGGGCACTGGCTGGCTCGGTCAATGGGGCCCGGCACGTGATCTCAGGGTTGTGAGTCCGAGCCCTACATTGGGGGTAGAGAGTACTTAAAAATAAAAATATTTAGGGGCGCCTGGGTGGCTCAGTCAAGTCGGGTGCCCGAATTCAGCTCAGGTCATGATCTCGCAGTCTGTGAGTTCAAGCCCTGCGTCGGGCTCTGTGCTGACGGCTCGGAGCCTGGAGCCTGCTTCGGATTCTGCGTCTCCCTCTTTCTGCCTCTCTCCTGCTCTCCCCCTCACACATGCTCCCTCTCTCTCTCTCTCTCTCAAAATACATAAACATAAAAAATTTTTAAAAATTAAAATCTTTGATGGGGCGCCTGGGTGGCGCAGTCGGTTAAGCCTCCGACTTCAGCCAGGTCACGATCTCGCGGTCCGTGGGTTCGAGCCCCGCGTCAGGCTCTGGGCTGATGGCTCAGAGCCTGGAGCCTGTTTCTGATTCTGTGTCTCCCTCTCTCTCTGCCCCTCCCCCGTTCATGCTCTGTCTCTCTCTGTCCCAAAAATAAATAAACGTTGAAAAAAAAATAAAAAAAATGTTAAAAAATTAAAATCTTTGAAATAAATAAAATTACATTTAAAAAAATTAGGCAGCACCTGGCCAGTTCAGCCAGTGGAGCATGTGATTCTTGATTTCGAGGTTGTGCGATTGAGCTCGAGCCCCACATTGGGTCTAGAGATTGCTTTAAATAAATAAGTAAACTTGAAAAAATAGAAAATAAATGAATAAACAAAAACTAGCATGTTTTAATAGAAGTAAAGATAACCTTTATTACCTGTAATAAAATACGTACATTTAATTATACAGATGGTGGATTTTAAAAACATTTTTTTTTCAACGTTTATTTATTTTTGGGACAGAGAGGCAGAGCACGAATGGGCGAGGGGCAGAGAGAGAGGGAGACACGGAATCGGAAACAGGCTCCGAGCCATCAGCCCAGAGCCCGACGCAGGGCTCGAACTCACGGACCGCGAGATCGTGACCTGGCTGAAGCCGGACGCTTAACCGACTGCGCCACCCAGGCGCCCCTACAGATAGTGGATTTTTACGTACATGAGATGTTATGGATCAAATTGTGTCCCTGCAAAAGATACGTTCAAGTACTTATCCTTGGGACCTATGAATCTGATCCTATTTGGAAATGGGGGTCTTTGTAGATGTAATCAAATTAAGATGACATCATTAGGGTGAGCTGTAGTCCAATACAACTGGTGTCTTTATAAGAGGAGGGAAGGGGCGCCTGGGTGGCGCAGTCGGTTAAGCGTCCGACTTCAGCCAGGTCAAGATCTCACGGTCCGTGAGTTCGAGCCCCGCGTCGGGCTCTGGGCTGATGGCTCAGAGCCTGGAGCCTGTTTCTGATTCTGTGTCTCCCTCTCTCTCTGCCCCTCCCCCGTTCATGCTCTGTCTCTCTCTGTCCCAAAAATAAATAAACGTTGAAAAAAAATTAAAAAAAAAAAAGAGAAAATATTTACATTTTTAAAAGTTTATTTATTTATTTTTGAGAGAGAGAGCGCACAAGTGGGGAAGGGGTAGAGAGGGAGAGACAGAATCCACAGCAGGCTCCAGGCTCTGAGCTGTCAGCACAGAGCCCGATGCAGGCTCAAACTTACAAACCATGAGATCATGACCTGAGCTGAAGTTGGATGCTTGACTGACTGAGCCACCCAGGTGCCCCCAATGTTTACTTATTCTTGAGAGAGAGAGAGACAGAGACAGAGACAGAGCGCAAGCCAGGGAGGGGCAGAGAGAGAGAGGGAGACACAGAATCCAAAGCAGGCTCCAGGCTCTGAGCCATCAGCACAGAGCCCGACGCAGGGCTCAAACTCACAAACCGTGAGATCATGACCTGAGCGAAAGTTGGATGCTTAACTGACGGAGCCACCCAGGTGCCCCTTAATCTCTATGCCCAATGTGGGGCTCAAACTTATAACCATGAGATCAAGAGTTGCAGAGGCACCTGGGTGGCTCAGTAGGTTAAACATCCGATTCTTGATTTCCGCTCGGGTCATGATCTCAGGTCGGTGAGTTTGAGCCCCACATGGGGCTCCAGGCTGACAGTGTGGAGCTTGCTTGGGAATCTCCCTCTCCCTCTCTGTCTGCCCCTCCTCTGCTCACTCACTATCT
>NW_024412451.1:3647751-3663687 GCF_014898765.1 Herpailurus yagouaroundi | reverse complement strand
TCTCTCTCTCTCTCTCTCTCTCTCAAAATAAACGTTAAAAAAAAAAAAAAGAGTTGAATGTCTACTGACTGAGCCAGCAGGGTGGCCCTGGAGGGTAGAAGTTTGAAATGAAGGTCTGAGCTCCTCTGAAGGCCCTAGGGAAGCAATCCTTGCCTCCTCCAGCTTCTGGTGGTTGGCCAACAATGCTTGGCTCGTAGATTACTCCAATCTCTGCTTCTTGTCACATGTTGTCTCCCTGTGTGTATCTTTGTGTCTCTTCTCTTCTTGGAAGGATACCAATCATATCGGGGTAAGGGCCCACCCTACTCCAGTGTGACCTCATCTTATTTTTATCAATCATATCTTTAGTGACCCTGTTTCCAAATAAGGTCACGTTCTGAGGTTTCAGGAAGAATGTGAATTTGAGGGGAGGGAAGCATTGTTTAACCCATTACAGGTACAAGTATATATTCTTTTTTTTTTAACATATATTTTTTAATTTGAGAGAGAGAGAGAGAGCAGGGTAGAGGAGCAGAGGGAGAGACAGAATCTCCAGCAGGCTCTGCACTCAACTTGGAGTGTGACGTGGAACTTGATCCCACGACCCTGGGATCATGACCTGAGCTGAAATCAAGAGTCTGACACTTAACCGACTGAGCCACCCAGGCATCCCACAAGTGTATATTCTTAAATGTGTAACAACATATATAGAAATAACTATGTATGTATATGTGTGGAGCTAGGTAGTTAACTAGCTAGATGAAACAAATGTGGTATTTGATTAAAAATAAACTAAAATGGGTGCCTGGTGGCTCATTCGGGCATCTGACTTTTTTTTTTAATTCTTTTTATTTTTAGAGACAGAGAGAGAGAGGCAGGGAAAGCACAAGAGCACTAGCAGGGGGGGGGGGGAAGAGAGAGAGAGAGAGAGAGAGGGAGAGAGGGAGAGGGAGAGAGATTGAGAGGGGATCCTGAGCAGGCTCCACACTGAGTGTGGATCCCATAACCCTGGGATCATGACCTGAGCCGAAATCAAGAGTTGGACACTCAGGGCGCCTGGGTGGCTCAGTCGGTTGAGTTTCCAACTCTTGATTTCAGCTCAGATCATGATCCCAGGGTGGTGGAATCCAGCCCAGCATCAGGCTCTGTGCTAAGCAGGGAGCCTGCTTAGGATTCTTTCTCTCTCTCTCTCTCTCTCCCTCTACCCCCTCCCCCCTCCCTGGCTCTTGCCAGTGCCGGTTTATGCACTCTCTTAAAAAAAAAAGGCATTGGTGTGGGCGCCTGGGTGGCTCAGTCAGTTAAGTGTTGAACACTTGATCTCGGCTCAGGTCATGATCTCACAGTTTGTGAGTTGCAGTCCCCCATATAGGGACTGCTAGGGATTCTGTCTCTCCTTCTCTTTGCCCCGCCCCCACTTGTGCTCTATCAAAAATATAAATAAACTTAAAAAATTGATAAGCTATCAGAGTTGGGGGATGGTCAGTGGGTAGGTGTAAGGAACTGAATTTCCCTGACTTTATAATTCTTTTCTTTTTTACGTTTATTTATTTATTTTCAGAGAGAGAGTGCGAGAGAGAGCAGGGGAGGGGCAGAGAGAGAGAGAATCCCAAGCAGGCCCCAGCTGTCAATGCAGAGCTGGATACGGGGCAGGAACTCATGAACCAGGAGATCACATGACCTGAGCCCAAATCAAGAGTCAGACACTTAACCCACTAAGCCACCCAGGCACCCCAAGTTTATAATTCTTGAAGCTGGGTGATAGGTATATGAAGGTTCATTTTACACTTTCCCCTATTTTTGTGTATGTTTGAATTTTTCCATAATAAAAAGTTTTTTAAAACCCTTATTTTAATGTTCCGAATCTAAAACTCTTAAACTATGCCGTGCTACTTTCCAATTCTAGGGAAAAATGCCAGTGACAGGATCAAACAACCTCTTTGTGCACAAAAGATGTTTCGAAGTCTGGAATGACCATGCAGCAGAGGGCTATATCAAACCTCTGTTGGATAAGACTTTGGAGAGAAACACTTTTGCTGAGTTGTCTTGTATTGTTAAAGTGAAATGTGCATGGGTCATAGAAAAAAAAATAAAGGGAGTCAAACTATTTTGAAGAACTAAAACTGATTCTTAGCATTAAATGATTTATTAGTTATTATATTGACCTTGAAATGACCCTGAAGATCCATGGCATGTGGTCATTTATAACTGGTTAGCGAATGACCTGAGCTATTTCCTGTGAGTATGCAGTAACTCTTGTGAACAGTAACTTTGTGGAAAAGGACTGAAAATAAACCAACCTGGTCTATAAATTATCTTCTCCTGGACCTCTAGACTCATTAAACATCTAAAAGGGTTCCTTTTCCCACTCCCCCTTATAATTTTATAAAGCTTACAAAGAACATTTAATGTAATGGTAGGTTCTCAAATTTGGGGGTATATATGTTCTTAAACTTTTTTTTTTAAGGTGAAATTCACATTAAAAAAAGAAATTTACATAACTTAAAATTAGCCATTTTAGCTTATTTTTTTTAGCTTATTTTTTATTTTGAGACAGAGAGCGGGGAAGAGGTAGAGAGTGAGCGAGAGAGAGAGAGAAGACAGAGAGAGAGAGAGAGAGAGAGAGAGAGAGAGAATCCCAAGCAGGCTCTGCACTGACAGCTCAGAGCCTGATGTGAGGTTCGAACTCATGAACCTTTCAATCAGACCTGAGCCAAAATCAAGAGCCAGACACAACTGACTGAGCACAACTGGCTATAATTTTGTTCATTAGGTGAGCATTTATTACCCATAGTCAGGTTGGTCCCTGTGCTGTCATCCTATCATCCCTGGTCCCTGTCCTCTAGTGTCAATAACAACTCCTTTATTATTGTAGTGTCCCAAAAGGTCCCTGCAAACTTCCAAAATGTCCTCAAGGGTGCAATTCTCTCCCCTTGAGAATAAAAAACAAACAAACAAACAAAAAAAAACCAACCCAACAGGAATTTCCCACAATAAGTCCCAAAATGTCCTCTAGGGGGCAACATCATCTCCTTGAGAACTAGGTGGAACCATGGTCTAGCCTGGAGTTCATTACCCTCCACTTCCCAATAGAAACAGGGTTGGATTAGCAAGGAAGGTAGAGAAAATAGCTATTGGTTGGCAGTCAGCAAGATACCATAATGCCTCCCTTTGGCCAATGGTCTCCTTCTTTCTTCCCTAGTTATTTCCACAGGCTGGAGCCCGCTCCTGGCATTTCTTCCACACCGTGTAGTGACTTCCCTGTAGAGCCATCCCCGTGACTAGAAAAACAAAATCTTTTGCCAGAATAATGATGTTCCCAGAGTAGAAAGAAATAGGTACCAGGGAAGCATTGGTCACGTATGGGCATCACAGAAGTTTCCATCTCAGAAAAACACAAGGATCTGCCAAGCTTGGAGACATTTTGGAGGTCCAGATGAAGAATTTTGGAAACGATGGGCAAGTTGGTAAAACATGCAACCTTCCTCCACAACCTCCCCACACCACACCCCCCACACACCTGGCACACATGGACACGTGCGTGGGCACACACACAGATACACACACGTGCACACACACAAAGTCACGTTTGGTAGCTCTGTGGGAATCTTAGTGGCAATTTGTATCATGACTGGGAGACTTGCTCTCACTGATCAGCAAAGAAAGCTCTAAGGTATACAAAAGAAGGTTCTTTAGATATATCGCCCAAGATGTATTGCAAAAGACTGCCATCTAGGTCTTCCAACCCAGCCATCCAGGGGGTCCTCAAAAGTTGCAAATATACTACAATTTACTTGTCTGTTCTCCAATCGATGGGTATTTAAGTTGTTCCCAGTTAGGGACTATTTTGACCAGTGCTGCTGTGAACATTCTTTTCATGCCTTTTGGTACACATTTGTTGGATATACACATTCGGGTGGAATTGTTGAATCATAGAGTAAGCTTCCTTTCAGCTGGAGTTGATATCGTCAAGCCATTTTCCAAAGGGGTTCTAAGGGAGATCCCGTGTTTCTCCTCTACTCTAACATTCTATACTTCTCTACTCTGGTCACCAAATGCTTGGAGGCTTTCCCACACCAAGCAGTTCTGCAACTGGGGGATACCAGCTGAAGTTCAATTCCGTTCTGATACTATCTACCCGGAGTTAGCATGAGACCCCATTGGTTAAGAGCTCATTCCCACAAGATTGCCCACCCCCAGCTTCAGCCTCAAATTGGAAGCACTTCTGATTGGGTATAAATCAGATGTTGCCACAACCCCTTTCTCTGTTTCCATTAATTTGCTACAGTGGCTCACAGAAGTCAGGAAAATAGTCTACCTACTAGACTACTCGTTTGTTACAAAGGCTATTAAAGAATATGAATGAACAAGGGGCGCCTGGGTTGCTCTGTCCATTGAGCATTCGACTTCAGCTCAGGTCACGATCTCATGGTTTGTGAGTTCAAGCCTCGTATCAACTCACTGCTGTCAGCATGGAGCCCACTTCCTATCCTCTCCCTCTCTCTGCCCCTCCCCCATTCAAGCGCACATGCGTGCACTCCCTCTCAAAACTAACACATAAAAAAAAAAAAAAGAACAGGAATGAATTTAACTCATTAATGAGCGAAACAGCAGAAAAATTAAGCTGGTTCAAGTTGGAGACGAGAAATGTGTATGTAAAAAAACAAATGCAGGAATTAGGTTGGAAAGTTTGCTACAAAATTGATTAATACCATTCAAGGTCGTCTTTCCCACCAGACCAAAAATCCTTTGAAACTTGAGAATCTTCCATAACTTCTCAGAGTCTAGACCCCAATCAACAGTTACATAGGAAGTCAAAGTGACATTTAGAATGTTAGGGCAGGGGCGCCTGGGTGGCTCAGCCAGTTAAGCATTGGACTCTTGATTTCGGCTCTGGTCATGATTTCACGGTTTCATGAGCTGGAGTCCTGCATGGGCTCTGTGATGACAGTGTGGAGCCTGCTTGGGTTTCTCCCTCTTTCTTTGCCCCTCCCCTGCTTGCACTCTGTCTCTCAAAATAAATAAACTAAAAAAAAAAAAAAAAAAAAAAAGAATGTCAGAAGGGCTTGGTAGGCAGTGTTAGACAGTGGTCTAGTAAGACTCTGAAAAGGCATGGAGAAACCTTCCTGCCTCATGAGACTTGCTGATCTCTTCATTTTTCTCATTACCTAAAAGCAGACAGCCCTCTAGAATTCTGGAATGGCCTGCTGAAGCTTCAGAGATGGCCAGCTGGAGACCACAGCTTGAAAGGACAGACCACCGTGTGGTCTACAGTCTTAACCAGTGTGGTTTCATCCATCGCTAGAATACATGGGGTTCAGAAAACAAGGCACAGAAGGGGAAAGACAATTCGCAGTATTTTTCTTTCCATTCGCATAATCCTACCCTACCAGTCTTGTGTTAAAGAAACCTTTCGGACAATTTTGTTAAAAGCACGTGCCAACATTTTATTGCAATGATGCATGCAAAGAAAAAAAAGTCTCTTGTAGGTGAATTAGAAATGTATTCTTGGTATGGACATTTTAGGGGAGAAGTGAATGGTTAAATAACCATCATTAAACTAGAGGCTAGATCCAGAAAGTAAATAAAACTAGATCCAGAACATAAGAAAGACGGAAGATTAGGAGTCTTGATTGGCAGGCAGTAGTTCCTCAGAACAAATTTCATAACCATCAAAATTCACTCGATATGGCTTAAATCTTTTTTATCAAGAAAGCTAATTACTTCACTGAAGGAGATTGTTATAAATTACTCACAAAAAGCGTATGTACCAGACTAGTTTGCGGGCTTTTTTTTTTTTTTTTTTTTTCTTTCTTTCATGGTAGGATAAAAAGACCAAGAAGTAATTTGGCGCCTTTACCTCCAGATTTATCTTTCATGCTGCACTGGTTTTCTGTTCCCGGAACCTAAATGGTCCATACCTCGTCAGGCTCTGAAATAAGCTTTTCCTTGGTTTGGAACTTTCTCTTCTCCTTCCCATCTCAACTTAAACAACCCTGTCCTGGGCGCCCCCTTTAACACCTCATTTAATAGAGGCTCTCTTCTAACTTCCAGTTCCTTTCCCCGGGGCATTATCGGTTTTTAAGCTCCAGGACGCTAGAAACTGTTCCCATCGACCATCACAGAGCTTGACACTGTGCAAGGAGCTCATAAAAGCACAGAACAAAGATCCTTGGATATAAACCGGCCTCAACGAATTTTTGCAGTAGGCAATGGAATGCCCACACGGACTAAAATTCTTGAGGCGCTCTTCACGGCTAATATTACGTTCCTGAGAAAACTATTTAGACGCCAGGATTGTCTGCATCCATTAAATGAGAATAGTAGTTCCTCCCAGCGGAGTTTTGGGGATCAAAAGATTGTAGGTCGTTTGCACACCGTTTGAACCCGGTCAGTCGCTCCCACGTGTAACATTTATCTTGAGCCTTCCCGATAACCTACGCTACAAGCTCTTAAACTTCCCGGAGGCAGTACCAAGGCCCGCCCCTCTCGCACCGCCCCAGGGAGACGTCACTGACCGAGGTTTCTAATGACGTCAGCTCCGGACCTGTTCGGCTCCATCCTCCCCTTCTCCGGAAACCTACAACTCACGGCACCCGGCCTCCAGCTTTCGGTTATTTTTTTTTTTTTCTTTCCGTAGCTCGAATTCTTTCCCTCCCATTCTTCCACCTAAAACTTTAGTCTCTTCCCGCCTTCCCTCAAGCTGGTAATTTTCGGTTCTTCCCGCTTGCGCTCGGGTGAATTTCCCAGCCTTTTGCTCTGTTAATCGCCTCCCGAGCCCCGCCCTTCAGCCTTTCCCATCTAAATTCCTCTTTCGGCTAGTTCCGCCTCCTGCCACCCGCCTCCGACACCGCCTTCGGCTCCTTCCGTATCGTCGCAGTTCCTTGCCTTCCCCGCCCCCCCCCCCCCCATCCCGTCCCGGTCCGCTTCGGCTATCTCCGGCTCCCGCGACTTTCCATCCATTCTTTAGCCACACCCCCATCAGCAACCTCGGCTCTTTCCGTCTCTGCCCGTCTCTCGCTCCTCTGCCTTCGGTTTTTTCCGCCTTGCCTCGGCCTCACTCCCTCCCTTCGGCTCTTTCCGCCGGCCTTCGGGAGAAGGCCTGTGCCCCTCTCCTCCACGTGACGCGGCCTCCGCCTCCCAGTTCCCCCTCCCACCTCGCCCTTCCTCCCGCCTCAGCCTCTCGGCTCCTCCAGGCCGGGCCGCCATTTTGTGTGAATTTCTGACTGCGGCGGGGGCCGAGCAGCCGGGGCACCTAGGGCGGGCAGACAGACAAGACAGTCGGCCCGTCTCCGCGGCCCGTTTTCTCCCTCCCTAAAATCCTTTTTTTTAACCCCCCTCGCTCGCTCTCCTCTTCTCCCCTCCCCCCTCGCTTGCTCCATCGCGCGCGGCCCGCGCTAATTACACCCAACCACCCACCAGTGTCCGTGTCTCCCGGGTCCCCCACCTCCGGGCCCGCGGGGGAGGTGTGTGTGGGGGCTCTCGCCCCGATGAGGGCCCCGCGCCCGTGAGCGAGTGACCCCGGGGGCGGGCTGCGGAGAAAGGCGGCGAGCGGCCCGCCGAGGCCTAGGCCGCGCGGCCTACGCGGAGGTCGGCGCAGAGGTGATTCCGAAACCGAAAAACTATATACCCATTCCTATCAGGAGCCCTCAG
Source organism: Herpailurus yagouaroundi (assembly GCF_014898765.1). Taxonomy (NCBI): domain Eukaryota; kingdom Metazoa; phylum Chordata; class Mammalia; order Carnivora; family Felidae; genus Herpailurus; species Herpailurus yagouaroundi. The sequence goes on along the minus strand of NW_024412451.1, from coordinate 3,656,058 downwards.
AGCTGAAGTGTGCCCCTCCCGCCACGCCCAAGCAGTCCTTTTTCGTGCATTAACATCCCCTCCCCCCCCCAAAGGAACTATGGAGGCCGCGCCCGGGACCCCCCCGCCGCCACCATCAGAGTCGCCGCAGCCGCCATCGCCGCCGCCGCCATCAACGCCTTCGCCTCCTCCGTGTTCCCCCGACGCCTGCCCGGCCACCCCGCACCTCCTCCACCACCGCCTCCCGCTCCCTGACGACAGGTCAGGCCCCCGGCCCGGCCGGGGCAGCGTCCCCGGGGGGAGGAAGAGGAGGAGGAGGAAGGGGGGCGGCCGCCATGTTGGGCCGGGCCGCGGAGGAGGAGGAGGAGGAGGAAGGGCGGGGTCGGTGGGTGTCTCTCGCTCGCTCGCTCTTTCTCGCTTGCTTTCTCTCCTGGCCTCATGCGTTTCCCCCCCCTCGCGGCGCTCGCCCGCTCTCCCTCGCTCTCGCTCTGTCTTTTTTGGGCGCCATGCTGAGGGGAAGGTGAGGAGGCGCCCCCCGGACCCCCGCGCCCGCCCGCCCGCCCTGGGGAGGGGGCGCTGGGGGGGGGGGCTGCGGAGGCCCACGGGGGTCCTGGCTGCCCCAGCGCCCGGAGCTGGCAGCCATGGGCCCGCCTGCCCGTCGCCTGGCTTCGGGGAAGGGGATGGGGGAGGGGCTCCCGGACCCTTTTTGGGGGGGGGATCTCGAGTAGTAACCCCGCTCTTAGGCATTTGGGAGTTGGGGGTTTCCAGCCCCTGGCAGTATCCTTTCTTCTGGGGGAGGTGTGCCCTGCCCTACTTGGAGAGGTACCCTAGTTTAGGCAGAAAGTGGGGGTTCGTTCAGTTCTAGCTCCATCCTTTTAGTGGGGGGGGGTCCTTTGGGTGGGGGCTCTCGCACTTTTTTTTTGGCGGGAGGGATTTCCTAGCTCTTACCCAGAGGGCAAACTTGGTTGGGGGGGGGGAAATCTCTAGTTCCTTCGATGGAAGCCCCTTTCTCTTTTGCGGGGAGAAGCCCCCTCCCCGTGTTTTTCCTTGAAGGCAGGGGTCCTCTCGTTTTTCGTAGGTAGGTGATGCGTTTTTGGCGAGGGGGGTGGGGGGGGGTGAGGTTTGCTTTCCCTGCCTTGGAGGGGAGAGGAAGTTGGTCTCTTCTTTCTCATGGGGTTCCCTCCTCTTTCGGGCTAAAATGGGGCGCCATCCCTTCCGGGGGAGATAACGATTTTTTTTTTTTTTCAATTTTGTGCTTTTGCAGGGGGTGAAAGGGAGTGCCCCCCTTCCCCTTTTATTAAGTGCGAAATGGGTTTGCCCCACGCCCTTCTCTGGAGGGTGATAAAGGGGCCAGCCTGGCGCGTTTTAGAGCGAGGTTGGGGCCCCTGTTTCCCCTGCTCCAGCAGAGGGGTTGGGGTGCAGGGTTTGCCCTCCCTTTCCTGGCGGGGCAGGGGAAGAGGTGTCTAGAGAGTGGATTGGGAAATGGAAGGAGGTTTTCAAGCGGCAGGAAAGGCAGTCTGAGAAGGAGTGGGGGTGGGGAGGGGAAAAGATCGAGCTGGACAGATGGCTGCCCCATAGCAGCCCGGGCTGGGGAGTCGCGGGAGGACCCTCCCCTAGATTGGGGTCTTAGCGAGGGCTTCCTTGCCAGGCACCACGGCCCCTTCTCCCCACTGCCACCTCCCCTTTTCCCTTTCTCCTTCACAGACCATACTTTGCCTTTTAAAAGAAATGCCACCCACATTCAGAGACACAAGTGCAGCAGTTTGGTGAGCTTTTACAAAAAAAATTTTTTTTGGTTTTTTTTTTTTGTTTTGTTTTGTTTTTGTTTTCTGTTTTGTTCTAATTAAATGTATCGTCCTGGGAATCGCAGCCCATCGCAGCCTGACTCCAGTTCAAGGAAATAAACAGATTAGCAAAGGTCTGTGCGCTAAGCCCACGTTGGGCTTCCGGGCCCCCTCTTGGGGGCAGGTGCATTACTCAAAGGTGCTTACACGCTTTATTCGACCTCTAAGGAGTTCTCTTATGTCAGAAGTGTATGTCTTACAATGGGTTGGGATGGTAAGTAGCCTCTTTTATTGAGTAATTCAATTATCTCCCTCTTTTTGTCCCTTTCCTGCCTGCCTTCCTCCTGCCTTTAGACCAAAGTGATGCTTGAGTGAATTGATATGTTCGAATCAGGATTCTAACCCAGTTTTGAACCCTTTTAGACTTGCACATCCTTTCGATCTTTAATTTTTTTTTAATTTGTCGTACACAGTTTTGTCAAAAAAAAAAAAAAAGAGCGTTACTGTAACATGACAAAAACTTATGTAAAAGGCCCATATGTTTTCAAGCCCTTGGTATCCCTCTGTCCCTATCAGTCCATTGCTTTGTCTCCAGCCTTCATCTTTGAAGAAAGTGGACACTTCAGAGGTCCATTTCTAAGAGACGAGGTTAAAACTGAATTTGGTTTATGATCCCTGTATTTGAGTTAATGTGCTCCCTCCCTCCCCCCTCCCCAAAAGATTGTGGTTCAAGTAGATCCAATTTTCTCATTTTACTCCAATGTCTCTTATGGTGATGGACGTTTAAATTAAGCAAGTCATTTGTAAAGTACTGTTTAAGCACCAAATCTGTAAAGTGTCAACCCCCAGCCTCCTCTCCCCGTCTCCACTGTTGTTCCCTTTGTTCGAAAGCACATGCCTGACCGTGAAAAGTTGATGCAAACGTGTTACATGCCCAGTCATGGTGGAGAGAACACTTCCTCCGGCCCCCAGTCCTCCCTCTCCTACACATACAAGGAAAAAACGGCAACAGAAATGACTTGCAGAACCAAACACTTGTACTTCCGATGTGTTTTACAAGCATAAGTTCCGTTAAAAGACAAAACACGTTGAAGTTCCATTTTCCCTCTTGGCCCCAGTTTTGGTCCCTGATGTACTTTGGTCGAGAAAACTTTTTAACACATGGCCCTTTTCCCCTCTGAAAGATCCTGTTTACCTTTTTTTTTTTTTTTTTTTCCATTCTTAGGGGGGAAAAAAAGTTCACTTACGTTGGGATAAGGAGATGTTAACTGCAGTTCAGTGGGCCATTTGTCTTAGTCTTCCTCTCAAAATACTCACAACGTAACTGCTGTGAAGTGGGGTTGTTAGGTATGTAAAATCAGTTGTGGGAGGAAGAAGTGTCCACACTGTACAATATCCTGCAAAAAAAAAAAAAAAAAAAGTCTCAAGCACGAACTGAACACACTCTCTCCAGTGCGCAGGGTCAGCCGAAAATGAACTGCCTTTATTTGAAGTTTTCCATCCTTGCTGAAATTCCTTCTCCGGGAGCCAGATTCAGCAACTGGCTGCTCACAGACGAACTTTCCAAGTTTCGAGGGCAACTGAGTTGTAGAAGGATGCTTGTTTAACTTGACTTGAAATGTTAAGGAAATGGGCTTTCTTTTGTAAGTGAACATTGTAGCAATCATTCAACGAATTCAAAAGTATCTCCCCAAACACTTAAAAAGGACTCAGGCGTAGCAACACAAGGGTTTGGTTTTGGTTTGGTTTTTTTTTTTTTTCCGTTCTCGAAGGAATCTCATCCATGAAAACCAAGAAGCCCCAGTAATTATGTCAAACTGTATTTCCATAGTCTTTGTTTTTGAAATGTCACAGTACTGCCTTTTTTTTAACCCCCCCAAACTGATGTACCAATACTAGTTAAAATTCAAATTAATGGATGTTGCAAAAAAAGTAAAAGGGTGTCACTCAGAATCCCTGATTTAACAGCAACTCTTAGACGCTTGCAATCTTTAAAATTGTTATATTCTCTGGGGAGAGGTTTAATCTGAAACCAAATACGAATCTCCCAGTAGAAGTACAACCAATTGTAGCCATGAAAATACGGGTATTCCGCTCATGAAACCCCTTTATTTTTTATTCTTAAATGTGTTCTTCAGAAGAAAAAGATGATTCCCCAAAAGGGCTTTTCTCATTCACGGTCTGTCCTGTCTCCCAGATAGGGTTTCGATTTGCTCAAGTTTTTGAGTTGTTGACAAGCCAGGATTTGTCAGTACAGCAAAGACACTCCTATGGCTTTTGCTTAGCCAGGAAGGCTCATCCCAAGTGGAAAACTGCTTTGCGCCTGTGGAACTGAAGGCTTTCCCAGCTGTTGACTCCCTGGCAAGCTAGAGATGAATGGTCGACTCCGAGTTTGTTTCCATCCAGTTGAATGTAGACAGTTTCATATAAAGCCGGTTTAGTAATTTGTCCTTTATTATTTATTTATTTATTTTAACGTTCTGTTTATTTTTGAGAGAGAGAGTGTGCGAGCAGGGCAGGTACAGAGAGAGTGGAGGACAGAGGCTCCGAAGCAGGCTCTGTGCTGACAGCAGAGAGCCCAATACAGGCTCCAACCCGTGAGCTGTGAGATCATGACCTGAGCCAGAGTCAGATGCTCAACGGACTGAGCCACCCAGGTGCCCTGTAATTTATCTATTAATAATTCTCCACCTCCGCTCTTTTCAATCTTTTCCCTTCCCTGATAGGGGAGGAATGGATGTCTCCCTGTCGCCTTACCCATTGTTCCCTTCCGTTAACATCGTCGTGGCTATTGAGGCCCGAGGACCATCTCGTAGAAGCCAGATCCAGTTACAGCAAATACCTGGATGGTGAAAAGTCGCTAATTATTCCCAAGCCTCCGGGGATAGCTTTAGGTCAAACCATATTCCGGAGAACCCAGTTTTGGTCCCTGTGGACAGAATGTGCTAGAACCAGAGTGACTGGTTCTGACCCAGGGTGGGAAGTTGAGTGACAATAATTCGGAGCAAATAGTAAGTGAAATGGCTGAGTTTCTAAGCAGGCAAGGTGCTTGCCTTTACCTTGGCAACATAGCCCCTAACACAATAGGAGAACAGAGGCCGGTCTCTGAGGTTCCTGGTAGTTGGTATTTAATAGGTCGATTCAGGCATCTGTGTAAGCGCAGTCGGCTCATCGGAGGCAGGAATCAGAATAAATGATTCGAGGCCGGTTTCATAATTAACACCTAATGGAAAGAGAGGAGCAAGCTGCTTGTTCGGGTGGCTTATGATGTGCTTTCGGTTAAGGTGAAACTGGGGCTGTATGTTTGGAGCCAGGTTTCATTCATGGATTTGGCTCTCCAAATTTATCGGCCTCGTCTTTGCCGCGGAACCGTTCTAGTTTTGATAGTTAATGAAGATGGCAGCCTGGAAAGGCTGCACAGGGTTTTTGGCTTTGTAACGAAAGGAGATTACACGGGCAGTTTTGAAATTTCTGAGTTGATCAGTTGATGGCAGTTGGAAGACGTGGCCCCCTCAGTTGGTGTGGACTTAGTTGCATCCCACAATCATCATTCCGATAGAATGCTTTTTTTTGTTGTTCCCATACTGGATATCTACTGGGAGCATAGTTTGCTTCTCTTGGCCAAATTGCTCAGGATGGAGAATCTCTCTCTCTTTTTTTTTTTTTTTTTTTTTTTTGGTGAATTTGTATCTGTGTGAATTGGTGACTCAGCTCCCTGTGTGTAAGGCAAGTGTTGACATCTTTTGAACGCTGGAGGTGGCTACGGGATAGGAAGGAACAGTGTGGGCTCTGGAAGCAGATAAGATTGTGTCCAGGCCTGGCCATCCCTGCAGTGGGCACTGAGGCTAATGCTCTTTTCTCAGGGTCATTGCGGTCAAGTGGGCATGTAACCGGACACCCACACGATGCCTAGCATTTGGCAAATCTTGGTTTCTTTATCTTCTTGCTGTCTCTACTGCAGAAAAATTCTAGATCGAATGTATAGCCTGGTATGTAAGCAGAAGAAAGAACATCTGTGTTTTTTTTGTTTCTTTTAAATTTTTTTTTTTTTTAATTTATTTTTGGGACAGAGAGAGACAGAGCATGAACGGGGGAGGGGCAGAGAGAGAGGGAGACACAGAATCGGAAACAAGCTCCAGGCCCTGAGCCATCAGCCCAGAGCCTGATGCGGGGCTCGAACTCACGGACTGCGAGATCGTGACCTGGCTGAAGTCGGACGCTTAACCGACTGCGCCACCCAGGCGCCCCTAAATATTTTTATTTTTGAAGGAGAGAGAGAGAGAGCATGAGCGGGGGAGGAACAGAGAGAGGGGGAGACACAGAATCCGAAGCAGGCTCCAGGCTCTAAGCTGTCAGCACAGAGCCCGATGCGGGGTTCGAACTCCCAAACTGTGAGATCATGACCCGAGCTGGAGTCAGACGCTTAACCGACTGAGCCACCCAGGCGCCCCAGAGCAACTGTGTTTTTGAGGCAAGTCCGTTTCTCTTCACCCCTTAGGTTCCTGGCCAGCTTATTTAATTTTGAGCAGCGGATTGGGGTTGAAACTAAGTGGAAGCCATCTTAAGGCCTTTCTGGCTTGCTCAAGGTCCTTGTTATAGATGCTGGGACAGTCTCGGCGGCTTGAGCTTATGCTGATGCCCTGCCTGCGTTCATCTTTGGCGATTAGGGTTTGAGCCTTCCTGCCACCTCAGTGGGCCTCCCGAGAACTGAGAAAGTGGGGCCGGGCACCCCAACCCGCTGCTGACTGGTCTCGTCACCTCAAGCAAGTCCTTTACCCCCTCTAGAATCTCTGACAGACGAGCAAGGCCCATCCCAGCTCCCAAGATTCTCCTCGCCCCTTGGGAGTTTGGCTGAGTCAGTAAAGGTTTTTGTTCATTCAGCAGTCAGGCCCGTACCGTGCTTTGCTTGGAGCAGAAAAGTTTTCAGGGTGTGCAAGGAGCTCTTCTCTCTGGAGGACTTTATTTAGATTTGAACTAAGCTTGTTCCTACCTTTGCCCGGCCTCAGATTTCCTTCCCACGTCTGACACCTGCAGCTTCCGGCCACCACAGGGGTTGCTGCTGCTGTGGCAGCCCGGAGACCCAACTGCAAAGGGGGTGCCTTAAAAATGAATTGCGAGGTTAGGCTGAGTGGTTAGAGCCCAGGTGGATCTGTCAGTCAGCTGAGCACCTGGTTCCTTTGTCCCTGTTGTCCCTGTCCGATGGTCCCCAGAAACCATAAACTCCTAGAAGTTTAAAGCTTAGTACCGCGTGGATTCCGTTTGTTCCCTTTAAACCTGTCTTGATCCTCTTCTGGTAGAGGGATGGTGGGGAGTGGTGGACCTCGTGGACGTGGGGGTCAGGCCGACTGTATGTGACCTGTGAGTCATTGACTGCTAGTCTCCCCAAAGGTGTGACAGTGCCTCGTGTGAAGGTCAAAGATTACCTCCCTGGGACCTGCTGAGTGCTTCCCATGTGCTAGCTCGCCCCAGGCCTGCGCTGAGAATTTGAAACAAATGAAGTCACTTGTCCAAGGTCACAGAGCTAGGTGTGGAGGCAGAGGTAGAACCCCGGGCCCCGTACCTATATGCTGTCGTGGGGCCGATGTTTTCAAACTGCAGTGTGCAGCCATTAGCAGGATATGAAGTCCCATTTATTGATTTGTCTCCTGCATTTGAAAAACAAAGGAATGAAAGAGGGTAGAAAAAGCAGAGTACAGTGGAGTTTAAGAGCCACTTTGTAAAACTTCAGAGAAACATACAAAGGAGATGTGGGTCAAGGTCAAAGCTGAAAAGCTACTGCTGGGAGGACAGGTGGACAGTCTGTGGCTCTACAAGATTCAAGCCTGCCCACTTGGCTTTTTTTTTTTCTACCCCCTAAGTAAAGTTTTATTGGAACATAGCCACGCCCATTAACTTATAAGGTCAGTGCTGCTTTTGCACTAAACCTCAGAGTTGCCATAAAGGTACAGAGAACTGTACGGCCTGCAAAGCCTATGGTATTTATTCTTGGGCCCTTTAAAAAAAAATTTTTTTTTTAATTTAGGTAATCTCTACCTCGAACGTGGGGCTTGAACTCAGTGACCCCAAGATCAAGAGTTGTATGCTCTTCTGGCTGAGCCAGCCAGGCACCCCCACATTTTGGGCCCTTAAAGAAGAAGGTGGCTGGTCCCTACCTGCACAGGAGCCATCGTTATCTTTGTTGTGGCAGAGGTGGTGGGAGAGAATGGAAGGGAAGTATAGATATTCCCTTAAAAGTTGGCCCCAAAGACGCCTGGCTGGCTGTCAGTAGAGCGTGCAACTCTTGATCTCAGGGTGATGAATTCCATCCCTACTTTGAGTGTAGAGAATTCTTTAGGGGCGCCTGGGTGGCGCAGTCGGTTAAGCGTCCGACTTCAGCCAGGTCACAATCTCGCGGTCCGGGAGTTCGAGCCCCGCGTCGGGCTCTGGGCTGATGGCTCAGAGCCTGGAGCCTGTTTCTGATTCTGTCTCCCTCTCTCTCTGCCCCTCCCCCGTTCATGCTCTGTCTCTCTCTGTCCCAAAAAAATAAATAAACGTTAAAAAAAAA
>NW_024412451.1:3606601-3647651 GCF_014898765.1 Herpailurus yagouaroundi | reverse complement strand
CCTGGGTGGCTCAGTCGGTTGAGCGTCCGACTTCAGCTCAGGTCACCGTCTCACGGTCCGTGAGTTCGAGCCCCGCATCGGGCTCTGGGCTGATGGCTCGGAGCCTGGAGCCTGCTTCCGATTCTGTGTCTCCCTCTCTCTCTGCCCCTCCCCCGTTCATGCTCTGTCTCTCTCTGTCTCAAAAATAAATGTTAAAAAAAAATTAAAAAGAAAGTTGGCCTCAGAGAGTGGGGACCCTCCGTGACCTGGTGCAGCTCCGTCAGCCCGTTGTTTCACTCCTTCCAGTGCATGTAGAGGCCCAAGCTTGGGCTTTTGAACCTTTAAGTCAAAGAGGTTTTCATTCATCGGAAGTAACGGGAGACTTCTTGAAGCCAGCGGGGAAGTGGATTGCAGCTAACACGTCCCTGTTAGGGCCCAACCCAAGGGAGCTGGGCCCAGACATGAGTGTCACTTGGCTAAATATCCGTTGCAGGTGGCTTGGGTTATTGCCCTCCTCATTTTCCTAACAGACACCAGGGCTTAGGTTTCCTTGGGATTTCAGGCCCTGCCATTGCATGGAAAGCCAGAGCAGTCCCGGGAACCATAGCTTCTTGCCAAGGGAGGTGGGCCGCATCCCTGGGGGGTGCTGACTGGTGGCCCCTTTCACATCGGTTGATGCATCACGTACGGGCTTTTGTCACCCTCTGGCCTATCAGGAAGCCCTTGATAGACGCTCGGTGAATGAGTTTTTGATTAAAGACAACCCCTCCATTACCTCATTGGAGTTTTAGGTAACCCACGTTATTGCCTGTGAGAGTAGTCCCGTGTCTGTGTTGACGAAACTGAGCAAGAGGGTATGGAGAGCTGAGGCCGATGCTGGGTTTGTGTAGAACATGTCACAAGTGCTGCCCCCAGTCTGAACCTGGCCCTGTGCTGGACCCTTGGAAACTCAAGTGACCGCCAGCCTCTTCTCTGTCCTCCAGGAGTCCATAGTTGACTGGAAGTTAGCAAAGAGTTGAATACAGATAATTGCAGTTCTGTTTTTTTTTCTTCTTTTTTTTAAGTTTGTTTATTTATTTTGAGAGAGAATCTCAAGCAGGCACAGAGCCCCATGTGGGGCTCAGACTCACAAACCATGAGATCATGACTCGGGCCGAAACCAAAAGTCAGACGCTTGCCTGACTGCGCCACCCAGGCACCCCCAGATAATTGCAGTTCTTAAGGAAATTCTTTGGTGGTGTATGAGCAAGAAATCCTAGTAATCCTAGGCTAGGTTTTCTTTTAAGACGAAAATGTTAATATATTCTTTGTCTTAGTTGAATGTATGGTGAATGAAACCAAACCTATTTCCTCTGAAAAGATTCCAGACGAGCAAGAGGCTTGGTTCACAAGTTAAGTGATTTGATTTTCCTTTCTGGAATAATAGAAATTGGTCCTCCTTGGATGAGAACCAGCATCCTTCCAGCTGTCTGAAGCCTTGGTTGGCATGAGAAGTTGGTTAAGAAACTCTGTTGCTGAGAAACAGACTTCAGAGGTTCATCTGACAGGAGGAACTGGGATCAGATGGATGCCTTTACCAGGAACAGGAGCTGTGAGGTGCCCGGTGGCTCAGTCGGCTAAGCATCTAGCTCTCGATTTCGGCTCAGGTTGCGATGTAGAGGTTCGTGGGTTCGAGCCTGGGCTGTGCACTGACAGCACGGAACCTGCTTGGGGGTGTCTGTCTGTCTCTCTCTCTCTCCCCCTTCCCTCCACACACACACACACACACACACACACACACACACACACACACACATACCCACTCTCGAGTGCTGGCTTTCTCGCTCTCTAAATAAATAAATAAACGCTAAAAAAAACCAGGAGCAGCGTTCAGAGTGAGTGGGAGTGAAAAAGTAGCTGTTCAGGCGAAGGAAATGACACCGGACTCCGTGAGACTCTAGTAAGTAGGCCAGGTTTTTTCTCGATCAGCTTGTTTGAAGCTCTGCAGAAACGCTCTGCCTGAGGGGTTTGTGTGCTTGGACAAACCCTGGCGTGGATGCCGCACACCCCGGGATGAAGTGTTCCTGCTGGTGTTGCACGGCTTTGGAATTTCCTTCCCTTGGAATGATTCCCGTTGCTCTCTGTCCAACTGGGGAGAAGACCCTTTCCTTGGGGTTTTTCCCGGATTCTTTGGGCCTTTCTGTGCAAAAGTCTTTGGTGAGATTTTTGAACGTCTCATTTCCCTTTATTTGATCTTGGAAGGACTGTATTTGCCTCGTGTCTTTGCTTAAGGATAGTTTTTCCTCCTAGGCATTTGTTCTGGGCCAGGGTAGTGCTAAGCACGTGATTGACCACGGTCTCGGGAAATTCTTCCCAAGAGGATTCGGTCCTTCTCACAGGTTCTGTTTCTGTCTTCACCTCACAGTTGAAACCCGGACACAGACCGCGCCCAATGTCTTAATACCTCGCTTTGGTGTTTCTTGGAATGCTGTTTCCTTTGGTCGGTTTTCCGTACATCTGTCTTCCTTTTGCCAGCGCCGTTATAAATTTCGGGGAGGGGTTTTGGCGGTTGGCCTGTTGAGTTAATTATTCTCTTCCAGATGATTTCTAATTCTCCAGGGTCGAGGTTGAGAGTTGGGCCTGGAGTCAGAGAATCCAGGACTCGTTCCAGTTTTGCTCTGTGCTGTGACCTTGTAGGCGAATATCTTCTCCTGCCTGAGCCTCTGTGAAATGGGGGTACCGATGACTCACGACCAGAGTGGGTCTGCTACCGCGTTTCAGTGAGGGATGAGTGGATGTGAACTCAGCAGTCTGGTGCCTGGCATGGAAGTCGGCTGCTACAGGATGTTTGTAACGAATACTTCTCACTGCTTTCGGTGTATAAGACGCTGAGGTATCCTGGCAGGTTTTGTCGTTGAGGAAATCAGGGCCGAGAGGTAAGGCCCTCACGGGGGTGATGGAGCCCCCCCCTCCTCCCCGACCCCAGACTCCAGCTCTCTGCCTTCCTTGATAACCTCGCCTCAACTTGTTGAGGCGGTCCCCACTCAGGGCATCTTTTTTTCTTTAACTTACGGAAATTTTCTAGCATTTTCGTTAGAAGAGAAAAGCCATCATCTGCACATCACCTGGTCTCACAGTTATCTACATTTTGCCAATTTTGGTTCATCTCACTACATCCCCCATCTGCCTTGTGTATTTTTTTTAATGTTTGTTTATTTTTGAGAGAGAGAGAGAGAGAGCGCACGTGTGCATGCAGGTAGGGGAGGGGCAGAGAGAGAGGGAGACACAGAATCCAAAGCAGACTCTGGGCTCTGAGCTGTCAGCACAGATCCTGACGTGGGGCTTGAACCCATGAACCACAAGATATGACCTGAGCTGGAGTCAGATGCGTAACTGACTGAGCCACCCAGGCGCCCCTGCCTCGTGTATTTTCAATTTTTTTTTTTCAACGTTTATTTATTTTTGGGACAGAGAGAGACAGAGCATGAACGAGGGAGGGGCAGAGAGAGAGGGAGACACAGAATCGGAAACAGGCTCCAGGCTCTGAGCCATCAGCCCAGAGCCCGACGCGGGGCTCGAACTCACGGACCGCGAGATCGTGACCTGGCTGACGTCGGACGCTTAACCGACTGCGCCACCCAGGCGCCCCTTAAAGCAGATCCCAGATTTCACGTCATTTGACCTGCAGATTTTTTTTTTTTTTTTTTTTAACGTTCATTTATTTTATTTATTTATTTATTTATTTAATTTTAACGTTTATTTATTTTTTGGGGACAGAGAGAGACAGAGCATGAACGGGGGAGGGGCAGAGAGAGAGGGAGACACAGAATCAGAAACAGGCTCCAGGCTCTGAGCCATCAGCCCAGAGCCCGACGCGGGGCTCGAACTCGTGGACCGCGAGATTGTGACCTGAGCTGAAGTCGGACACTTAACCGACTGAGCCACCCAGGCGCCCCTGACCTGCAGATTCTTTAGTGCATATCTGTTACTTGGAGATTTTTAAAAATTATTATATTTATTTACTTATTTATTTATTTTAAAGTAGGCTTCACGCTCAGTGCGGAGCGCAACACAGGGCTTGAACTCAAGACCCTGAAATCAAGGCCTGAGCTGAGATCAAGAGTCCGGTGCTTAGCTGACTGAGCCACCGAGGTGCCCCAACGATTTTTTTTTTTTTTTAAACGTAACCGCAAAGCTATAATCCTATGTAACAAAATTGACAGTAACTACTTAATATTTCAAATACCCATTCCAAGTGCAGATTTCTCCATTTCCATTGGAGAAATTGACTTCTGGCTGTAGGTGCGTTCCCATCCGGGTCTCAGCACTGGACCGGCTCTTCTGCTCACGTTGAAGTGAGGGGTTGGGGGTGCTGGCGATCGGGCTTCTCGTGTCCCATGGTTGGTTTGCGCTTGGCTGCTCGGGTGGGGTGTTGTCTGTTACGTGGGCACATTACCATGGAGGTGGCGCGATGTCACAGTCTGTTGTGACACCACGTGAGAATATTGAGGGGAAGGGAGACATAGAGCCCCTTTGCTCTTGAGTTCTGGTCGATAAACCTAGGTAGTAAGGACACTGAAAACCATGTGCGAGGCCCAGAGGTTTATTTCAAGAATTTCCTGCCTCTGAAAATCCCTCAGTGAGGTGCCCCCCACCCCCCGGGGCTCCTTCATCTCGTCGGAAAGCGAGGGAAAGCCTCTGTGCCTTCGCTCCCAGTAAACAACTGTCCCACACGGTCGGATTTGGGGACTTCGGCAGTTAGGCCTGTCGTTAACCATTTGAAGAGGCAGAGCCTCCCCATAATTTGTGTGGTTTTGTCCCTAGTTAATGGGTCATTCCGAGCCTACCCAGGCAATTTGTTGAGCGTTTGGGCAGTTAATGGTCATAACCCTGACCTTCACATTAACCTAGCCGCCTGTTGTCAAGGGCTCTCATGATCTTCAGGTAACAGCCACTGCTCCCATGAGTGTCCACCTTTTGTTTTTTTTTTTTTGCCCCCACCCCCTTCTGTTTTTTTGCAAACCAGATCGATCCACAAACCCAGGCCCCTTTCAGTTTCCTTCCAGCTCTCTCGTCTAGAGAATTTCCATGTCGGGAAGCTTTGTTTTTTTAAGGGGCCTTTGTCCCTTCTTCCTGGGGCTCAGCTCTCCCTGTGCCTTTGCCTCCTGGTCACCCACTCGGTTACTTCCTCTTCCCAGCTAGATTAGAGCAGAGGAAGGGGACGTGTTGATTTGTCAGTTTTGTCAGGGTCTGTCGGGAGAGGATAGCGCGCACTCAGTCCGGCCAAGTGTAGCGGGAACTTGTTGGCCAGCAGTCAGCAGCGACCCCCAAGGGGAGTTGGCTGAAGCTTCTCTGTACAGAAAGTGCTTCCTGATGAGCAGCCCAGCCAGTTTAGGGTTATCCTTAAATCTGGTAGCTGCTTTTTGTGTGGTACTTTGTGCCTTTCTCATGTCAAGGGCTTTATCCACGTTAATCTCATTTAACCTTAACAACCCTGGTAGGTACTACAGTCACCCCATTCCACAGGTGAGAAAACCAAGGCGCTAAGTTACACGTACCAAGAGCGTAAGAAGCGGAGCTGGTGGTTGGTCACTTGGCCTGCAGAAAGCGGCCCCGTGCCCCACCCCGCCAGCCTGCTTTGAAGCCATGAGATTTCTTGACTGCGTGCTGTTTTTGCCAAGCCCGTGGTGTGTGTTGAATTCAGCACGCTCCTGTGCCCTGTGGAGTGGCCAAATAGGCATTCCTTAGAATGGGCACCCAGATCTAGTCTTTGACCCGAGAGGGAGGAGCTGGCTGTCACCAGCTCTGTGAGTGGGAATTTAAATGCCCTGGAAGCTTAGTGCGGGAGGCACGAGACAGATCTGACCCTCGGCAAGCCGGTGGCTTCTTCCCGTTCCCTCCTGGACACCCGTTCCAAGTCAGTCCCCCAGCTTTGGTCGGTTGCCTGTCCCCGATGGCCCCGGCGGGCCGACCCTGGGACATTGCCAGTCCGGGCTCTGGGAATAAGGTCGTCCCTGCTCAGGCTGACGCCTCAGGCTTTCTCCTGCTTACTGGTCTCAAGAGGGCTTGGCAGGTCTAGATTGAAATGATTAGCGCAGTGGGGCTTCCCCCACTTTTCTTGAGGGATTATGTCACAGTCTATTAGGCAAGCTCCCTCGGTATTTAATCCCACTCTGACATGGGCTTTGCTGGCAGTCTGTGAGGTGGCACCTCTGAAGCCTGGCTGCTGTTCCTGGAGCCTGCTTTTGTGCCGGCGTGTCAGTGGTCCCCGGGGATTTCTGCCCCTGTCCCGGCTGGTTCGGTTTTCTTGGTTTTTGTTCTTTCCCCTTATAAGGAAGACAGACCCCATGTTCATACACAAGTTAAGCTGGGAATTTCCTGTGTTATCAGAGGGCACCCCCTCAGGTGACCAGAGGTTAGCCCAGGGCTCCGAGAAGTTTGAGAGCACAGCATGGCCAGATGGCACTGAGGACGCACAGTGGGCACTGGAGGGTCACCGGCCTGGTGTCCCTTGCGGTCTCCCATTTTCCCTTCGTAAGTCGCCAGCAGGTTTTTTGTTTCTGTTTTTTAAATACTGTTTGTCAATTTTCCCCAAGTCCGTGTAAAGAAACAAAGTTCTAAGTATTCGTGACCCATTTAGTAAAAAGTTGCAGGATAGATTCTCACTGAGCCCAGATATCCTGGAGGTGTTCGTACAGGTAACGCAGAGCCCCTCTTTCGCTGAAAGTCTTTGGAGGGTGGATTTGAACACTGTGCTTCCTTGCTTTGGGAAGTCCTTCGGCATGAAAGGGCTTTCTTCAGGAATCATTCTTTTTTTTTTTTTTTTTTTTTTTTTTAAGTTTATTTATTTTGAGAGAGTATGTGTACGAGTGGGGGAAGAGCAGAGAGAGGGGGAGAGAGAATCCCAAGCAGTCTCTGTGCTGTCAGCACAAAGCCCGATGCTGGGCTTGAACTCCCAAACCATGAGATGAAGTTGGACACTTAACCGAAGGAGCCACCCAAGTGCCCCCTAGGAATCTTTCTTGATGGTGGTGAGGACTTTGGAGTCGCTCGGGTGGTCTTTGTAGCCAGCCCCCGGGTGTTAGGTGTAGACCCGGCCCGCGTATTCAAGCAAGCTGGCTTGTGGGTGCAGGACAGGGATGGAGCCTGACCCTGACCCTGGGCAAGACCTTGGCCTGCCCTGTCACGCTGTGGGCGGAGGTAAGGGAGTGTCTGCAGTGTCTGCCCTTGACAAGTCCCATCACCTGTCCTCCCTTTGCGGTCCACCTGCCTGAGAGGAGAGCGTTCACGGCGTCTTGCCATCCCTTCCACTCTGTAGGCTGCTTCTGGCTCCATGAGGGTCTTTTGCTCTGGGAGTCTTATTTTCTTTCATCAGGGCTTCTGGGAGCCCGGGCCCTTCTCGTCTTCCTGTGTCCCCTCCGTCCCCACCTGCCCGAAGATTCTGGCCGCTTCTCCGACATGTCCCCCTGAGCTTTTTCCTTTCCAGACTTGGTTAAGAGTGATGCGCTTTTTAGCTTTTCTTCGTGGAGTACGGGCCTCCATCCCCGCCATCCTCGGTTTGTCTCTGGGCCTTCCTCAGCTCCATTTTGTCTGTCTGTCTCCCTGTGTTTCTCCTGAGGTGTGGCAAGCTGGTCTGCCCACGGTGTTCCCGGCAGGGAGGGACGTGCGTCCTGTTTGCTGCGGGAACCACACCCTGGCCTCTGCCGTGGTTCCAGGCAGCAGGGAGCCTGCCCTGCTCCCTCCGGCTGGAGAGCTCCCCGAAACCAGTTTCCCCAGTCGGGTGGCACTTTTACTGTGGGCAAGGCCACTCCAGCCGAGGCAGCTTCGTCCCACACCCCGTTCCGTGGGCCGCACCCAAGCCCAAGCCGGAAGGTGCCTCACTTGTCAGGAATGCCGGCTCCTCCCCGCTTTACTCTGCATCTTTCTGCGGGGCTGCCCCCCACCCCCCCACCCTGGCGATTTGCAAGGAGACGACCCGAGACGCACGTCGGTCACCTCCCTGACTTGTTTCCTTTGAAACATCTGAACAAATTTTGTGTCCCGCGTTGTGTGTGAGAGAGCTGCCCTTGACCTCTGCCGGGCTGTCTGTGGGGTTGGGGCCGCTTGGGTTTTAAGCTGACCTGACCGCTTTGAATGGGGAATGAGAATTAAGAGAGGCTCCTTGACATTTGGGGAGCAGCGCCACCCGGGGCGGACAAAGGGGGTTGCGTGAGTGAAAGGACGCGAAGGACTCTTGGAGCATCACCAGTGTGGTGTTTCTCTACGAAGCCCCGTAGAACCTGCGGGGGCTCTGGGGGCGGGCTTGTTCCCACTCTGACCCCGGGCCCGTCTGGGCAGCAAGGTCTTTTCTGCCTGGATTAGATCCTTTCATGGTTAGCCTTTCGGATCCTGGGTTCATTATGCCCCTGTTTACGTTCTCTTCGTTCTCTTCTGGGGTCCTAGTTAATGGAGAAGAAAGGAATTTTTTTTCTTCTCACACACCCTCTTCCATGGCCACGCATGAGGAACTGTGGGAGCTTTTAGAAAAGATTTGCGGAATTTATTTTATTTTTATTTTTTAAACCAACTCCTGTACTTGTGACAACTGTCTCTGTGGGTTTGGCCAAAAACTGGATTCTTTTTCCAGTTGCTTTCCTTCTTAACCCTATTTATCCCCTTCCCTCCTCCCCACCCTGTAGATATTTAGAATGTTCTGTGGGCAGCAACTGTCATGTTTGGAGAGTGCTTTTATTTTTGAAAGTACTAGGGATGGGGGTGACGTGGGGGCAGTGACAAAATCAGGAAATCTGTAGGAAGGGGAGCCAGAAGGGATACCGGGGGTCGGCAGCAGTGGAGTGCGGGGGACCCGACCCTGACAGTTGTTAGGAGGGGACGTCAGGAAGGGTTTGGGGCCTGGGACCCTTCGCTCACCCCTTCCCCTTTCTTCACCTGCTCGGTTGCCCCCCCGGCTCCCCAGCCCAGAGCTGTGCAGCCCAGGCTGTGGGTCAGACCTCTGGAGACCAGAGCTTGTCACTGGTAGTTCTTACGGGGCTTTGGTGAAATACATAGTGTCCTTGGGCACAGCCCGAGCCTGCTTGTGGGTCGGGTCCAGGAGACCGGGGGCCGCCTCTGGTTTAGAACCACGGCCCTGTCCCCACTGTGCACAGCCACCACCCTCAGCTCACAGGACACATCCATAGGACTAGGACCAAGCCCGTGACCTCAGGCCGCTATGCACCACTGCACTCTGGGACGGATGCTAATCCGTGTTCCCTGAGAGACAGCAGCCTCTCTGGTCAAGTAAGTCCTGGAAATGCTCTTAAAGCAGGGCTGCGCAGGCTTCTGGACGGTAAGACCTCTGGGAACTTCCATTAGAGCATTAAGCACTGTGATGCCCCACGGTGGGGATTTCCTCCCCTCATTTGACCACAGAACCTTGTCGCTTTTCTTCTTTAGAATTCGAGGTCCTTGGAGCACTCTGAGAAATACTGACTTAGGGTAGTCCCCGTATCAGTGGCTGCACCTTGAAAATCCAGCGGTGTCGGGCCCCCACCCGCTGTCCCCCAGCCAGGTTACACGAGAGTAGGCGCAGTCCTTGGGGAGGGGGGAGCCGAGAGGCAGCGGCCCCCAGTCCTCCCGAGGAAGGCCTCGCTCTCTTCCTGTCCACCGGGGCCACCCCGCAGCTCTTGGACATCCCCTCTCACACCCCGGCTTCATACTGGCTTTGGGATTGGTTATAGGGAAGATGGTGAGTTGGAAGAAGGTGAACTGGAGGATGATGGGGCCGAGGAGACCCAGGACACCTCCGGAGGGCCCGAGAGGAGCCGGAAGGAAAAGGGGGAGAAGCACCATAGCGATTCGGACGAGGAGAAGTCTCACCGGAGGCTGAAGCGGAAGCGGAAGAAAGAGAGGGAGAAGGAGAAGAGGAGGTCGAAGAAGAGGAGGAAATCCAAGCACAAAGTAGGTCTGGGAGGGTGCGCCGGGGCCGGGCTGCGTGCACCGGGCCGGAGCAGAGCCCCGGGGGCCGAGCTCGCCTCGGAGGCCAGAGGGCACGCGTAATAGTGGTGCTTATTCCTTCCCCAAATTGGATAAACAGTTTTATTTTTCTTTAAAGAGTCCGTGGCTCATGCTCCATTGCCACCAAATGCCCTTAGGTGAGGTGTTTGGCAGGGAGCGCTGGGCCCTTCCGGCACATTCCGGCAGCGTCTGTCCCTGGGCTGACACTGCCCGCAGCGGAATCACTAAGTCCGTTTCTTCTGCCACTGCAGCGCCACGCTTCTTCCAGTGATGACTTCTCGGACTTTTCAGATGACTCGGATTTCAGCCCCAGCGAGAAGGGGCACCGCAAGTACAGAGAGTACAGCCCCCCGTATGCACCGGTGAGTATCTGCCTCGCAGGGGCCCCCGCGGAGCCGGGTAAACCGCCCTTGTTTGCTAAGCACTTGCTGCCTGCTGGGCATTCTTGCACCGCGTGTTACGTGGGTTTTAAGCCTGCAAGATGAGATACTGTTTTTATCCCCGTTTTACAGGTGAGGAAAACAGAGCCGGGAAACCAGCCAGGTGGCAGCCTTGTAGTGTAGGAGCTGGGGTTCGAGCCCAGTCAGTGGCTGATCTCCATTAGCCATCCTGAGACTTCCCTCTTCTTCCCGTGGCCTTGGCAGGACTCAGGATGTCCCCGTCCCCCAGAAATCTGCTGATTTATCCTTGGTGTAGCTGACCGTTGTCCACCATTCAGAAATGACCTGTTGTGGAAAATTGGAGCAAATGATCTCAAGGGCCGTAGAGTCAGAAGTCAGATGTTTATCTTGTTATAACACGGAGCTTAAATGGGCATTTAGATTATTTGTTTGGTTTCTGTACTGTTTTTTCTCCCCAGCAAAATCGGTAAGAAAAATTGATGTAGATTTTCAAGTTTTGATGAAAAATGCTTCTAAAGTTAGTAGCTCTAAAATACATCCCTGTGTCCCATGACTCAGCATCATCTGTCCTAACGAATAATTCAATCATATAATGTTACTCTTGACGTTGATATGCTAGCAGAGATTCAGACTTTCAACCTGAGACAAGAAATGGAGGGCACACCACAGCTTCGATTAGGAACTAGAGTTTGAGGCTTTTTTTTTTTTTTTTTTTAAGATTTTATATTTAAGTAATCTCTACCCCCACATGGGGATCGAACTCACAACCCCGAGAGCGAGAGTCACACGTGCCACTCACTGAGCCAGCCAGGCACCTGGGGTTGAGGGATTTTAAGGTCTGCTAATGTAGTCCTATGTGTCTATATACTTACGTTCTGTATTTTCTCATAACGAGTGTGGATTTTTTATTTTTTTAAAATTATTTGTTTACGTAGGCTTCACACCCAGCACGGAGCCCAACATGGGGCTTGAACTCATGACCCTGGGATCAAGACCTGAGTTTGAGCTCAAGAATTGGATACTTAACCGACTGAGCCACTCGGGCGCCCCACGAGTGTGGGTCTTTTAAATTAATATAGATTGTTTCTTAGAACAGTTTTAGGTTTGTAGAAAATTGAGCAGATGCCTTAAATGTTTATTTACTTTTTTTTTTACTTTTTTTTTTAACGTTTATTTATTTTTGAGACAGAGAGAGCAGGAAAGGGGGAGGGTCAGAGAGAGAGGGAGACACAGAATCGGAAGCAGGCTCCAGGCTCCGAGCCATCAGCCCAGAGCCCGACGCGGGGCTCGAACTCACGGACTGTGAGATCGTGACCTGAGTCGAAGTCGGACACTCAACCGACTGAGCCACCCAGGCACCCCAATGTTTATTTAGTTTTGAGAGAGAGAGAGAGAGAGAGACAGAGAGACAGAGCATGAATGTGGGGGGGGGAGGTGGAGAGGGAGGGAGACACAGAATCTGAAGCAGGCTTCAGGCCCTGAGCTTGCCAGCACAGAGCTCTATCAATGCGGGACTTGAACTCACGAGTTGTGAGATCATGACCTGAGCTGAAGTCAGAAGCTTAACTTGAGCCACCCACGTGTCCCTCTCCTGTTAACGCTTTACGTTATTATGGTACATTTGTTGTAATTGATGAGCCAGTATTGATGCATGGCTATTAATCAAAGCTTATGGTTATACTAAGGTTCCCTCCTCTGTGTTTTACAGTTCTTTTGTTTTCGACAAATGCTCATGTTATGTATTCATCATACACTATCATATAAAATAGTTTCAGTTCCCTAAAAATCCCCTGTGCCTTACCCCCTCCCTCCTCCCTGAGCCTCTGGCAACCCACAGTCTTTTTCTGTCTCTGTTGTGTTGCCTTTTCCAGAATGTCAGAGAGCTGGACTCCTACAGCGTATAATTTTTTCGGATCAGTTTCTTTTACTTAACAGTATGTGTGTGTGGTTTTCCTGTGTCTTTCCGTAGCCCCGTGGTTCATCTCTTTTAACCAATGAATAATACTCCATTGTCTGGATGGACCCCAGTTTATTTGTTTACTAAAGGCCATCTTGGTGCTTTCCATTTGCGTGTGTGTGTCTGTCTCTGTCTAACTTCATCCGATATCTCTTTGCACTAACACACTTTGGAAAGCATCATTTAATAGCTTTCTAGTTTGGTTGCCAAGTAGATTATTAATTGAATTCCAAGGCCCCAAGAAAAGGTTGACCAAGGAGCACCCCTCTTGGGGGTGCCTGGCTGGCTCCGTGGGTGGAGCGCGCGACTCTTGATCTCCAGGTTAAGATCGAGCCCCATGTTGGGTGTAGAGATTACTTTTATTTATTTATTTCCTTATTTACTTATTATTATTTTTTAAATATTCATTTTTGAGAGAGCAGGGGGAGGGGGGGCAGGGAAAAAGGGAGACAGAGGACCTGAAGTGGTCTCTGTGTCGACAGCAAAGCCTGATGTGGGGCTGAAACTCACAAGCTGGAGTCTGCCGTTGAACCAACTGAGCCACCCCGGCGTCCCTAGACGGCATCCCCTAGACGGCGTCCCCTATAAATAAATAGATGGGTCGATAGGTAGATAGATGTGGGCATCTTGGTGGCTCAGTCGGTTCAGCGGCAGACTCTTGATTTCAGCTCAAGTCATGATTTCAGTTTTGTGAGTTTGAGCCTCATGTCGGGCTCTGTGCTGACAGCACAGAGCCTGCCTTGGGATTTTCTCTCTCTGCTCCTCCCCCACTTGCTCTCACTCTCAAAATAAATACATAAAAAGGCGCACCCCTGTTGCCTACCAGGCCTCCTCCCCAAATGAGATTGCATATCCCTGGGCAATAGCCCTTTCTCTCCCCTCCCCAGTTCTTCAGGGATCGTGGGGTCCGTGTTTCTAAATTTTCTTTCAAGCCATGGCTCTTTCTGAAGAACAGAAACGTCTGAGCCCACCGCCCAGCTCTCGCTCGTCTGGGAACCAGTGCCCCGAGTGCTGGGGCTGGTGTGTCGCCGCCGGGGGGGCAGAGGCCCCCAGACAGTGCATCGGTTAAGGGAACGGCGGGGATCTTGGCAGTCCGGGCCCAGGGCCCCGGGGCCGCCTCACGCCCTCTCTCCATCAGTCCCACCAGCAGTACCCCCCGTCGCACACCACGTCCCTGCCCAAGAAGGCCTACTCCAAGATGGACAGCAAAGGCTACGGCATGTACGAAGACTACGAGAACGAGCAGTACGGGGAGTACGAGGGCGACGAGGAGGAGGATATGGGCAAGGAGGACTATGACGACTTCACCAAAGAGCTGAACCAGTACCGGCGCGCGAAGGAGGGCAGCGGCCGGGGCCGAGGTGAGGCCCTGCCGCCTCGGGGGGGGGCGGGGGGGAGGGGGTCCGAGCAGATCCGCGGCGGGGGCTCGGGGTGCAGTGTGGGGCCCAGTGCTGCCGAGCCTCCGGTGCGGGAGGAGAGGCCGGCAGTGGTTTCGGTGCAGGGGTGAGTACAGGGGAAGGGCGGGGGCTGCACACGCAGGGCCCTGAGAAGAAGCCCCAGTGCTAGGCCTGTGCTTGGGACGCAGCCAGGCTGGTGGGAGGCGGGGAGACGCCCTCGTGGCTGAGGGTTGTTTTCTTCATTCACTTCCTGCTCAGCTGTGAGGAGCGAGAGAAAAGGGCCAGCTTGTCAGATACAGGCCAGGGTAACGGACAGCTGGCTGCCCCAGCCTCCTCCCCACTCCTCCCAGCTCCTATCACCCAACAAGGTGTGCAGCCTCTGAACCTTGAACTGTGGCAGTTAGGAGGTGAGGGAGGGCGGAGCACTGGAAACCTTCTAGAACTGGCTCCTGCCTGCGAGGTTTTGCAACCCACAAGGGTTCCTGGGACCTGATAGCTCAGCAGTACTCAGCCCTGACTAAGGCCCAGCTTATTGTTAGCGTGGCTGCTCATTCATTTTCTTGGCAAGTCTTCCCCGGACACCTCCCTGGACAAGCCCTGCTCTTTGGGGAGATTCTAGACCAGTGCCGTCCGATAGAAAGACAGTGTGGGACACCTGGGTGGCTCAGTCAGTTAAGTGTCCAAGTTAGGCTCAGGTCATGATTTCATGGTCCATGAATGCGAGCCCTGCATTGTGATCTGTGCTCACAGCTCACAGCCTGGAGCCTGCCTCACATTCTGTGTCTCCCTCTCTCTCTCTACCTCACCCCACTCGTGTGTGCGTGCTGTCTCTCTCTCTCAAAAAATGATTAAAACATTTAAAAAGAAAAAATATATAACACAAATCACCGTAGAATTTAGAATTTTCTAGCAGTCCCATTGAAAAAATAAAAGGAAACAGATGAGATTAATTTAAATTTTTTTTATGTTCATCCATTTTTTTTTTTAACACTTACTTATTTTTGAGACAGAGACAGAGCATGAACACGGGAGGGGCAGAGAGAGAGGGAGACAGAATCTGAAACAGGCTCCAGGCTCTGAGCGGTCAGCACAGAGCCCGACGCGGGGCTCGAACTCACGGACCATGAGATCATGACCTGAGCCGAAGTTGGCCGCTTAACCGACTGAGCCACCCAGGCGCCCCTGTTCATCCATTTTTGAAAGAGCACAAGCAGGGATGGGGTGGAGAGGGGGCGGCGGGGGATACAATCTGAAGCAGGCTTCAGGCTCTGAGCGGTCAGCACAGAGCCCGATGCGGGGCTTGAACTCGTGAACCGTGAGATCATGACCTGAGCCAAAGTTGGATGCTCAACCGACTCAGCCACTCAGTCGCCCCAGATGAGATTAATTTTAACAGTTTATTTTATCTACCTCATATACTCCAAATCTTACTTTAACACATTATCCAAACAGATAGATGTGGTATTTTATGTTCTGCCTTTCTCTCTCTGTTTTCTCTCTCTCTCTTTTCTTAATGTTTACTGCAATTGTATTTTTTTTGTTAATGTTCACTTACTTAAAAACATTTTTTTTTTTGACATTTATTTATTTTTGAGAGACAGAGCGTGAGCAGAGGAGGGACAAAGAGAGAGGGAGACACAGAATCTGAAGCAGGCTCTAGGCTCCTAGTTGTCATCACAGAGCCCGACGCAGGGCTTGAACTCACGAACCGTGAGATCATGAGATCATGACCTGAGCCGAAGTCCAGTGCTTAGCCGACTGAGCCACCCACGTGCCCCAGTGTTTACTTATTGTGAAAGATAGAGAAATTGTGTGTGTGAGCAGGGGAGGGGCAGGGGCAGGGGGTGGGGGGAGAGAATCCCAAGGAGGCTCCACACTGACAGCTTGAAGCCATGAATATCAAAATCATGACCTGAGCCAAAACCAAGAGTCAGGTCCTCAACCGACTAAGCCGCCCCGGCACCCCCGCTCTTTTTCTTTCCCTTTGTTTTTTTTTTTTTTAAATGATGTTCTGTAAACCCAGTGTGTGTTTCACCCTTGCAGCATCTCTTAGTTTGGTCGTGTTACAGGGGCTCCGTAGCCACAAGTAGCTGGACAGTGAGTGCAGCTTTCAACGCACAGATGCCCTTGTGGCTGTGTAGTGAGTGCCATAGCAGGTGCACATCCAGAATGCCGAGGGGACCTGGGCTGGGAACCATGGGACCTTCTGCCTGGAGCTGCTAGGAAGGCTTGGGGAGGAGGAGGAAATGACCGACCTCGGGGGTGGAAGATGGGCTGCCTTCTCTCCTGCTGGGGGCATCTGCTCACCATCTGAATCGCCCTGCAGGCAGCCGAGGCCGTGGCAGGGGCTACCGGGGCCGAGGCAGCCGCGGAGGATCTCGAGGCCGAGGCATGGGCAGGGGCAGCCGTGGAAGGGGCAGGGGCTCCGTGGGAGACCACCCGGAGGACGAAGAAGACTTCTACGAGGAAGAGATGGAAGTAAGCTCTCCTCCAGTCCCGGGAGAAAGTGGGGGGCTGGTGGGCGCTTTTGGGGGAAACCTTGGAAACAGTGGAAGGAAAGCACTGGGTGGCAGTTCTCTGTGTTTCCACATTCGTTTCTTATTTCGGAATAGAGGAAACCTTCACATGGTTCAAAATTGGAAAGGTACCAAAGCTGTGAAAACTCTCCCCACTACTGCTGCCCCCGGCAGCTTAGTTCCCATCCCTGGAGACAAGTTTCCTGAGTGCCTTCTGGAAACGTTTGATGCCTTTGCAGTCAGGTGCTTGTTTATTCACGCCCCCCTACACACACGCACACAGCTTCCACATTCATTGTTATATCCCTGCCCGAGACTTTTCCCTGGTGGTCCGTTGTTGCAGCCACAGCTGTCTTGTGTAGGAGGAGCCCGGTGGGATTTACCTGGGGGGAGGGGAGAGGAGTTGTAGGGGTGAAGACAGTACCAGAGGTCAGACACCCTCCTCCACCTTAGGCTGTCGCATGTAAGAGGGGGCATAAGCAGGTGGCCTTGGGTGGGTCCTCTGCCCTTCTGAATCTGGCGTTCAGCCAAATAAAAAGGCGTAAGGGGACAGAGAGCACAGTTAGGGACAGTGCTCGTTGTTCCCTGCACGCCACCTGCTTCTCGCCTCCTTTCTGGAACCCTAGTATGGAGAAAGTGAGGAGCCGATGGGAGATGAGGACTATGACGAGTACTCCAAGGAACTGAGCCAGTACCGCCGGTCCAAAGATGGCCGAGGACGAGGTGGGCAGGGGGCCCAGGAGGTGACGGGTCGGCGGGGCTCCTTCCGGCCCGGGATCCTGGGGAGAGGCAGCAGGTGAATGCCATCTCTCTCCCCTGCAGGGTTAAATCGAGGCCGTGGCCGGGGTTCCCGAGGTCGAGGGAAAGGGATGGGCCGGGGTCGCGGCCGAGGTGGCAGCCGAGGAGGGATGAACAAGGGCGGAATGAATGACGACGAAGACTTCTATGACGAGGACATGGGCGTGAGTTGACCCTTCATTCGGATCTGAGATACTTAGCCGAGGCCCCCTTCTCGGACTTTTCCTTTTCTTGAACAAGTTGGCCTCTGAGGCCTGTTCATCCTCCTGCTCCCGTCCGCTCTTCTCCATGGGACAGATGAGCTCTCGTCAACTCTCATGGTGGGTGTGCTGCTGGTGAGACCCTCTGTTTTTAAAACCACATCTCTGTAGCACCTGCATCTCCGAGGTGTGGAAGGTTCTAGGTGACCCATCCAGGCAGCCTGGAGAGTTTGCCCTCTGGGAGGTGGATGCGTTCCTGCACAGCTGTGTGGTGCCCTTCAGCTGCCCACAGCTCCGAGTGGCAGAACTTGTGTCTGTGCCAGCGCCCCCTGCCTTGGGGCTCACACCCCGCACGGCCATGACACTGCTCTTGTTACGAGAAGACGCTTCTGTCGAGGGAATGCTCGTGCCCACCAGCCGACTTCTGTCACTCCCTCGGAACCCGCCTCCCCCAGCCTGCGTTGTCCCACCAACCCTTCCTTTTCACTCCCCTTTATGCTCACACTCTGTGTTCCTGACAGGATGGTGGCGGGAGCTACCGGAGGAGCGACCATGACAAGCCCCACCAGCAGTCCGACAAGAAGGGCAAAGTCATCTGCAAATACTTCGTGGAGGGGCGGTGTACGTGGGTAAGGGGCCAGTTACAGTGCCTGGCTGCCGGAGCAAGGCAGCCACCTCACGGAGGATGCTCAGACCTCTGGGAATGTTCTAGAAGCCACACTAATTGGGGGCGGTGGCCGGGTAAGGGTGGAAGTGATCGCCTACAAGAGATGCTGGGGAAGACGCTCTTGCAGAGATGTAACGTGCTCTGGTGAAGTTACTGGACTTTAGCGTTGGAAAGGGAATTTGTTACGACCTCTAGATAAAAAGGCAGGTGGGGTGAAGCAGGCCAGCCTTGAATTTCACAGCAGAGTTCAATACCAGAAGGTGGGCCGATGACCGCAGAGCTCTGAGGGTGTAACCCGGTGTGAGTGCCGCCAGCCTTGTATTCAAGTGCGATGGCAGCGGACAGACAACGGCACACACATGCCCAGGAAATGCCGCACCGCATGATAAGTCTTAGGAAAAACTGTGCATTTCGAACAAATACGAACAAATGCGTACACGTGTAAAAAACACTCTGTGTTACAGTTCCGATTCATATTATTTTTAGAAGCTTGTAATACATCCAACGCAAAATGAGTAGCTACTCCTGAGAGTAAGGGGAAACAGCCATAGGACAATTTCTATATTTTGTTCACCCGGGTGGTGTTCTGAGTGTGTCTGTGGATAATGGAAAATCAAGCCCCACTAGCTTAAACGCTCAGACATTGTTCCTCTGAGGTGAGGGATGTTGGTGCCCGGGTCAGTGGCACCCTGGGGAACTCAAGCTCCTTCTTCCTTCCTGCTTTTAAGAATATCCGCCATCTTTGCCGGTCCCACAACGGCTGCTGTGGCTCCGGGCGTCCCATCTAAGGGCTGAGAGGAAAGATGGGTGAAGGGGTTTGATTTTTCTTTTAATTGAAGCAGTATTGTCCTCCCTCGGGGACGTTGGCTTATATTTCATCGGCCACAGTATCTCCACACGAGCCTGGAGAATGTGTTTGTAGCCGGGCACGTTCTTCCCAAACAAAACGGAGGTTGCGTTAGGAAGGAAGAAGCGTGGCCGTCGTGCAGCAAATGGTGAAAAATAGTGGCTGCAGGGAGGGAGAGGGAGAATAAGAACAAAGCGGTGCGGGGCAGCCGAGCGGAGCCTGGATGAACGGGGACGTGGGGCGGGGAGGCAGGGCCCGAGCGAAGGGAGCGCAGCTTTGTCAGAACTTTCAAGGTGGTGGGAAGCCACGTCGTGAGCCCTCCCTGCCCTGTTGGGGGGGGGGGGCGGGGGATGTGTCCCTGCCATTGGTCCCTCCATGCTTCAGCGGTGACAGAGGAGGACTTCCCGTTGCAGGTGGGCGTCGGCGAGGGCTTAGCGTGGCACCCCCTTAACCTTTTCCCGCCTCTCTTCCAGGGAGACCACTGTAATTTTAGCCACGACATCGAGCTACCAAAGAAGCGCGAGCTGTGCAAATTTTACATCACCGGCTTTTGTGCCAGAGCCGAGAACTGCCCCTACATGCACGATATCCTTTGGCGCTCACGCGTGACCTGCCGCAGCGCGCAGGACCTCCCCCGTCCTCCCCGGTGACGGCGGCTGGCCCGCGCCACCCGCGCCGGCCCTCCGCGCCTGCGCTCCGTCCGCCTCTCCGGGCGACCCCTCGCGGTCTGTCGCGTGGCAGAGGTGCCGTCCCTGTCCTGCAGACGAGCGAACTAACCACTCACGCGTCTGCTCTCTTTACGGGTACCCTCAAGGCTGTTTGTAGTGCCCTCGTCTGTTCCCTTCCTGAGACTTCCCCAGTTGGCCGTGTGGCCTTGGGCAAATCCTCGACCTGAATCATTCCCGGGGAGTCAGGACCTGCGGACGCGGCCCCGAGGCCAGCGTGGTGCGGGCAGGAAGCCCTCCGGAGGGAGAGTCCTGAGAAAGCGGGCTCTTGTCGGGTCTGCTGCGAGCACGTCATGCAGCCCCCGAGCGGGTCACTTCACCTCTCTGGGTGTCCGTTTCCCCATCTCCAAGACAGAAGGGGCTGGATTCCGTGCTCGGGTGGGTTCTGCGACACGATACGTTTGCCTTCACGTGCCCGTGAACGTGATTTCCCATGTAAGTTGTACCACACGACGGGGAACTGCATCAACGGGGACGACTGCATGTTCTCCCACGACCCCCTGACCGAGGAGACGAGAGAGCTCTTGGATAAGGTAACGTTTGGGGGTAATGTGGGGCCACAGCCGCCACTGTGGTGTGCAACCAGGAGGTGCGCCTCCCCTTGACCTGGAGCGTCCGTCTGGCGTCTGTGCGGGACCAGAATTCCCACTTGCCTCGATCTGGAGCTGGGCCGTCTGAGGGAGGGAACGGGGGCTGTTTTCTCTGCGGGGAGAACTGAGGTGCTCTCGCGTGTGTCTTCTCTCCAGCCAGGGCGGTTTTCGTGGCGGGGCGGCGGGCGGTGGGGGGGCAGCGGTGTGAAAGGGACGTTGCTTGCAAACACATCTTGCGTTGCTTAGCCATCTTTTAGAGAGAGCCCGTGATGCACGAGGAGGAGAGCGAAACTTGGGTGGGTTGTATTTTGATGGAAACGTCAGATGCTTCCTCCTAAGACTTAAGGATTCCGTTACGCAGCCGACAAAGTGCAGGGTAATTGGAGGTTCTCGGGAGAGAGCGGCTTCTCCCATGCTGTGCCAGGCCTTCCTCCCCAGCCAGGCGATGTTTGAGACTCATCCTAGTATCTGTTGTTCTGCCTGATGAGTCATGAGGACTCTGGGGGGCCCGGGGTCCTGTCTTGGGCTTCCTAACGCACTAAGGGAACGGGTGAGGGAGAACACAGGTCCTTGCAGATGAAGGCTCGCGTGCTTTCTAGTTCACGGCAGGTCTGAGAGCTTTGGCCGGTTTTTTGAGAATGGAAAGGATCGAGTCTGAGTAGCACATGAGGCAGCTTCTGGAGTCCGTCAGTACCGCCCTGTTTCTGGTGGGGTCCCAGTCTGCCTGAGGGGTCAAGGGTGAGGACTGCACGAGCAGAGCAGGGAAGCACCCCAGTGCTCACGGGCAGTGCCGTGGCAAGAACTCTCCCCTACCAGGCCCTCTGGGAAATCTAGTATCCTAGGGATAGGGTTTTGTAATGAGCAGCTTGTCTAGAGTCTGTTTCTCTTGACAGGGTAGGGAGCAGGGTAAGCAGTGGCTTCCTCTCACAGGAAGAACTGAACAGTGACTTGCCGAGGCCTGCCCCCTGCTGGAGGTTCAGAGCTGGTGCTCTAAACCAGTGCTGTCCAAGTAGGAACACAACCGAGCCACCGGTGTCCTTTCACATTTTCTGGAAGCTACGTTAAAGTAGAAGGAAACCTAGAAAAGTTAATTTCAGGCAGTTTGTCTTATTTAATTTGGTATGTCTGTGTTCAGAATACCGTTTCAGCAAGTGATAACGAAAAACGTAAGACGTTTTGCGTTATCGTTCTTGTTGCTATCGTGTCTTTGGAATCTGGCGCTTATCTTCTACTTAGAGCCCCTCTCCGTTTGCACCAGCTGCATTTCAAGCCTCAGTAGCCACATGTGGCCAGTGACCATCGCCTTGCACAGCCCAGCTCTAAACGCCCTAGTAAAAACCCAAAGCAAACCAAGATGGTACATTTCAGCTCCCCGTTACAAACGTTTTGAAAGCATCGGTATCCTCCCCAATCTAAAAACTAAGTCTCGGTGGGTTAAAAATGAGTGTTGATGGACACCTGGGTGGCTCTGTCGGTGGAGCTTCCAACTCTTGATTTCACCCTCAGGCCACGATCTCAACGGGTCGTGGGCTCGAGCCCCACTTTGAGCTCTGTGCCGACACTGCAGAGCCTGCTTGGGATTCACTCTCTCCCTCTCTCCCCCATTCGTTCTTTCTCCTTCTCTCTCTCTCAAAATAAATAAACTTTTAAAAAAAAAGATGGTGGAAAAACCATACCAGAGTCAAATTTGGGTAGTCAGAAAGTAAAACTCAAGATGAATTTTAAGGACCCGGTTAACCCAGATGAAGGCATCGGCCACTCCTTCTTGCCCAGACAGCTGCAGCTCGTTGGCCAGGGTTGGGGCCTCGAGCTTCTGGGCGGCCCCTGGGTCCACACCGTGGTGCCAGTCATGCCTGGGCCTCGGCCAGCCTCCCCTGAGATGCCTGTGCTCTTTTTCTTCCCTTCCTTCCTTCAGCTCTGTTTTCCCACTTCGCAGACACCTTTCTGTCCATCTAGACACATGTGTTCCCAGCCATCCGTTCCACGTTTGGAAGCATGCTTGCTCCTCCACCCAGATTTGTCTATTAGCAACATTCTGCCCCATTTGGTCCTGTTTTATTTTATAGATGTGTGTGCGCGTTTGTTTGTTTGTTTGTTTGTTTTTCCTCCTTGAACCATTCGGGAGTAAGTTGCTCACGTTTTGGTTCTTTACCCTGAAGTCCTTCCTTACACGCTCTGTTTTTTTATAGTCAGGTTTGGCAAGGTATAGTTTGTATCCAGTAAAATTCCTCCCATTTAGTGTAAAGTTCTATGAGTTCTGACAAACACAGAGTCATGTAGCCATCCCAAAATGTAGATTGAGGAAATTCAGTCTTCCATTGCCCCCAGAACCCTGCCCCTGTAGACTCAGTGCTCCTCCATTTTCCAGCCTTTGGCATCACTGCTCTGTTTTCTGTCTCTATAGTTTGTGTTTTCGAGAATGTTCTCTGAATAGGCGTATCCAGTAAAGAGCTTTGAAACACACGTACGTGTGTCCATAACCTCTTGAATCTGCTTTTTTTCACCAGGCATAGTGCATCTGTTGAGAATAGTTGTTGAGGGTAGTTCGTTGCTGTTTGTTGGTGAGTACGAGTCCGTTGTAATGGATGGTCTTAAATTTGTCTAGTTATCAACTGAAGGAGATTTGGATTGTTTCTAGCGTGGGGCAGAAACTTAAGAATTTTCTAGCCAGCCAACCGACACAAGCTGATTTCTTTGCCTCGATGAGCCTTGGCTCACATACCTTTGCGTGTGAGTGCCCTATGCCGCTAAGAGGCTGCTCTGAACTTTCGGAAACTCTTGGCCTCAGTCAGGATCCATCCTGGTAGGGGAGGGCCCTGGTGTGTCTCGTCTGACGGAAAGGTCCTGGGAGTGCTCGTCTTTTCAGGCGGAGAGGCCCAGAGGGGACGCGCAGGAGGTCTGGAACAGACGTGTCCCTCTCGGCGTCTCTGAGCAAGGGCTGTACGGTTTGGGTTCGGCTTTCCTGGTGGGAACGCGGTTTTAATGTGTTTTACGTGTCACCGTCCTGCCCTCTGATGTGGTTCGGCGCCTGCTTCCGCAGCGACGTGCGTGGCTCAGGGTGGGAGATGGAGGGTAGAGAGACGAGCGCGGGGAGCTGGTCTAGACGTGGAGCTGGGGTCTGGCGAGGGGTGAGGGGAGCTGAGTCCTGCAGCGGGGGGGCCGCGTCCTCCAGCTGGCCAGTAGGCTGGGACGGGAGACTCCCGCCTGGCGTGGGGCAGGAGATGGAGGCCCTGGTCCCGAGTAGCGCCCGGCGCATGCGGGGTGCTGGGCCGGCGCCAGCAGACGCTAGTGAAGACGGCACACAGGCTCGCTCTCCAGAGCCCGTGGTCTAATGGAGGAAGGGACGCTGGCTGGGTGTTCCCGACTGTTAAGTGGTACAGAGAAGCGCACGCGACAGGCATGTCTGGTCTCCAGAGGCCATCAGAGGCTGGTGGCAGGAGGCGACCCAAAGGAAGAGCAGCCGTCGGGCAGAGGAGGCAGCGCTTGCAAGGATGGAACGATAGGGCGTCTGGGTGTGAGCTCGGGAGGCCAAGGGAGTGTGACCTCTCCGGTGGCCAGAGCTTGCCACCCCCTCCACAGGAGGGGAGGAAGCTGAGGTCAAGGTTGTTCCTGGTTAATGAGGTATAACCTTGTTAGGTTCTGCCTTCTGCCTGAGGGCATCGAGTTGCCGCTGACGGAAGGACCTAGCTTTGTGATTGATGTGTGCTAGGTCAGTGTGCAGGGGACGGTGGGAGGGAGACCAGAGACCAGGTAGGAGGCTGGGGCAGAGTCCTGGCCAGAGGCAGCGGGGCCCAGGACAGAGGGCGGATGGGCCGCTTGGGAGGTCCAGGCAGTAGCTTGGGAACAGTGTGTAGGAGAGAGACCCCAGATCGTGGCTCGGGGTTCAGGAAGTAGAGGGGGGGGTCCCTCACTCAGAGAGCCACGCTTGTGGCCAGTGGAGAAGGCACGTGGGGTGAAGTGTGCCCGGGTGGAGCTGAACACCTACCCGCAGCTCTCCAGATGGAGGAGTCTCCCCAGCCCCGTGCTGGCACTGACTGAAGGCTTCGGGGCGGGCAGGGCCTTGGAGCCAGGGAGGGGGGGTGGAGGCAGGGTGCCGGGGAGACCCACTGGAGAGGAACATCAAAGACCGGGGTCAGGGTGTCCAAGGCCTTAACTCTCTCATCCCCCCACGCGCCCCCCCCACCCCTCACCCCTCCCATCCTCCGTGGTCCTGATGTTAACCGGCTGTTCTCTGGAGCCCAGGGAATGCAGGGGGAGGTGCATTTGTCCGTTTTCCTCGCTCATCGATCCAACAAATGTGCGTCCGTGCCTAGCTTCTGCCGGGCACTGTCCTGGGCCCTGGGGGACGCAGTGGCGAGGAGACGGGGTCCAGTCATTGGGCAGATCCTGATGATGCACCGGGATCGCGGAAGTGGAGGGAATGTACAAGGAGCCCAGGGGCTCTGCAGACAGGCTGCCATTCACGGGAGCCTCGGTGAGGCAACCCTGTGCTGGTCCCAAGGTGAGTGGTAGGAAGAAAAGAGTGAGAGGCATGTGCTGAGCAGGGGACACGGCACAGGCAGCAGCCACGTGCTCGGTCGAGAAGCAGAGGGGGCCCAGGGGCCAGTACGCCAGGCGGGAAGTGGACCGAGCTTCAGGGCGGTGAAGCATGCAGGGCCGGGGCCTGCCTCACCGCTGAAAGGCACTGCTGGTTCGGGGCAGGGTCGCCCACACCGTCCCAGGCACCTGTTAAGATGCGGTTCCGGTTCAGCAGGTCGCCCTGTGCTGCTCGTTCACGCTCAGACCACTCCTCGAGTAGCGGGGCTCTAAGGGACAGATGTTTTCTGTCAATTAGCTGTTCGAGTATTCCGGCACCCTTGAAGCCATGTTCCTCCTAGACCCTGCTGTCCCCGGGTGCAGGTACCATTCCTGACAGGAGAGAGAAGAGCCGAGACCGGCCTGACATGCACCTGGAGACCCTGCTCCCACCACCCACGCTCCCGCCATCGCTGCGGGGAGGGAGGAACGGCGGGGGGGGGGGCGGACTTGAGCGGTGCTGGGGCTGGGATGCTAGCTGCTAGCTGCTGAAGCATCTCTGAGTCCCATGTTAGGATCCACGAAGGCATCTGTGCTGAGGTCCCTAAGGTGGCCCGGGCCCAGGTTCAGTCGTTTCCTGGCAGGGGGCGGGGGCAGTCCCAGGACCAAACATGTAGCCACAGTGGGCCAAGGCTGGAGAAAGCAGGCGTGAGCGTCCAAGAGTCCTTGCCCCTTGTGGAGTCACAAGGACCGTGCTTAATCCTCAGGTTGTGACAGCACTTGTGGAATGTTCTATACCAGGGATGCCCAAGGGACTCAGTGCTCAGGGTGGCGCCTCTGCCTGGCATGTACCAAAATTCCAGAATCCCAGAAGGAGAGGGTGTGTTTCGGCAGAAAGCACATCATTTATTTTTTTTTAATTTTTTTTTCAACGTTTTTTATTTATTTTTGGGACAGAGAGAGACAGAGCATGAACGGGGGAGGGGCAGAGAGAGAGGGAGACACAGAATCGGAAACAGGCTCCAGGCTCCGAGCCATCAGCCCAGAGCCCGACGCGGAGCTCGAACTCACGGACCGCGAGATCGTGACCCGAGCTGAAGTCGGATGCTTAACCGACTGCGCCACCCAGGCGCCCCAGAAAGCACATCATTTATATAAACAGTTTGGGCACGGGACAGTAGGGTATTAGGTATAAAGTAGGTGATACGTGGTACAATGTGGGTAAACCTGGCATTTATTAAAATGTTTTATTTATCTTTGAGAGAGCGCAAATGGGGGAGGGGTGGGGGAGGCGGGGACAGAGGATCCGAAGCAGGCTCTGCGCTGACAGCAGTGAGTCTGACGTGGGGCTCGAACTCCTGAACCCTGAGATCATGACCTGAGCCGAAGTCTGACCATCAACTGACAGCCACCCAGGCGCCCTGAACCTGGCAAACGTGTTGAGCGAGAGAAGCCAGTCGCAAAAGGCCGGGCAGTGTATGCTTTAATGAACTCTCCAGAATAGGCAGGTCATAGACATGGCAAGCAGATTAGTGGTTGCTGGGGCCCCGGACGAGGGGGAAGGGGAGTGACTGCTAATAGGTATGGGCCCTCCTTTTGGGGTGATGGGGAAGTTCCGGAACCAGATAGAGGTGGTGGTTGTACATCCTCATGACTACTTGATGCCATTGAATTATACAGTTTAAGGGGAGAAAAACAGGTGTCTTTTTTTTTTTTTTTTTTTTTTTCAACGTTTATTTATTTTTGGGACAGAGAGAGACAGAGCATGAACGGGGGAGGGGCAGAGAGAGAGGGAGACACAGAATCGGAAACAGCCTCCAGGCTCTGAGCCATCAGCCCAGAGCCCGACGTGGGGCTCGAACTCACGAACCGCGAGATCGTGACCTGGCTGAAGTCGGACGCTCAACCGACTGCGCCACCCAGGCGCCCCTGGGTGTCTTGGTGCAAACAGGAGTGTCTGCCCCCTTCCCTGCCCCAGCTGGTCACAGAGCAGAGGCAGCAGTGGTGTGGGATGATGACTTCCGTGCCTCATGGCATGATGGTCGCGGGGTCCTTGTGTTTTAGGGTTCTCAGAAAGTTCAGTTTCCCGCGCGGGAGGCCTAGTCCCTACCTCATCCCGGTCTATCCCCTCCCCCGCTTTGTTCTCACCGGCAGATGTTGGCTGATGACGCAGAGGCGGGCGCTGAGGACGAGAAGGAAGTGGAGGAACTGAAGAAGCAGGGCATCAACCCCCTGCCCAAACCCCCCCCTGGTGTGGGCCTCCTGCCCACCCCTCCTCGGCCCCCCGGTCCCCCGGCCCCGACCTCTCCCAACGGCAGGCCCATGCAGGGCGGCCCCCCGCCCCCACCCCCACCTCCCCCTCCGCCTCCCGGGCCCCCCCAGATGCCCATGCCTGTGCACGAGCCGCTGTCCCCACAGCAGCTGCAGCAGCAGCAGGACATGTACAACAAGAAGATCCCCTCCTTGTTTGAGATCGTGGTGCGGCCCACAGGACAGTTGGCTGAGAAGCTGGGTGTGAGGTGAGTGCCCCAGGGCCCCAGATTCCGTGTGGTGGGGCTGGTCTGGCCTCAGCCGGGCTCCTCTGTGCCGGGGGTCTCCCTGCGAGCCTGGTCTGGAGCCCTCCGTGACCAGCCTCACGGATGCCACCGTGTCTCCTCGAGGGCATGGCTACCATGCATGCTTGGCAGCCCCTCACAGGTGCATTTCTTCCTCCTAGGTTCCCTGGACCCGGAGGACCCCCGGGGCCAATGGGCCCCGGGCCCAACATGGGCCCCCCAGGGCCAATGGGGGGCCCAATGCATCCCGACATGCATCCCGACATGCACCCGGACATGCACCCTGATATGCACCCCGACATGCACCCCGACATGCCGATGGGTCCTGGCATGAACCCTGGCCCGCCCATGGGCCCCGGTGGCCCCCCAATGATGCCCTATGGTCCTGGAGACTCCCCACACTCTGGAATGATGCCCCCCATCCCGCCATCTCAGAACTTCTATGAAAACTTTTACCAGCAGCAGGAGGGCATGGAGACGGAGCCCGGACTCATCGGGGACGCAGGTGCGCGGGGGGCCGGGCGGGGGCTGGGAGGGGCCGCTGCGG
The DNA here is from genome assembly GCF_014898765.1 of Herpailurus yagouaroundi. Taxonomy (NCBI): domain Eukaryota; kingdom Metazoa; phylum Chordata; class Mammalia; order Carnivora; family Felidae; genus Herpailurus; species Herpailurus yagouaroundi. The sequence goes on along the minus strand of NW_024412451.1, from coordinate 3,619,982 downwards.
CTCGCACAGGGGAGTGTCATCGGGGACTTGGCTTTCCTCCTTGGTCCGAGTCTTTGGAAGCATGAATCCGACTCCATCTCTGTCCCGTGAGTGGTTGAACGTTTTCAGTGACGGGATTCACCACCCCGTAGAGGTTGAAGGGAGTCCTGTGACGTGATGAGTCTGGTTTACTTGATTGTCGCTTGCTCTGCCTGGAAGCCCGAGGGGCGGGTGCGGGGTGGCATTGGGCTTTGAGGCCAAAGCACCTTCTCCAGTGTGGGCTCCTTCCGGACGGTCCCTGGCTTGGAGCTGCTGGTGTTCTATCGACTGACCGTCTTCCTTCCGTCTTTCCTTCCCTCCTGGCTGAAACAAGAATGCGTCCTGGTAACAGCTTCAGCGTCTGACAGGGTGCTGGCCGGCCCATGGCGCTGCATCCCTGGGAAGTCACATGCCGCCTTCGGGAAGGCTGGGATGTGCCCACTGCTGCCAGGCCTGGGGTCAGAGCAAGCAGGGCAGCCGTAGGCCTTGCCTCAGCTGCATTTTAGTTCAGGGAAGCAGACAGGAGACGTGTAAATAAACACATACGCTCGTCTCAGCAGAGATGGTTTCTCGGAAAAGTAAAAAGGAGAGCTTGTGGCAGACGGTCGGGGCAGAGGCAGGTTGGGAGTGGCTGTGCCGCGTGGGGATGGCCAGCAGAGGCCTCTCTGAGAAGGGAGTGTGAGTTGGGATGTGAAGGGGAAGAGGCCAAGGGGCAGAGACCCCGGTCCGTCGGCTCGGTTGAGAAAAGTAAGGGCAGCCGTGTAACTTGGGAAAGGGAAGGCACAGAAGTCCCAGCGTGGGGACTCCGACGGCCCCGGTGAGGTGGCCTCATTGGAAGAATGGTAGGGTATAGGCAGAGGCATTCGAGGGGGTGGATAGTAGGTGTTGGAGTGGAATCAGGGAAGTTTCTGGAATGCTCTGGAGTTGTCCTGGGCAGAGCTGGCCGTGACGGGGCAGGAAGTAGCGAGTTTGGAGAAAACGCCGTGGGGCCTACGTTCCTCCTCGTGCACATGTTATAAGACAGGAAGGAGCAAATGGGGACGCCGGCCTCGAGGCAGGGTCACCTGGGCGGATGCTCACGCCGTCCCTGATGCCGGAACGTCCTGCTGGAGAGAGCCAAGTTGTGGGTGCTCAGCACCCACAAGAGATCACTTCAGCCGCCCTGTTAAGCAAGAGATGCCCATTTGACAGCCGTGGGGAAACTTCGTGGGGCATCAGGGAGACCACCAGGCTGGGGGTCAGTGTGAGCCTCCCGCGTCTCGGTGGTGCTCGGAGCCACGGAGCAGTGTTTGCGGCAAGGAGCGGGAGCTTTGGAAGCGGGAGTGAGAAAGGCAGGCTGTGTGAGGGAGGTGCCGTGGTTCCCACGGGCCCCTCCTCCTTTCGTAACCGTGTAGAACGTGCATGGAAAAAGGCCTGGGTGCGGAGGAAAACCAAGTCTGGCGAGCTGTTCACAGTAGGTGCCTCTAAAGTAATTCACCCCTATTTCCTTATCCGGAAATCTATGCATTTGAAGTGTGCCCGCCCAGTGGTGGTTACTATATTCAGTCGTACGGCCGACGAGTAGTTTGTTCTGTGCAGGGGCACTGGGACTGTTGTTCACGGCGTGTGCCCGGCACCGCGCTGGGCTCCTGCCCCATAGTGCAGGTTTGCCCACGAAGTTCAGGGGCTAGAAGAAGGTGGCCTTTCACTCTTTCCTTCATATGCTTTGTGTATGAAATATTTACAAATCGCGTTAAGCCTTTTAGTTTCTATTAAGTTACAGACTATCCTCTTGGTAGCACTGGCCACATTTCAGATGCTCAGTAGCCCCGTGGAGGATAGTGGTAGCCAGGTCGCACTGTGCAGATACGGAATATTTCATCATTGCAGAACGTTCTACGTGTGGGGCGGCGCTGACTACACGTTCTCTGTCTGCACACACGCACGCATGCACACACAGTCCCCACGTGCAGCAGGCCCCTGCCTGCCCTTCAGGAGTGAAGGCAGACCCCGACCCTCGAGCCCTGTGCTTCCTAGACGCCATGTGAGAGAGACACACCCCCCCCCGCCCCCGCCCTTAAATGCAACCGCACGCTCGTGAGCATTTGCAGAGTTCAGGACCCCGTAAAGGAGGGAGGGAGAAGGAGGAATCACCCGTGAGCCTCTGGATTGACACGTGGCCATAGCAACATTTCCGTTATTTCCTTTTATTTACAAGTCTTTGGTCACCGTGGCCGAGCTCATATTACGAGCTCTCTACGAGATGCAGTGTTTTTCTTTTCTGATTATTACAAAGAAATCATGAAAAGAGGGCGCATGGCTGGCGTAGTCGCAAGAGCGCGTGACTCTTGATCTTGGAGTTGTGAGTTCAAGCCTCACGTCGGGGGTAGAGCTTACCTAAATAAATAAAACTTAAAAAAAGAGGAAAAAAGAAACCATAAGCTGAATGCCCCTCACCGGTAATTAGAACAGATCAGAAGCACGTGGGGGCCCCTCTCTCCCGAGTCTCGCTCCCAGAGGACTGTTTTCTGTCTGTCTGCAAAGCCTTTTCGTTGCATTTCGTAAACATGTGTACGACGTTGCGTCTTGTTTTCACTTCATGAGCATTTGCCCCCCCACATCACTAAATCGTGCTGTGAACCCCATTTTTCAGTGGCTGCATCCTGGGTGGGGAGACCCCCGTTGGCTGCTCCGTCCCCTGCTGTTGGGCCTTCTGTGGGGACCCTCCTGGGGAGGGTAGGAAGGGACGGGCCGCACATCGTCACCCATTGCCATCAGGGGGTGGGGGTTCTCCAGTTAAGGGCGCGCAGGTGGGATGGATCTGGTGCCGCAAGGCCCTTCCCGACACGAGCCCTCGGTTCTTCCCTGCCACAGAGGACTACGGGCACTACGAAGAGCTGCCGGGGGAGCCTGGGGAGCACCTCTTCCCCGAGCACCCTCTGGAGCCCGACAGCTTCTCTGAGGGAGGGCCCCCAGGCCGGCCGAAGCCGGGCGCCGGTGTCCCCGACTTCCTGCCCTCAGCCCAGAGGGCCCTGTACCTGAGGATCCAGCAGAAGCAGCAGGAGGAGGAGGAGAGAGCGAGGAGGCTGGCTGAGAGCAGCAAGCAGGACCGGGAGAATGAGGAAGGCATGTGTCCTCCCCAGGGGCAGGGGCTTCCCCTGACAGGCACAGGCCCCCCAGGCCGCTGTGCCGTGGAGAGGTGGGGAAGGCCTAGCTGGGTTTTGTGTCGGAAAGGAGCTTGTGGCCAGAGAGGACCCCTGCCCAGGGCCGTGGAGCCGGGCTGGAGCCGCTGCATCGCATGTCCCTGAGGAAATTGGAAGTCAGGGCTGCCTTTCTGTATCTTGGGGGTCGAGAGAGACCCTGATCCCATTGAGGAGGGAGGTGGGCTGGTCCCTGGAGGAGACAGCAGCCAATAGGATTTCCCTTCTGAGCCCTTAGAGAGGAGGCTCACCGCTCTCCTTTGCCTAGACCATGCTCTCAGGAAGTCAGCAGATGACAGCCAGTTGCTGACATAAACCAGTAATAAGCACAGTCCCAGCTGCCAGGTCACTTGGTGCCACACAGCGGATCTGATGGCATCCAGCCCAGGAGGAAATGGGGCGGACAAATGGTGTCTAGAACCAGGAGCTGGAGCCTGGGAGCAGGTGGGGACAGTGGGAAGAGGGGGCCACACCCTCCCTCGGTGGCTCCGGTGTCACCTGCCCAGAAGGTTGGACTTGGGCCAATTTCTGAGTCTGCCCACCTGGCCCCGTCTCTTACCAGCCGGTGACTGGTAACCTTCGCCGGGATATGGTAACGCTTCGAGGGGCCTGGGGGCCAGTGTCTGTGAGCCCCAAGCGCAGAAAGAGCGGAGTCAGTGCTAGGTGCTCCCAGGCGCCCAGGGCAGGGCCTGCCATGCTGGGACCTGAGCCCATGGCAGGTGAGGACGAGGTGTCGGAGCCCCGGGCTGGGATCCTGAGCTCAGTCCTCGCTCTGTCCTCGATCTCAAGGTACCGTCCGTGCCTCCGCTTTCTCGTCTGTCAAATGGGCGTGATAGTAACACTGCCTTCTGGGTGGTCATGAGAATTAATAAGATAGAGCACATGGGGAAGGATCCAGAAACAGTAGCCAGTGATCTCCCAGGCTTGGTGCTCAGCCCACCTGAGTTTCGTGGCTGTTCGTAGCAGCCCGCAGAGGGAGGGGTTTTTAGGAAAGGAGAAACTGAGGTTCTGAGAGGTAAGAGGCAGAGGAGCCGTTCACCCAGCGGGCCACTGTGGGTCTGCGGACTGGTGGCGGTGGCGGTGGCCGCTCATCTTCCTGCACCTCTGTTCTTGCTCAGGTGACACCGGAAACTGGTACTCAAGTGATGAGGATGAGGGCGGGAGCAGCGTCACCTCCATTCTTAAGACCCTGAGACAGCAGACGTCCAGCAGACCCCAGGCTTCCGTCGGGGACCTGAGCAACAGCGGGCTGGGGGATCCCCGCCTCCAGAAAGGACACCCCGCGGGAGGCCGGCTGGCCGACCCTCGCCTCAGCCGGGACCCCAGACTCACCCGCCATGCCGAGGCTTCCAGCGGGTCTGGCCCAGGAGACGTGGGGCCCTCCGACCCTCGGCTGGCTCGCTCCCTGCCCAACCCAAAGCCCGAAGGCGGCCTTCATTCCAGCCCTGCAGGCCCCAGCGGCTCCAAAGGGTCTGGACCACCCCCTGCAGAAGAGGAGGAAGGGGAGCGGGCCCTGCGGGAGAAGGCCATGACCATTCCCCTGGACCCTCTCCCTGGGCCCCCGTTGCGGGACCCACGGTCACAGCTGCAGCAGTTCAGCCACATCAAGAAGGACGTGACCCTGAGCAAGCCGAGCTTCGCCCGCACTGTGCTCTGGAATCCTGAGGACCTGATCCCCCTGCCCATCCCCAAGCAGGACGCGGTGCCCCCCGTCCCCGCAGCCCTGCAGTCCATGCCCACCCTGGATCCCAGGCTGCACCGAGGCGCTGCCACGGGACCTCCCAACCCCCGACAGCGCCTGGGCGCCTCCACAGACCCCGGCGCGTCCAGCTCCAACCTGCCCGACTTCGAGCTCCTCTCTCGCATCCTTAAGACTGTTAATGCCACCGGCCCCTCGGCGGCCCCTGGCTCCAGCGACAAGCCCAGTGACCCCCGGGTGCGGAAGGCACCCACCGACCCTCGGCTCCAGAAACCAGCAGACTCTGCTGCCTCCTCCCGGGCTGCCAAGCCCGGCCCCGCCGAAGCACCCTCTCCAGCCGCCAGCCCCAGCGGGGAGTCCTCCCCACCAGCCACCGCCCCCTATGACCCCCGAGTGCTGGCTGCCGGCGGGCTGGGCCAGGGCAGCGGGAGTGGGCAGAGCAGCGTGCTGAGTGGCATCAGCCTCTACGACCCCAGGACTCCCAACGCAGGTGGCAAAACTGCGGAGCCAGCCGCCGATGCGGGCACCCAGCCCAAAGGCCCTGAGGGCAATGGCAAGAGCTCGGCCGCCAAGGCCAAGGAGCCCCCGTTCGTCCGCAAGTCCGCCCTGGAACAGCCTGAGTCCGGGAAGCCCGGTGCAGACGGGGGCACTGCCACAGCCACAGACCGATACAACAGTTACAACCGCCCCCGGCCCAAGGCCTCCGCGGCCCCCACCGCCACACCGGGCGCCCCGCCACCAGAGGGCGCCCCGCCCCAGCCTGGCGTGCACAACCTGCCTGTGCCCACCCTCTTTGGGACTGTGAAACAGACGCCCAAGACGGGCTCTGGAAGCCCATTTGCTGGCAACAGCCCAGCCCGCGAGGGCGAGCAGGACGCGGGGTCCCTGAAAGATGTTTTTAAAGGCTTTGACCCCACTGCCTCCCCCTTTTGCCAGTAGTGTTAAGCTGGAGTCAAGCGCTCCCCGCACCCCACCCTTCCCAGGGCAATATTTAAGGGTAGCAACCAGAGTTGGGAACTTGGGGGGAGGGGGGCTCTGGGTGATTCCCCCCCCCCTTTTTTTCTGTCCCTCCCCTTTTGTCTCTTTCTTTTTTAATAGTACTTTCTTTGCAACGTATAAATTGTATATAACCATTTTCAGTCAGTTCTGGTCAGTGCTGCGGGGCTCCCAGGCTCCCGCCAAGGAAACCTACTTGTGCACATGAACAGTTGGAAGTCCCCGGGGCCTCAGCCCCAGCGGGCCCTTCCTCTGGCCAGGCTCAGTTATCAGGGACTCTCTGAAGGCTGGAGCCCCAGTCTGGTGGCTGGAGGTCCAGTGGGTTTTCTGGGCAAAGCTGGGCCCCTCCTCCTCCCCACCCCCCTCCCCCCCCCCCCCCCCCGCCCACACCCGAGGACAAAGGGAACAGTAGGTGTCAGAAGGCACCGAACGCTGCTCACCCCGTGTGAGCAAGGAGAGATGAAGCCGAGACCGTGGGGAGACCCTGCGTCGAAGCAGGTCCAGGCAATTCTAGAACCCCATCCCCTCTGCAGTGGGCCGGCCCCGACGATCCGCTTCAGGGGCCCGGGGAAGGAAAGAATTTGAAAGAAAGGCAGAGAGCCCTTGGAAGCTGTCTGAGCTGGGAGAGGCACAGCCATTTCTGCTCCCGTCTCCTGTGGATTCGCACACTGGCTTCCCTGCTGCCTCCGTCCAGAGTTCGTCCTCAGACCTGTGCCCTCCGCCCACATCAGAAGACTCCAGGGTGAGAGACGAACCTGGAGACGGCAGGGCTGGTGTGGGGCGGCATCCCCCAAAAGCTGCCTCCAGGAGGCAGCCTGCGCAGACCGCGTGTTTTCTGTCAGTATTAGCTCTCGTTTTGTCCCGTCGCGGCCACACCGTCCTCCCCTCAGCCCGGGGTCTTTCCTGGTCCCCCAAAGCCAGAGCACCCAGTGTGCCGGCCCCAGCCCCTCTGGGGACAGCTCAAGGATCCGTGGCATGGCCGCTCCGCCAGGCTCCCGACAAGAGCCCCGGGGGGTTCTTGCAAAGTGTTTCTGTTCTCCGCTTGCTTTGAACCTCCTCCCGCCGCGTCTGATGTAGGGCCCGTGGTTTTAGTGTGTTTTTCTTCCCAGCTAACAGGCGCACGGGTTCAGAGGTATGTCACAGTGTTGGATTTGGGGGGCTTGAGGAGAGGGCAGGAGACTAGCCAGGGCAGGGTGGGGGGCCGCTGGGCCTTCTCTAGGAGTGAACTGGCAGGACCCCCACTTGCAGGTGGAGGGCGTGGAACCAGAAGCCTGCATCCTGCTCCCCTCCTCCGGCTGAGCCGGGATGGGAGCAGAGACATCTGCACTGGACTCCCCCCCCCGCCCACCTGCCCCAGGCCCCTGGCTGAGGTCCAGCCCCATCCACAGAGCTCCAGAAAAGGCTCACCCTGTGGATGGGACCTGGGGAGGCCGGCCCATGGCTCCGGGGTCCTTCCTACCTGTGCATAAGCAGGTGCTGGCCATCTCTTGCCTTGCTCATGTCCCATCACCCCAACTGCCTTGCTAAAGGCCCCCATCTCTTTCTTGCTAATAATGAAGAAAACTGGTGATCCAGCCAGAGGGTTCCCCTCCCACCACCTTGGGGTGGGAGGTGAATGAGGCTCCTGTACCAAACCCCTCTCCCCCGGAAGAAAAACTGTCCAGTTTGGGGCTAGAAGCACGGGTGGGAAGAGGCAGCCCGCAGGGTCAGTGCGCCGTGATCAGGTTGGTTTGGTTCGTCTCTGTCTATTTCTTTTTGTGGATTTTAAACAATCATTAGTGAGATTTTTCTTCAGCCACCGGTGTTGGCCTTGAAGCAAAGGGCTGCGGCCCTTGATGTTTGTAAAATAAGTAAAGATACACAGTGTGGCTGTGGGTTTTTTGTTTTTTGGTTTTTTTTTTTTTTCCTTCTCTCTCTCCCTCCTTTGAGAATTTTCTTTTGTAAAAGCAAAATTAAATACTTTTTTAAAACCGAAATCTGTGGATGAAATAGAAGCTGGAACCCTCCTCTAGGAATATTCAGCCTAAGAACCTCATGGGACTATGAATTCCCCCCAAAATTTTCATTTGCCATCAGGCCAAGCTTTTAAAAACAAAATGTTCTCTAACCAGGATTGTAACAAAAGTGTAAATATTACTTCAGAGTTGAAAGTTGATGGTGCAAATATGTATATAACGTACTGTATTTTTACAATGATCATCGCATGACTGTCCCAGCTCCCTTTTTGTACTCCTTCTCTGTCTTCCAGAAATGTCACCTGCCCTTTCTCCTGTGGTCTCTTAATCCAATAATTGTATTACTGCCATTAAAGGATGCAGTTATTTTAAAAACTCTGCGGTCTCGCCTCTCTCTGCCGCTCCCACCATCCCCCACCCTGGGAATGAGAAAACCTGGATCGGTTCTCACGGTGGCCGGCCCCCAGGGTGACATTCGTGATGACCTCATGGGATCGGGGCCTCCGAACCGCCTCTGCTTTCCTTAGTGGTTGGCACCTGCCTCCCACGGTTCCTGAACCCCCGCTTTGGGCCAGTCCCTGCATTCAGAGATACAGCGGCGAGCTGCACGGCCCTGCCCCCGTCCAGCCCACGGAAGGGGCCAGTGTGAACTTGCAAGACCCCCGGGCTGGCTCCTGGGGATGCGCCAAAATGGGAGCCCTGACCAGCACAGACTAAATGCGTGCGTCTCCTCACACCTGCTTTCCCACCACCACCCCCACCCAATGCCATGGTGTTAGGAGGTGAGGCCTTTGGGAGGTGATGAGGTCAGGAGGGTGGAGCCCTTCCACTGCTTGCTGGTCTAGGCTGCTAAGCTCTAAGTTCATGTCACAACCTCAGGATGCGATCTTTGAATTTCTTCCAATTCATCCATTACTGAGTAAGGTTGATTTCACCTGCAACTCAAAGTTCCCAACTCCCCTTGGCTTCAACAGCCAGGAGTCCAGCATTTCTGGAAGGCCAACAGGGCAGTTCAGGGTTGGTCAGCTTGGAGTGAGTTGTGAATTCACACAGGTCCTGACCGGTTTTCAGACTGTCGGTCACCCCCTTGTGATCGCAAGATGGCTAGAGCGCCCGACAGCCTTCGCCTCAGCCAAGTGTGGGAGCAGGGAAGGAATTCTGTAACCTTCTCAGGAGCAAGGGAACAGTTCTGGAAGTCCCTCAGGACCCTTCCTGTCCGGTCTTGTCAGCCAGGATCAGATTGTGCGCCCCGTCCTGTGTTGGTCCCAGGGAAGAGCAGAACAGAAGTCTTGTGTTTAGTCGTTAACAACGACAAAGATCCAGCATCCTGAGGCTGAGCCCACGAGGCTCTGTAAGGTGGGGGGAGGCACAGGGGTTGACAGTTACAGTGACAATACAGCCAGCAGTCAGGCATGGGCACGCACCCATGGTGCATCAGATCCTGTCGGCGACCCTGGGCTCCTGCTGAGGCGACCCACCGGCCTGGGGCAGGGCCCTGCAAGGGGAAGGGAGCTGGTGCCTGGGTCACGTTGGCAGGTCCCTTCGAGGATCTCCTCGAAGGCGGTGCTGCAGACACAGGGAGAGAATCTGGAGAGTCTGTGTTCAAGTAAGGTAGTGACTGGGTCATGCAGACCGGAGCCTAGAACCTTCTTTCTCGCGGGCGTAGGAAAGGGATTGGCTAGGGCGAGCCTGCTGGGATGACAAAGCAACGGGAGCAGGCAGCTGGGGAGCCAATAGACTTGAGACTTGGGGAGGAGATAGGGGTCGGTCACAGTCACACGTGGTGGGTGACCGCGAGGGATCAGAGAAGACGTCTGGTCAGCCCAGTGGAAGGCAGAGATGGCACCTCAGAGGAGGACGTGGTCTGGGAACTGGCCGAAAGCAGCTGTGGTCGCAGGCTGGGGGGCTCCTGCACAGAGCTGGTCAGGAGAGTTGCAGGAACGGGTGGCATCTCCAGAAGTGCATGAAGCCCTGAGTATCACTGTTGGAGGAAGAAATGGAGCCTGAGGACAGAAGTGACCATTGGGCACCGGCTGGTGATTGAGGCCAAGAGCTGTGTCAAGAGCCTTCCACTTTCACCCAATTCCTGGGGCATTAGGACCGGCAACCATGCCAGGTTGTCCTCAGGCACCTGACCCCGCCCACGGCCTGGATTCCACAGGTGTGAACATGGTACCATACACGCTTTATCACAGTTCAGCCATCTGCCCATCCCCCTCTCAGCCATCATATTTGGATGCATTTCAAAACAACTTGCAGGGGCGCCTGCGTGGCGCAGTCGGTTAAGCGTCCGACTTCAGCCAGGTCACGATCTCGCGGTCCCTGAGTTCGAGCCCCACGTCAGGCTCTGGGCTGATGGCTCGGAGCCTGGAGCCTGTTTCCGATTCTGTGTCTCCCTCTCTCTCTGCCCCTCCCCCGTTCATGCTCTGTCTCTCTCTGTCCCAAAAATAAATAAACGTTCAAAAAAAAAAGAAAATTTAAAAAAAAAAAACAACTTGCAGACATCAGAACGCAGAGTTCAATATTCACAGTCCTTTTTTTTTTTTTTTTTATGTTTATTTTTGAGAGAGACAGCGAGAGCAGTGTAGGGACAGAGAGAGAGGGAGACACAGAATCCGAAGCAGGCTCCAGGCCCTGAGCGGTCAGCACAGCCTGACGCGGGGCTCGAACTCACAGACTGCAAGATCATGACCTGAGCCGAAGCCGGATGCTTAACCGACTGAGCCACCCAGGTGCCCCTAGGATTACTTTTTTTTAAATGTTTATTTATATTGAGAGGAAGAGTGTGCTTGAGCGAGGGAGGGGCAAAGAGAGAGGTAGAACGAGAAAGAGAGAGAGAATCCCAAACGCAGAGCCTGACAGGGGAGGGACTTGAACTCACAAACTGTTAGGTCAGGACCTGAGCTGAAATCAAGGACCAGATGCTTCACCGACTGAGCCACCCAGGTTCCCCGTGAGGATCTGTTAAGACTAGTATAGAAACAACTGTTTAAGATGGGGAGTGTATCAGTTGTGTTAGTAAGGATGGGCAAGGTTATGCGGCAGAAACACAAACTCCCAGATCGCAGTGGCTCATTCATGGGTCGGCCGGAAGCTCTGCTCATCATAGCCACTGAGGAAGGGACCCGCGCTGAGGCTCCGCCCCTGAAACCACTTGGTGAGGGAAGGCGGAGGATAGCACCCCCCTTAACTGCTTCTTTCCCAAAGCCATGGACTTCACATCTGTTGCGTTTCATTGGCTAAAGCAGGTTCCAGCCAAACTTCCAGGGGTATCGGGAGGTGCTATTCTGCTGTGGGGCCAGAAGACGGACAACTGGAGCTGCTTGGAGACCAGCGCTAATGCCTCCACACCAGCCCTCCCAGGTTCTCCCAGGCATCCTCCTTGTCTGCAGGGGTCCTGCCACGGGCTACAGTAGCCAGCTGAGGAAGTATGGTGGCCTGGAGAAGGTGTCTTCCACTGCCCAGGAGCGTCGCTCACCCAAAGCCCCAGCACCTGAAATTCACCGCGACATTTGCATGGAGGCCACGCCCCGACAGGCCGCTCCAGCCAATGAGTGAGTGGGGTGGGGCTGGGGATGGCGTTCTCCGGGGGATCCGGGTGGAGAGAGCCGGAAAGCACTCAGGAGCTAGTCCTGGATCAGGGCCCCACCCTATCCCCTCATTTAAACGTAATTAATTACCTCCTTAAAGGTCCCCTCTCCAAATGCAGCCACACTAAAGGTTAGGGCTTCAACAAATGAAATTTTGAGAGGACACAATTCAATCCGTCGCACCCACCCTGCCCCATTCCACCATATCCCTCCAAAAGATGATTTGAAAGGCAAAATCTTTTAAGCATTCCTTCTTAATTTCTTCTGGTGGTTACTCTGTTTCTCTTAAACTGTGTCAGCTTTAGGTGTTTTTTTATCGACTTCCTGCTCCCTCCCCTCTTCCTTACTTTCTGGTTTGTCTTGTAACTTTACACACTATGACACATTCCCTGTGCCCTATTCTCTCAACCAGCACTGCCCATTAATTAGAATGTTCTGCAGGAATGGAAATGGACTCTCTCCTTGCTGTCCAGTATGGCAGCCGCTGGGCCCATGTAGAGACACTGAGCACTTAAGCCCAGGTACTGGATTTTAATTTTTGGTTAATGCGAATTTATATGTGCATAGGCCATGTAGGGGGGCCTGGGTGGCTCCGTTGGTTAAGTGACTGACTCTTGATCTCAAGATTGTGAGTTCAAGGGTGCCTGGGTGGCTCGGTCATTTAAGATCTGACTTTAGCTCGGGATATGATCTCACGGATCGTGAGTTTGAGCCCCGGATCAGGCTCTGTGCTGACAGCTTGGATCCTGGAGGCTGCCAAGGGCTCTGTGTCTCCCTCTCTCTCTGCCCCTCCGTTGCTCATGCTCTGTCTCAAAAATAAACATTAAAATTTTTTTTTTTAATTTTTTAAATTTAAAAAAAAAAAAAAAAGATTGTGGGTTTAAGCCCCATGCATTGGGCTCTGCGCTGAGTGTGAAGTTAAAAAAATAAATAAGGGGCACCTGGATGGCTCACTTGAGTGTCCAACTGTTGATTTCAGCTCAGGTCATGATACCAGAGTCCTGGGGATCAAGCCCTGTATGGGGCTCCAGGCTCAGCATGGGGTCTGCTTAAGATTCTCTCTCTCTTCCCCTGCCCCCTGACCCCACCACCGTTCACGGACTCTCTCTAAATAAATAAATAGGCCCATGTGCCCAGTGGCTGCCATGTGGGACAGCACAGCCCTAAATCCTACATACAGCACGGGACTTCCCAGCTCTTAAAGTGATCACAATTACCAATTTGCTTTCCCCTCCAGACCTCCCACCTCCTGGCAACTTGTATTCATGGTCAGGCTTGGTAACTGTGTTTGCCACCGTAATAAATTATCACAAACTTAAGGGGCTTAAAAATAATGCAAGTGTATCCTGTTATGGTCCTGAAAATCAGAAGTCTAAAATCAAGGTGTTAAGCAGGGTCGTGTTCTTCCTGGAGGGTCCAGGGGAGAATTCATTTCTTTGCCTTCTCCAGCTTCTAGAGTCCTCCTGCAGTGCTTGGCTCCTGGCCCCTTCCTTCTGTCCCTCTGACCTCTTGCTCCTGTTGTCACATCTCCCACTATTAACTGGCCCTCCGGCCTCCCTCTTGTAAAAGCTTTTAATGCGCCCCTAATTCCTGGAACCCAAGAACGCTACGGTATAGGGCAAAAGGAAATTTGCTGGTGGGATTAAGTAAGGGTCATGAGATGGGGACACAATCCTGCGTTATCTGGGTGGGCCTGATGTCATCACAAGGACCCTCAATAAATACGAGGCAGGAGGGGGGCACCTGGGTGGCTTAGCTGGTTAAGTATCTGACTGCGGCTCAGGTCATGATCTTGTGGTTTGTGAGCTTGGAGCCTGATTCGGATTCTGGGTGTGTGTATGTCTCTCTCTCTGCCCCTCCCCCACTCACACTCTGTCTCCTTCAGAAAGAAGGAAGGAAGGAAGGAAGGAAGGAAGGAAGGAAGGAAGGAAGGAAGGAAGGAAG
>NW_024412451.1:3580067-3606591 GCF_014898765.1 Herpailurus yagouaroundi | reverse complement strand
AAGGAAGGAAGGAAGGAAGGAAGGAAGGAAGGAAGGAAGGAAGGAAGAAAGAAAACAGATGCATTGGGGCGCCTGGGAGCTCAGATGGTTAACCATCTGACTTCAGCTCAGCGCGTGATCTCACGGTTTGTTGGTTCGAGTCCCGCATTGGGCTCACTGCTATCAGCATGAAGTCGGCTTGGGATCCTCTGTCCCCCTCTCTCCCTCCCTCTACCCTGCTCACGCTCTCTCTCTCTCAAAAATAAATAAACATTAAAAATTTGGGGGGCGCCTGGGTGGCTTCATCGGTTGAGCGTCCGAACTCGGCTCAGGTCATGATCTCGGGTCTGTGAGTTCGAGCCCTGCATCGGGCTCTGTGTTGACAGCTCGGAGCCTGGAGCCTCCTTCAGATTCTGTGTCTCCTTCTCTCTCTGCCCCTCCCCCACTCACACTCTGTCTCTGTCTCTCAAAAATAATGAATAAACACTAAAAAAAATTTTTTTTAATAATAATAGCCAGTAAGAAATAAAAAGGTAAAGCATGACTTCACATAGAATGGGGGTAAAGTGGGGTGAGAGAAAAACATTTTAATAGAGTTGAGTTACCCAACGGCTTATGAACTGCAGAATGGTGTAATAAGCTTTTCTTGCAAGATTATTACAGATCAGTGAATAAAGAAAATTCATCCCCTACAAAAAGACAAAAAAAAAAAAAAAAAGTGAAAACATTAAGTTAACTGAAAGAAGCCAGACAGGGGCTCGTGGGTGGTTCAGTCAGTTAAACGTCCGACTTCGGCTCAGGTCATGATCTCGCGGTTCGTGGGTTCGAACCCCACGTCAGGCTCTGTGCTGACAGCTCAGAGCCTGGAACCTCCTTCAGATTCTGTGTCTCCCTCTGTCTGCCCCTTCGCCACTTGCTCTCTGTCTCTTGCATTGTCTCAAAAATAAATAAACGTTAAAAACAAATTTCATAAAAGAAGTTTATTTATATTAATTTGAAAAAAAAGAAGAAGCCAGACACACAAGCCCCCCCCCCCCAACATGTCCAGAACAGGGGCTCTGTCAGAAGAGCCGGTGACTCTCTCGATCTCAGGGTCGTGAGTTCGAGCCCCACGATGGGTGTAGAGATTACTTAAAAATAAAATCTTCAAAAAAAAAAAAAAAAAAAAAAAGACCATTACAGTGAGGAGGCTGTTCTGACCTCAAGAGGTCTCTGCAGGTGTCTCCAGCTCAAACAGGAAAGGGCATTGCTTCTCTATGGTGAGCTGGGTTGGCAGTTGGGGAAGTTGGGTCAGAGAGAGGAAATAAGTCACCAGTGTGGTTTGACAGGAAACGTGTCCTTCTGTGGTCAGCGGGTCTTGGGAGATGCTGGCAAAGGGACATGTCCCACATTTCCAAGCTCAGTTAGCACTTGGAGAACTGAGGTTCGAGGCCAGCGGGGGCCGGGGGAGAGTAGCCTAAGGTTTGGTCGAGGGGGAGACAGAGGGTAACGGTGAGCACCTGGTCAGAGGAAATGTTACAGTTGTGTCGCAGGACTTAGAGAGCAACCTGAATAAAATGCTTGGTTTGTGGGTCACATGACCTGCCCTGTGATCCCTCAACACACGCTCAAAAGTCCTGCCACAAAAGCCGACCCTTTGTCTATGGTTCATTGTTGTGGCCACGGTGGTTGGAACGGGGCCTGACATCAGGTCAGCTCTTTTTTCTTTTTAAAGCTTATTTATTATTATTATTATTATTATTATTATTATTTTAAATGTGCATTTAGTTTTGAGAGAGAGAGAGCGCGCGCGCGTGCGAGAGAGGGAGGGGCAGAGAGAGAGGGAACGGACGATCCGAAGCAGGCTCCAGGCTCTGGGCTGTCAGCAGAAAACCCGATGCAGAGCTCGAACTCACAAACCGTGAGATCACGACCTGAGCTGAAGTCAGATGCTCAGGCAACTGAGCCCCCGGGGAACCAAAGTTTATTCATTTTGAGAGAGAGTGCACTTGTGAGTGGGATGGGGAGGGGAGGGGAGGGGAGGGGAGGGGGGGGGGGGGCCGCCCAGAGAGCTAGGGAGAGACAGAAACCATGGGATCATGATTCGATCCGATCCCATGAACTGTGAGATCATGACCTGAGTTGAGATCAAGAGTTGGACACAAAACCAACTGAGCCACCCAAGCACCCCCAGGTCAGCTGTTGATAAAAATATATTTAAAAATTGGGAGGGGGGCGCGGGGGGCGCCTGGGTGACTCAGTCAGTTGAGCGTCCGACTCTGGATTTTGGCTCAGGTCATGATCTCATAGTTTGTGAGACTGAGCCCCACATCAGGTTCCATGCTGATGGTGCAGAGTCTGCTTGGGATTCTCTCTGTCCTTCTCTCTCTGCCTCTCCCCTGCTTGCTCTCTCTGTCTCTCTCTCTCAAAAGAAGTCAACTTTAAAAAAATGTTTTTTAATTTATTGAGATGTAATTGACATAGAACATTGCGTAAGTTTAAGACACAACATGTTGCTTTGATCCTCACTGATTACATATATACATGTGTATATGTCTACACACACACACACACACACACACACACTTATATATAGTATTTCAATAGGATTACCACTGTAACGTTAGCTAACACCTCCATCATGTCACACAATTTTCATTTCCTTTTCGTGGTGAGTAAATATATATCCTGTAAAAGAATACCAATGCCCGCTTCCTGCCTCCCATCCGCAGATATGGCTGCGTTGGTCTGGGATGAGGCTGGAGCGTTAACTTGTCTTTAAAGCTCCCGGACAGTTCGTGTATTAGCACCACTGATCAAATTACAAGTGCAGAGGCAGCTGGCCAACATCACGATCTGTCTCTTTAAGGAGGATTTGTTTTCTCTGCCCTGACCCTTTCTGGCATTCATTTCTCTTTCCCTTCTCATCAGCCTAAACCATTTCACCAGCCAAGAATGTGAAAAATGTGTCTCCAATATTTTCTGTTCCACTTAATCCCATTTAATGCTTAGCATTCATTGCCAGCAGGCAGGCTGTTACAGCCCAGTTGAACTCCCTCCCAAGTTCAACCCCCTCCGGAGCTCCCAACTTGCCTCCCCCTCCATAAAATCTGAGCTCTTCTCACTGGGAGATAAAGATCAGGTCTCGTAGACAAGGTTCCAGAGGGGGATGGAGAGCTACGGAAGGGTTTCAGCTAGAGACACACCACTAGCTGCTCATTTAAAACATCCTCTCTGGGATGCCTGGGTGGCTCAGTCAGTTAAATGTCGGACTCTTGATCTCGGCTCAGGCCATGATCTCATGGTCTGTGAGTTCAAGCCCTGCATTGGGCTCTGCGTTGACAGAGCAGAGCCTGCTTGGGATTCTGTCTCTCTCTCTCTCTCTCTCTCTCTCTCTCTGCCCCTCCCCTGCTCAGTCCTTTCTCTCTTTCAAAATAAATACTTAAACATACGCTAAAGACATATATGTCAGTTCATGCTACCCCTCAGTTCAAACTCTCCCCAGCTCCCATCACACTTAAAATTAAAGAGGAAGCCTTCACTGTGGCCCACGAGACACCAACAACCTGACTCTCCATCTGGCTTTGACTTCCTCTCCTCTCCTCTCCCCTTGCTCATTTTGCTCCAACCATGCGGGGCCCCCTGGCTATTCTTCCAGCACATCAAGCACACTCCAGCCTCAGGGCCTTTGCACTTGCTATCTATCCCCTCTGTTTGGAGTACTCCTCCTCCTCATCACCTCATCGATAACTCTCTGTCACTCATATTGCCACTCATATGTCACATCCTCAACACTCAGAAGCTTAAAATAATAAACACGTATTATTGCGTTTAGTTTCTGTGTATCAGGAAGTACCCACAGGAGCAGCTTAGCTGGGGAGGTTCTGGCTTGGGATTTCTCATGAGGTTCTGGTCAGGGCTGTGGTCCCCCAAGGGCTTGACGGGGACTGGAGAACCTTCCAAGGAAATTCGCTCATGTGGCCGGCAAGCTGGTGCTGGCTACTGGCCTGTTCACCAGGCTGTTTGTATGTCCTCACGATGCGGCAGCTGGCTTCCCACAGAGAAAGGTGGAAGTGACAATGTCTTTTATGACCCAGCCTTGGAAGTCACACTCTGTCACTTCCACAGTATTCTACTGGCCACACAGAGCACTCGTGAGCTGGGGCGGGGATGGGGGTGGGGGTAGCTCGATCTGATGTATGTCTTTAGTATATGGGATGAGACAACACAAACTGTGATGGCTGAGGTCATCTTAGAAGCTGGCTGCCATATGCTCTTGTCATTCTCTACCTCATCACCTAGATTTATTTTCTGGATGGATTTACCTTCCTGAAAATATATTAATCCTTCCTTGGTCTCCCTTTCCCAGTGCTGCCATGTCCATAGGGGCTGGGACACATCATTTTTCTGTCTTGTTCACTGCTATATCCTCAGGGTCTTAGGCAGAACTTGGTACATCGTAGATAGTCAATAAATATTTGCTGAACTACTAAGTGGAGAATGTACCCTGAGGGGGTTCTGGAGACCAATAAGTGGGCTGGTTTCAGCTGTCCAGGTGAAAGATAGCAAGGGTTTGAACTAGGAAAGAAATGGAGAGAAATTGATAGCTATTGGCAGGATCTCCTGTCCTCTTGCAGGTTTATCTCTCCCTGCTACGACCCAGCCTTCGCAGGGAGGTGGAAGTGTTCTTAACAGATCAGTGGAACGTCATATGTCCCCTGCCGAAATCGTCTATGGCTTTCTACGGCACAGCGTCAGGAGTTACAGGTGACCCAGGAACTAGAGGGGGTAACCTCGGAAGGTCCTCTTGCTCTGGTTGGGGTTAAGGTGGTCAGAGAGCTGCTTTTGTGGATTCAAACGATCTCTACACATTGTAGGGCATCTTAGAAAATATAATTGTGATGGCTGCCCAAGGAAGGAAAGGAAACCATCTCGTGATGGTAAATGATTGTTTATGTTCAGTGTCCTACACTCAGTGTAATTTGCCTGGGCCCCAGATTCTTTCTGCAAGGCTCTGATCATGGTTTATCTGGTCCGTGCCTAGTCAGAGTTCAGGTTTCAACTAGGCTGGGTTAGGTGCCCTCTCTGGGCTCCTCTAGTCTCCTGGGCTTTCCCTAGAATGTACTTACTTAGCATGTTTATTGCTTATTTTCTGCCTATATCTCTAGAACGGAGCGAGGAGCTTTCCAATCCATGAACATGGTATATATCTCCATTTATTTAGATCTTTAATGTACCTCAACAGTATTTTGTAGTTTTCAGTGTAGAAATCTTGCATGTGTTTTGTTAAAATACTTCCGGAGGTATTTTCGCGTTTGATACTATTGTAAATGAACTTTAAAAAAAATATATGAAAAAAAAATTTTTTAAGTAGGCTCCGCACCCAACGTCGGGCTTGAACTCACGACCCCGAGATTAAGAGTTGCAGGCTCTACCAACTAAGCCATCCAGGCAGGGGGCCCCAGGAACTTATCTTTAGAATCATTTTGCAACTGTCTCCTGCTAGTATATAAACATAAAATTGATTTTTGTATATTGATCTTGTACCCTGAAATCTTGCTAAATTCACTTATTAGTTTTAGTAGTTATTTTGATTTTTTTGGAATTTTCCACATAAGCAATCACATGTGCAAATATCAACAATGCTAATCTTCTATCTTATGTCGATGCCCTTCTATCTATTTATTTTGCCTATTGCACTAGTGAGGACCTCCCATACAATGTTGATTAGAAATGGGGAGAGGGGCGCCTGGGTGGCGCAGTCGGTTAAGCGTCCGACTTCAGCCAGGTCACGATCTCGCGGTCCGTGAGTTCGAGCCCCGCATCGGGCTCTGGGCTGATGGCTCGGAGCCTGGAGCCTGTTTCCGATTCTGTGTCTCCCTCTCTCTCTGCCCCTCCCCCGTTCATGCTCTGTCTCTCTCTGTCCCAAAAATAAATAAACGTTGAAAAAAAAAATAATCTTTAAAAAAAAAAAATAAGAATGGTGCTGGTTGTGAGTTTTTTGTAGATGTCTTTGATCAGATTGAGAAAGTCCAGGGCAGAGAATGTTGTCTGTTTTTTTTTTTTTTTTTTTTTTTTAAGGTTGTTTTTTGAGAGAGAGAGCACGAGTTGGATAGAGGGAGAGGGAGAGATCATTTCAAGCACGCTCTGCACGGTCAATGCAGAGCCAGATGCGGGCCTCAAACCCGTCAACTGTGAGATCATGACCTGAGCCAAAATCAAGAGTTGGACAGTCCGCTGACTGAGCCACCCGGTGACCCCCCCCCTTTTTCCCCCTTTTTGACAGATTTTACTTTTAAGTAATCTCTCCACTCGAGGTGGGGCTCAAATTCACAATGATGAGATCAAGAGCTACGTGCTCCCCTGATTGAGCCAGCCAGGTGCCCCAAATTTTGTCTGTTTTGTTTACTGATTTGTACCAAATGTGTAGCATAACTGTCAGGGAGTGAGTGCTGAGTAAATAATTGATGAATGAATGAAAGATCAAATGAGTATAAGCTGCATGGCACTGGGGCTAGTAATGTAGCATTGGACTTATCTAATTAGCTATGTGACTTAGGATAAGGTAACCGCTCTGTCTTCCTTATCTGTAAAATGGGTATAATAATGGTATATATCACAGAGGATTATGTTGAGGATTTAATCAGAGTATCCATGTAAAGCAAGAGCACTGAATCTGACACATGGTTAGTGCTCACTAAACATCAGCTTTTATTACCTCAGGTTTCTGAGCCTCATTTTATTTCTTCTATAAAAGAGGGAATATTCCAATTCTTTTTTTTAAACTTTTTAAAATATTTATTTATTATTGAGAGACAGAGAGACACGTAACGTGAGCAGGGGAGGGGTAGAGAGAGGGGGAGACACAGAATCCGAAGCAGGCTCCAGGCTGTCAGCACAGAGCCCGACGCGGGGCTCGAACTCACAAACTGTGAGATCATGACCTGAGCCAAAGTCGGTCGCTTAACCAACTGAGCCACCCAGGCGCCCCTCTGATTCTTTTTAAGATTTTAGTTTATTTATTTTTTAAAGTTTATTTTAAGAGAGAGAATCTCAAGCAGACTCCACAGCTCGACGTGGAGCTCGAACCCACGAACCATGAGATCATGACATGCTCGGGAGGATGCTTAAAACTGTCTCAGCCATCCAGGTACTCCTTAAGATATTATCTTTTAATGTATCTTTTTAAAACTATTTACTTATTTTGAGAGAGAGAGAGAGAGAGAGAGAGATCATGGGAGGGGCAGAGAGAGAGGAAGAGAGAGAAAATCCCAAGCAGGCTCTGCACTGTCAGTGCAGAGCCCAACTCGGGGCTCAAGCCCACAAACTGTGAGATCATGACCTGAGCCAAAATGAAGAGTCCACAGCTTATCCGACTGAACTCCCAGGCGCCCCGAGATTTTATTTTTAAGTAATCTCTACACCTAACATGGGGCTCGAACCCACAGCCCCGATATCAAGAGTCCTACACTCCACTGACTGAGTCAGCCAGGTGTCCCTATTCTAATTCTTAACTCCTAGGGTTACAATGAGAATTAAATAACATTACGCACAGACTATGCCTAGCACAATTCTTGGCACAGGCAAAGTCATTGATAAATGTTTGCTATTATTATTTACCAAGTTCCCTACTTATACTGGGTTGAGGGCATAGGAGATACATCAATCAAGGACCCAGTCCACTGAAAACTGTGAAGCCTGTTGGCACAGATCAGTATAGAGATCATTACCACACAGTGTAGTAAGGGGGGGGGGGCATAAAGCCATGTGTGGACCCAGAGGCAGAAGCTGGCTGCTGAGATTTGCCAGTGGGATCAGGTCTGTCCAGACTCAGACCTAAGTTTAGACCTAAAAGGAAACAACAATGGTTTATATCAAGGAAAATTGGAAACCACCTACAGATGGGGATCACCTGTGGTACCAACCTGTAATGCATCAGTATGAACCATTAAACTTCATGCTGTGGAACAGAAGAGGGGCACGGTTGCCTGGGGCATGGGGTTACTTTCCATTAGATCCTTCTGTAGTTTTGTTTCTTGTACCATGTCCAAAATAAATTAATTTTTATTTATTTATATTTTTAAGATTTTTTTTAATGTTTATTTTTGAGAGAGAGAGAGAGCAAGCGGAGGAGAGGCAGAGAAAGAGGGAGACACAGAACTCAAAGAAAGCTCCAGGCTCTGAGCTGCCAGCACAGAGCCCGTCGGGGCTCAAACTCACTAACGGGGAGATCATGACCTGAGCCCAAGTCGGAAGCCCAACTGACTGAGCCACCCAGGCACCCCTATTTTTGTTTCTAAAGTTTATTTATTTCAAGAGAGACAGAGACAGCAGGAGCCGGGGAGCACAGAGCCTGACGTGGGGCTCGAACTCACAAAACAGATCATGACCTGAGCCTAATCGGGGAGTCGGTCGCTCAACCGACTGAGCCACCCAGGTACCCAATTATTTATTTTTAATTTGAGAGATATTGCAAAAGAGGGGGAGAGGGGCGGAGGAAGGGAGGGAGGCGGGGGTGGTGGGGCGAGAGAAAGAGAACCCTAAGCAGGCGCCACGCTCACGTGGAGCCGGTGGCGGGTCTCGATCAAACCACCCTGGGATCACCACCTGAGTGGAAATCAAGAATCGGCGGCTTAACCAGGCACCCCAATCATATTTTTAATATAAAAATTATGAGAAGTATTCAATGCCATCAGTCAATGTTCTCGACTTCTATGAAAAAAGTTAATGTGTCAAAGGGCATCTCACTTGACATTTGCCTATAAAAAAGACAGGGCAAGACTACAACCGATAGCAGTAACTGCTCATCAGTGGGATTAATGTTGAGGTTTACTTTCTCCTCCGGGCTATTCCAGATGTTGCAAAGGTTCTGCATTAAGTACCCCAGCTTTGTTTTGTTTTTGTTGATTGGCTATTAGAAGTAAAGTTATTAACATAAACTACAAGTCCCGGCAGACATCCTGCCTCCGCCTTCTGAAGACCGGCCTTCTATGGGCGCAATGATCGCTGGGATTCGTAGTCCAGCAGCAGAAGCGAGGTGGGACGCGCAGTACCGGCACAGATGACAGAGGAGGAATCACCGCTATTTCGACCAATGGACCGTGGGCGCCAGCCCTGAGTGGCGCTCTCGAAGCCAATGGGTGAGCCGCCATGCCCGAATGACGTGGGCTTCAGCCTACGGGAGCCCGTGGGGGCGGGGCGGTGAGCGGCGGCCGTAGTGGGAACCATGGGAGGCGGCTGGTGGTGGGCTCGGGCCGCCCGACTGGCCCGGCTCCGCTTCCGGGGGGCGCTGCTGCCGCCTCCGCGGCCCCGGAGCGGGGGCGCCCGAGGGTCCTTCGCCCCCGGCCACGGCCCCCGCGCCGGGGCTTCGCCGCCCCCCGTGTCCGAGCTGGACCGTGCGGACGCCTGGCTCCTCCGGAAGGCGCATGAGACAGGTCTGAGGCTGGGGCTGGGGTCGGCCCCGACGGGACAGGGGGTCCCGGATAGCCGAGCTGTCGGCGCGCGCGAGTGGGGGAAGGGGGTGGAGCTTCTGCTGGAAACAGGGCTGGGACTCCGGAGCGAGAAGGGCTTCCGTAAAAGCGCAGGGAAGCGCTTGCAAGAGCGCAGTCTGTCCGCATAGAAGTGCTTGCGGATGGGACGGTGTCCGGCTAGTGGGACGCAGTGGGGATTGGAAAGGTTGGTCGGGGTAGGACAGGCAGCCTTATAAAATTGCACTGCCTGGGCGAGAGAGGCATCCGAAGAGGGTGAAGGGCGAGGGTGTTGCCTACTGGAGGGGTCCGCCTTGGAGGAGCCAGTTCAGATCCAAGAGGCGACCACTCTGCATTAGGCGGGAGCGTGGATCCCATCAGAAGAAGGGGCGAGTTCCGGATTGGAGGAAGGAACAACCAATAAAAGAAAAGCTCTGGGCTGATTGGAGGGCCAGGTGATCCAGGCTGCAGGGGGAGGGGCCTCATGTGTCGATAGTGGATGGGGAGTGGGTGTGGGGTTTGTAACCCGGACCAGCCGGTTAGCGCCACACAAGGGATTTGAATGGATGTGAATAACAGCAAGGAAGTTCACACGCGGTAGCAGATGATTGGCGTTTGAGGCTCCCTGAAGGGGGAGGCTGGAGAGAGGCCTGGAGTGCAGAAGTTTGTCCCAGAGCGGGGAGGCGGGAGGGGGATACACACATGTATGGGGAGAGGAGGGGTGTTGACCAGGATGACCCCTCGGGATCTTCCTGTCCTCATATTTAAGTTCGGCAATTTTGGGGGCGCCTGGGTGGCTCAGTCGGTTAAGCGGCCGACTTCGGCTCAGGTCATGATCTCGCGGTCTGTGAGTTCGAGCCGCGCGTCGGGCTCTGTGCTGACAGCTCAGAGCCTGGAGCCTGTTTCAGATTCTGTGTCTCCCTCTCTCTGACCCTCCCCCGTTCATGCTCTGTCTCTCTCTGTCTCAAAAATAAACGTTAAAAAAAATTTAAAAATATATTAAATAAGTTCGGCAATTTTGGTTCCTAGATTCTCCTGCAGATTCTGCAGACTATGTTGAATCTTTGGTGCTGCAGAGTTTGGGGAGACGGCTCAGATGGATGGAAGCTACAGTTTGGCGGGGGTTAAGGTTAAGTGGAGGACCGTCAGGACCGGGTGGGGATTCGGGGTGCAATGGGATAACACTGTCTGGGCTGACAGGCTGATGCTGATTTCTTTCCCCTCCCCACCCACCCCTTCCTCCAGCCTTCCTCTCCTGGTTCCGCAATGGCCTCCTGGCATCAGGCATTGGGGTCATCTCCTTCATGCAGAGTGACATGGGTCGGGAAGCTGCCTACGGTGAGTGCAGACCCCCACTCCCGCCCCAACCAGGGAGTGTGGGCACTTGCTCCCCCACTGAGGAGGGCAGAACCCCCAACCTCCCCCGTGGGTGTAGATTCTTCCCTGCCCTGTCCCACCGCCACCCACTCTTTCCTCCCCCACCAGAAGCCACCTCATTTTCACGTGTGACTGTTGACCTTACATCCACCCGCCCCTGCTTTGTGGCCACTGGATCACCCGAGTGGGTGGCCCACGGGGTGGCTGTGGGTCCTTGTCCCCTCCGATCTGACTTTCCAACAAAGATGAGGGTCGCGACTTAGCCCCTCATGCTGGCCCAGCCCCAGACTGGCCCTGCCACTCCATCCCTGTCTTTGCTCTCAGACCAGCTCCCCACTCCGCCTCTGGTCCTGAACCCCACCTCCCCATCCGGGACACCTCCTCTGATACCGGTACCTTCTCATGTCCCTGACCTTGGCTCTGTACTACTCTTGACGCCTACCCTGCTTTTGAGTTTGCCTCATTCTCTAACTCCACCTCGGTCCCCGGAGTCATCTGGATCCCAGAACCCCTGCCCTGCCCCCCCCCCCCCCATCCCCCTCCCCACCCCGGCTTCTCCATCCGCCCCACTGCAGTGCCAGCCTGGGAGCTCAGGCCCTGCCTCTCCTTGACCGTGGCCTCCTGCCCTCTCGCACAGGCTTCTTCCTGCTGGGCGGCCTGTGCGTCGTGTGGGGCGGTGCCTCCTACGTTGTGGGCCTGGCTGCACTGCGGGGACCCATGCAGCTGTCGCTGGGGGGCGCAGCGGCGGGCGTGGGGGCCGTGCTGGCCGTGGGCCTGCTCTGGGCTTGTGCCGTCGGTCTCTACATGGGTCAGCTGGAGCTGGATGTGGAACTGGTACCCGAGGACGATGGGAGCGCCACCGCCGAAGGCCCCGACGAAGCCGGCCGGCCGCCACCGGAGTGAACAGCTGGGCTACGGGGGATGGCCGGGCGCTGGACGGCCTGAGGACCGGGACATTAAAACCTGACCCTTGTCCACATTCTGAGTGGCGGTTCCTGCGACCGGGAAGGGCGGGCATGGGAATCAGTAAAAGCAGGTGGAGGTAACCAAGGAGAAAGAAAAGGAGCGAGGGGCCCCAAGGCCCCGGGAGACTGAGCCACGGAGGGGGAGAAGGTGTTTAATTCTCAGGGAGGGCCATCGGGGCCGTGAGCCCCGCCCCTGCGCCCTCAGGGCCCCGCCCCTCCTTCAGGGTCCGGCTCTGGAGGCCGCTCTCCAGTCCTCAGTCACCCTTCCGCTGCACCCTGGTGCCCGCAGGCCCCGGGTACGACAGGCCCAGGGTGGGATAGAAGGCCTCGGGGAGGCCGGGCCCCGGGCCCAGCCTCTGCAGGTGCGGGTACATGAGACCCAGCTCCGCAGGGCCATAGCGGATGGTGCCGGGCGTGCACAGGCCCCGCACGACGGGGGGCAGGAAGCCCGCGTGGAGGAGGGAAGGTGGGGGGTCTCCAGGAGGCCCCAGGCCCCAGGGCCGCACCAGGTCCTGCTTCAGGGCCCCTGCCCGGATGACAGAAGTAAACTCGGGCCTGGGCAGGGCCGGGTGGCTGGACGGCTCCTCCTCCGCGCTGTCCTCCGGGTCTTTGGTCTCCCCCGGGCCAGGCTCCACTTTGATGCGTTTGCCCCGGGTCCGAGGGGGCTCATCCTTGTCTAGGGGGGCAGCCTGCTTCCCTTCCACCGGAGGCTCTGGCTCTGGAAGAGGGAGATACAAAGGGCACTGCGGGTGCGCGTCCCCAGCCCTCAGTCTTCCCATCTGTGGTCTAGACCTGCGTTGTCCAACAGAACTTTCCCCGATGACGTTCCGTATCTTTATGGTCCAACCGCATTAGCCACTGGCCACGTGAGGCTACGGGGCCCTCGAAATGTGGCGGGTGTGACTGAGAAACTGAACCGTTCAATTTTAATTGAACATGAGTCACCACTCATGGCTGGTGGCTCCCGGACTGGAGAGCACAGGTCCCAGAGGCCCCTGGGAGCTTCCCCCGGGGGCTGGGGTGCTGGGGGGTGGGAGGTGGGGCTCACCTGTGGGTTCTGGCTCTGGGCTGGACACGTCCTCACAGGCCACGCTGGCTGGAAGCTGGAAGGCGTCCAGAGGGGTCTGGCCACCCTCGGCTTGGCTGGGGACAACACAGGTGGGGTAGAGCCCCCACCCCATGGTACTTAGGGCTCATCACTGGACCCCCCAGGCTCCAAGCTGGCTTCTAGCCCCACAGCCCTGTCATCCGAGGCCAGACCCGGGCAGCCTGTGCCCCCCTGCCCCCGATGCCACCAACTAAATGTCCCCAGCATCTTCCTTTCAGGCCGCTGTTCCTCTTAGGGGCCCAAATCCAGGCCCAGCAAAGCCAGAGACGTGGGTGGCAGCAGACGGCCCTTCCCCTCCTCCACCAGCATTGCCTGGCATTTCCGGGACTTGCCCCCACTTCCTCCCTGGGCTCCCAGCCCCCGTCGTGCGTCCCTCAGAACTCTCATTTCGAGGCAGCCAGAGGGGTCTTTCCACAAAGCAGATTTGACTGTGACCCTCTCCAGCCTTGAAGCCTGCCGTGGCTCCCCAGTGCCCCGGAATCAAATCCAGACCCTCTGCCTGGGCTGAGGCCACTTCAAAGCCGCCCCCCTGCACGTAAGGTC
Organism: Herpailurus yagouaroundi; assembly: GCF_014898765.1. NCBI lineage: Eukaryota > Metazoa > Chordata > Mammalia > Carnivora > Felidae > Herpailurus > Herpailurus yagouaroundi. Next base: position 3,593,173 of record NW_024412451.1, on the reverse strand, counting down.
TCGCCACCTCCAAGCCTCTCCTCTCACTGTCCCCTTTCCCCTTCCTGTTTTCAGGCACCTCTGGGTTCTTGTCCTCTTCGAGAAGCCCTCCCTGAAGAGCCTCCACCCCAAGCCCCCTTCCCGGTGAGGCCGGCCGGGGACAGCCCTCACCTGAGCACGTAGCTGACCCACAGCACGTGGCGCTCCCCGGGGCTCTTCCCGCTCACGGCCACGGTGGCCACGGACTGCAGCCACACAAAGCCCCCGGCTCGCTGCAGCCAACGGTAGTAACCGGTCATCACCTGACCCTTGTCCAGCACTGGGCCCAGCGCAGGGACGGGGTGAGACAGTTGCAGAGAGACAGGTGGACAGGAAGGCGGGGGACGAGAGAGGGAGACAGGGGCAGAAAGGGTGGCGGCAGGGAGGAGACGGGGGGGGGGGGGGGGGGGAGGGAGAGAGGCAGAGAGGCAGAAAACGAAAACCGGGCTGGGGGGCCCGCTGGATTTTTAAGGGTGGGCCCGGGAGCCCCCCCGGCCCCTTTCCCCCCCCCCCCCGGGGGGGGTCCCCCCGGGGGGGCCGCCCCGGGGGGGGGGGGGGGGGGGGTTGTGGACTCAGGCCTGGGGTGCCGGCAGACAGGGGTTCTCACGGTCCAGGTGGCTTTGGCGGATCCTGGCTGCGTCCTGGCCGTGGACAAACTGGTAGCAGCTGCGGCCCACAAGCTCTGAGGGCCCCAGGTCCATGTGGTCGCTGACTCTGAGCACAGGGGGCGACAGAGCGAGGAGGTGAGAAGGGCTCTGAGACAACAGGGTTGGGGGCAAAGAGGCAGGGTTGGTTCTGGAACCCCCAGCTCCGAAATCTTGCTCTGGAGCGCTCTGGGCCTCAGTTTAACCCTCGGTACAATGGCGGTGTCATACCAGCGTCCCGCCTGGAGTGGCTGTGGGCCTCGTGGGGTGGCCCCGGGCTCCCCGAAGTCACTAGGAGCGTGGGGGCTATTTCGCGATTTAATTTTCCCCACCGCGTGGTGCAGGGCGCAACCCGCCCCACCCCCAAAGGCCCTGCCCTCCGGCCCCCTCCTTCCAGGACCTCCTCCCTCGCTGCTCTTGTGTCCCCCTGGATCCCCAGAGCCCCCCCCCCCACCTGCCCGCAGTCCTGGCTCCCCCGTGTGGCCCCATCCGCCCGCCTCGGCCCCCCGACCCCGGTACCTGCTCTCACAAGCAAGGATGGTGAGACCCAGGCTGAGGCGGAAGACGATCATGTGTCCGTGTAGTGGCAGCTCAGCCAGTGGGGCTGGGGGCAACGTGTGGCCCAGAGCCACCAGGCCCAGGGAGCGGGCCCGAAGGCGCCCAGTGACGTGGATGACCTGTGGGCGACAGGCGGGCTTGGAGGAGAGGCCTGGCGAGGCCACCACCCCGCCGGTGCCGGGGCACAAGGACATAGCTGGCAGGAATGTGGGAGCATCCCCCCCCCCCCCGGTCCCCCGCAGGAGAGGAGACCCAGGAGTCAGCAGCCGGGGCCAGAGAGCTGACCCTCACCTTGTACCCCGAGGCCTTGACGTGCAGCCCCCGCTTGGTGAGGGTAGATTTCATGCGGATGAAGAAGGAACGCTCCTGGGCCCGGGAGAAGTGAGGCACCTCGGCGGGGCTGGCCTCTGGGGGTGGAGAGTGAAGGAAGGTTAGGAGGAGGTCCTGAAGGAGAAACACACACAGGCCGTCCCTGCCCCCCAGCCCCGTACATCTAGCCAGACAAGGTCAAGGCCACAGCCTGAGGGTTACACAACCTCACTGAAGTCGCAGACTAACCTCCCCTCTGAGCTACAGCTGAACGGGTCTCTTCTAAAGCTCAGATATGACCCCGGCCCCTCCCTGCCCTGAAACTGCCATGGCTCCCTAGGACCCTTGGGAGAAAGCTCAGCTCCTCACCTTGGCCTAAAACTTCCGCAAGAACTGCCTCCCGCTGACACCATCTCTAGCTACAGCCTCCAGGTCTCAGGGTAGACAGCTCCTCCTCCAGGAAGCCCTCCCTGACCCCCCCCCCCCCAGGCTGGGTCAGCCATCCCTCTGGGGTCTCTCAGCCCAGTCCCGACCACTTTGGATTATCATTCTCTAGGGACTGGTCGGCCTGCCCACACCCGGACTGTGAGCACAGGGAGGGTAGGGCTGGGGATGCTGCCATCCCTGTGTCCCCAGCCCTCCCCAGCCCAGAGCAGGGGCTCTGGGTATAAGAAACAAGAAAGACTCACAAATACAGGTTAGTCTGTAAATCCCGTGATACGTTCTTGTAACTGCTCACCGCCAGACGAACCTGTTTCTCAATCTTTGATGCAAACCTAATCACCTTCCCCAGTGGACCCACAAACATCTCCCAAGCGTGCAGGCCCTGATGATAGCTCAGATATTTTTGCTGTTAAGCAAACCCAACAGAAGAAAACCCTCCTTACGGGAAAGTTAACCTCCTAGTCCCCCCACATCTCAGAGCTAAAAGAAACTTCCAGGGTAATCTCCCAACACCCTCCTTCTCTGACATGGACTGGAATTTTCCACCGCAGGGAAGGACTAGAAACACAGATGCAAGAGCCAGACAAACCCGGGCTGCGGTCCAGACCAACCACGTACAGCTGTGTGACCCGGGCCAATTAACTTAACCTCTCTGCGCTGTGCCTCAGTTTCCACCTCTGCAAAATGAAGGCAGTTCCCCGCTTGTGGGGTGGTGATTAGGATTCCAATTACGCAGTTAAAGGCGCAGCATGGGGAAAGCCCGTGAAGCGCGGGCTTTGTCGTTACCAAAGCCTGGTCCCATCTGTCCCCCACAAGCAGTGGCAAGAGGGGTCTTTCCAAAGCTCGACTCCGGGGGAGCCAGGCAACCTTAGGCAGCTTAGGCAATTTTCGGGAGCCAAGTCGCGTTGCCTTGGTTCAGACTCTGATGCATCTTGCAAAACTTTGCACAACTCGAAGCAGAGTGGGTTTTGTAACAACAAGCCCTACACCCTTGAGGCCGCGTGACTTTGGGGCCCCTGGAATTACCGATCTCAGGAGTGTCTGCAAGCGAGGAAGAAGACGAGGAGGAGGAGGAGGAGGGGACGGAGGGCGGCGTGGGGGGCCCGGGAGTCCGGGCCCGGAGCCCCAGTTGCTCCAGCACTTCTGAGTGGTCCCCGGGATGGATGTAGTCGAAGACGCTGCTACCCGTCAGCTCCACCTGCCGGCGAAAGAGGGGACGGCAGAGGGCGGGTAAGATGCGCGCGCAGCCACTCGCCCGGCGGTCAGCCTCCGGCTCGCTCGCCTAGGTTGCAGGCGCGCTTCACGCCAGTCTCGTGTTTTTATTAGGATTGCTTTTTAACCTTTTAAAAAGAAGAATACAAACTTTCAGGCTCTTCTTAAGCCTTCCCACTTCAAACCCGGCGATCGTTAGGATTTTCTGCACCTGCTTACTCTATTAAGCTGTGTACTGGGTTGTCGTAGCCTCCATTTTACCCAACTCCCACCCACTCACAGCAAAAAACTGTGCCCTGAAACGAATCACAGGATGTCCCCGCAGGAATGGCAATCAGGATGCAAGCAGTGGAATGTTTCTCGAACTCTTTAAAGAGTTAGAACTTTTTGAAGCGTCTGGGTGGCTCAGTTGGTTAAGCATTCGACTCGATTTCCGCTCAGGTCCTTATCTCACGGGGTCCTGCGTTAGAGACCCACATCGGGTTCTTCACTGATAGCGAGGAGCCTGCTTGAGTTTCTCTCTCCCTTCCTCTCTGCCCCTCCCCTGCTCGCTCTTTTTCTGTCTCAAAATAAGTAAACATTAAAAAAAAAAAAAACAAGAATAACTTTTTTAATCAGACAGACTTTCACACTGAATTCACCCCAAACTCTCAGAGCAGTTGCCCTTCTCTCCACACCTCCCCTGGTCCAGGCCCCCAACTTTTCTCTGCTGTCTTCCTGCCCCAGGGTCCTCCCTGGTGCTCTGGCCTTCAGTCCCCAAACACCCTTGCTAAATTACTCACCTGACCATGGCCCGCCTCCTCTCAGAAACCTCTCAGAGCTCCCACTGCCCCTGGGCTTGGGGTCCCAGGCTCCCCTCTGTCCCTCATCCCTCCGAACTCCTCCTCATGAAACCCTTCCGTGCACCAGCTTCCAGCTTTTCCTCCACTTCTCCCTCCCTCCCTTCCCCTTGGCCACATGCCCCTACCTCCAGGGTCTTCCCCCTCCACATATCTCCAACAACTCACTGTAAAGGTGCTCACAAAGGCCAAATACCTAGCATTGAATTTTCTAGATTTACCATTTGCCAAAACCTTTTTTTTTTTTTTAATTTATTTTTGGGACAGAGAGAGACAGAGCATGAACGGGGGAGGGGCAGAGAGAGAGGGAGACACAGAATCAGAAGCAGGCTCCAGGCTCTGAGCCATCAGCCCAGAGCCCGACGCGGGGCTCGAACTCACGGGCCGCGAGATCGTGACCTGGCTGAAGTCGGACGCTTAACCGACTGCGCCACCCAGGTGCCCCAGCCAAAACCTTTGTAATAGTGATAACAGAGGACAGTGATTTGTACCGAATGTATTGGTAGTAGGAAGGCCACAAGGAGCCAGGCCCCCCAGGATTGGGAGTCCGTTTCCGTTTCTGCTATATATATATATATATATATATCCAAAGCAGGCTCCAGGCTCTGAGATGTCAGCACAAGCCCCACGTGGGACTTGAACTCAGACTGTGAGATCATGACCTGAGCCAAAGTCGGGCACTTACCCGACTGAGCCACCCAGGCGCCCCCTCCCCTGCCTTTTACCTTTCAGTGCCAGCTGCAGGAGCTGGGGGCAGACACAGCTGGCTGAGATAGGAAAAGCAAGCCAGTTCACTAACACGCTACAGAAAATCTTCCAAAGTTGGCAAAACCCAAGCCCTTACGATGCAAATCGCTGTGCATTCTTTACAATTGTGGAGGAAAAAAAAAAAAAAAGCGAGTTTTGGTAAATATGGCGCATTTGGCAAACACTCATGGGCAAACTGACCTTTCTGCTAATTTGCCGTCTTCAAATTGACCAGCTACTTTAATAGCCCCCCCTCTCGCCTGTAAGGAGGGGCCACGTGGGGTTCCCAGGGGTGCACTTTGGGAACCACGGATGCAGCCCACTTTTCGGGCTGGGATGGTGAGGCCAGGAGAGAGGAAGGGCATGCAGGGGCCAGCAAGGGAGACGGTGGCCGGGCCAGTCCAGGCAGCCCGCTGCGGGCCCCTTACCTGTGAGAGACCCAGATAAATGGAGACGGTCTCTGAAATGTAGAGGAATTTCCCTTCCTGGTTCAAGGCAAACACGAAGCCATCCAGGGACTAGAGTGGGGAGAAATAGGGGGCGGAGAGAGGAGCGCTGGGCGTCTGTCTGTCCAGCAGGCAAGTGGTAAGAGATTCTAAAAGCTGGATCTCCACCTAGGATGGATTAATCGGGGGGGTGGGGAGGGGAAGGGGATCGGGTGGCCCTCGGAAAGGGGGCCCTCGCTGGGATGGATGCTGAAGAAAAGGGTGCTGCTCGCCAGAGGTGGCCGCCAGGTGGCAGCAATGAGCAGCAGGCAGGGAAGGGGCCTCACCTGCAAGATGTGTCCTCCCAGGTGCTGCTCGAAGACTTCGGAGACCAGCGCCACGGGGCCCCTGTGGCTGGGGGCTGGGGGCAAAGGGAGGGGTGAGGCCGGGGCCTGTTGGCCCCCATTCGAGCCAGGCTACAAACCCCGCTCTCTTCTCCCCGGTCCCGCAGCCACCTTGGGGTACTGGGGACCCCGGGCCCTGTCGGGGAGAAACCTGGGCTGGGGGGAAGGGTGGAAGGGGCAGAAGTGGGCTGAGACACACAGAGACAGGGAGAGACACCAGAGGATGCAGACAGGGGCCCGTCCGTCCGTTTGTCCATCCATCCAATCCAGGCAGAAACTCCCTGAGCACCAACTGTGCGCCAGGCCCTGTCCTAGGGCCACCGAGGTGACCGGGGCGGCCTGGTTCTCCCCTCCCAGGCCAGAGGCAGATACACAACACGCAAGAAACTAAAAAAATCCAGGGGCGCCTGGCTGGCTCAGTCGGAGGAGCAAGACATTTGATCTCGGGGTCGGGAGTTCAAGCCCCACGTGGGGTGTGGAACATACTTAAAAAAAAAAAAAAGTGAAACATTACTCAAGACCCAAGAGGCCACACACTGTGTGATTCCATTTCTATGAACTGTCCGGGGAACAGGGCAAATCTACGGAGACAGGAAGTAGATTAGTGGTTGCCCAGGGGCTGATGGGAGTGTCTGCCGATGTGGGCAGGGCTTTTTCAGGAGGCAGTGAAAATGTTCTGGAACTAGGGGCACCTGGGTGGCTCAGTCGGTTAAGCATCTGACTTCGGCTCAGGGCTTCATCTCATGGGTCGTGGGTTCGAGCCCTACATCAGGCTCTGCGCTGACAGCTCAGAGCCTGCTTGGGATTCTCTCTCTCCTTCTCTGCCCTTCCCCCAGTCATGTGCACGCTCATTCTTTCTCTCAAAATAAATAAACTTAAAAAAATTAAAATCTTGGCGCGCCTGGGTGACTCAGTAGGTTAAGCATCTGACTTCTGACTTCAGCTCAGGTCATGATCTCACGGTGTATGGGTTCGAGTCCCGCATCGGGCTCTGTGCTGACAGCTCAGCTCAGAGCCTGGAGCCTGCTTCGGATTCTGTGTCTCCCTCTCTCTGCCCCTCCCCGGCTGGCTCTCTGTCTCTCTCAAAAAAAAAAAAAAAAAAAAAAAATTAAAAAAAAAAAAAAAGAGGTGGAGAGAAAAGAAAGGAGATGTCCAGGAGAAATACAGGGAAAGACAGTGACAGGAGGTCATGTCAAATGGGACAAAGGGCAAAGAGCGCCGAGGGGTGGGGGGGCGGTGGATGGAGGCTGTTCCCACGCAGGTCCCTCTCCCTGACCCTGCAGAGAAACACCTCCCAAGGGGCTCTATGTCCAGATCAGGGAGCCAGGGGACTCCGTGACCTTGAGGGTGGGCAAGTGGCTGGCTCCTGCAGGCCTAAGGGTCCTGGTCTGGTGCCCAGCCCCAGGGCCGGCCCTCCCTGGCTGTGTGCCCTGGGACCAGCCCCTTCACCTCTCTGTGCCTCAGTTTCCTCCTCTGTCAAGTGGATTTGCAAAGAGCGCGGACCTCACAGGCTGGTTGAGCACTCAGCGTAAGGAACAGAAAGGGCCCCCCCCGCACCCGCCAGGCACACCTCAGGTGCTCCCAAACACAGGGCCAGGATCAGTATTAATAGTGTGATTACTATTGTTATTTCCAGACCCTCAAAACACCAGGCGGCCAAACCCCCGCCCCGGCGCCCCCATCAGGACTCAGCACCCCCCCACAAGACATCTAAGCCACGCCTCCTCCCGGAAGCACCTCCCCCGCTGTTCGCACCCTTTTCCCACCGCTGGCTGGAGCACCAGGAACAATAAATGGGGGGGGGGGTGCTGATGGGGACCCCTCCCCCGAGATGCAGCGCGAACCAGCCGGGTGACAGGCAGGAACAATGCTGCCTGCTAATTGTCGCAATTTTCTCCTGTCATTTTTGCTAATTCCTTCATTTTCCCGCTCACAGGATCAGCCCAGGTCAGACTGAACGGCTGCAATTAACAGCGTTAATGGGCACGTCGGATGAGGGGGGTGCGCGGGGGGAGGGCTTGCTGTTCCCCCGTTGGGACGGGAGCTTTGGGGTCGGTCCCCCTCGCTGACTGATGCGTCCTATTACCCCCAGCCCCCCCTCCCTCCCCAAACCCAACTCCAGACCCCTGCCTCCGCGTTCCGTTCCGGCCTCTCCAGGCAAATGCCTCAGCTCCTCTGTCCCCCCAATTCGGCAGGTGGCTCTTTACTGCTCCCAGATCTGCCCCCTGCTCACGCCCCACCCCCAACCATCACTCACTCACTCAACAAACATTCGCTGCGCTTTTTTTTGGAGCCTGACTGGCCGCTGGAGAAGAAAAACTGTCCTAGTTGTCATCACAGAGCTGGGACTGAGGGACCCAGGGGAGAAGGAGACTCCCGGGGGTCTGATCACCTCCTATTCTCAATTGCTCAGAGAGATTCCCCGACCAGGTGGTGGGGAGGAAGTCCAGAGAGGGAAACCCTGCTCCCAGGAGGGGCAGGCCCCGCGGGCCAGATGGGGCACCTTCCTCAGCCTCAATTGTAAACTGGGTCTCATGCTAGAGCGTGAATGGGTTCGTGCGTGTGAACAACACACAGCCAGGCACACAGTAGGGACCAAATTCCCGAGTCCTGCCCTTATTCTTACCAGGTACGGTGGATAACTTGGGGGCACCTCTACCTTTCCAGATAATTCCTTGCCGTTGGCCCTGACCTCTCTCTTTCTCCCACCCACGGCCGTTTTCAGCACATCCCTCTTCTGATTCCCACCACCCCTCACCCCACGGCCCCCGCCCTGGTCTAGCTGCCCCACCAGGCAGGAGCCTGGACCATTGCACTCGCGTCCCCACTGGGCTCCCTGCTTCCACCTCTGGCTCCCGTCCCACTTGGGCTAACAGCCAAAGTCCTCACCAAAGCCCACGAGGCCCTGCAGGGCCTGGTTCCGGCTGTCTACTCTCTGCCTCAACTACTTACTTCTCTCTGACTACTTGGCCTCATTGTGCCCTGCAGCCAGTAAGCAGACTCCTGCCTGCCTCAGGGCCTTTGCACATATTCCCTCAGTCCAGACAGCTTTCCTTCCAGCTTTTCTCACGGCTTGCTTCCTCACCTCCTTCCAGTCTCAGCTCAAAGGTCACTTCCTCAGAGTGAGGCTGGGCCTGACCTGTGAATTAAGATGTCAACCCCCTCCTCCCCTCACTCTGTTCCATGGCCACCCAACAAATACTTAGGGAGCCCTTACTGTGCCCCAGGAACTGTCCCAGGCTCGGGGAACACGGTGTCATGGGGGAGAGACACAATAGACAATAAGTGCTTTGGAAAGAAAGAAGGCAGGCAAGGAAGACAAGAGAGCGTTGTCAGTTTTAACAGAGTGGTCAGGGCAGGCCTCCCTGAAGAGCTGACTTTTGGAAGGAAGGGAGCTCCTGAGGGAGGGCACAGCAAGTGCAAAGGCCCTGGGGTAGGAACATGTTTCTCTGAGGAATAGCGAGATAGCCACTGTGTGTGTGTGTGTGTGTGTGTGTGTGTGTGTGTGTGTGTGGTAGTGTGTGTGGGGGTTTGAAGAGGTGAGAGGGGCAGAAAAATGAGATCAGAGAGGTGAGGGACAGTGGGCACACCACGAAGGGCTGGTAGGTCCACCCTTGAGGTCAGGGACTTTGTCCTGTCCCTAGAACAGGGCCTGGCACCGAGAAGTGTTCGATGACGCTGAATGAATGACGACCACTGATCTAAGATCCAAGCTGTCTCCTCCCCGGACGTGGAGGTCCAGGGCTAGGCTTCCGCATCTGTTGTGCTGTTTTACAGACACAGAGGGAGGCCCAGAGACAGGCCGAGACCCGCAAGACCCCCGGAGACCTGTGGACGTGCCAGGTCTGGAGGCTGAGGAGGTGCACTCTGAAGACAGTTTGGATCTCAGCCGGGCCCAGGCTTGACCGGTGGGTGAACGGCTTCTCCTCTCTGGGGCTCAGTTTTCCACTTCTATAAAATGGGAATCGGGGCGCCTGGGTGGCTCAGTCGGTTAAGCGACTGACTTGAGCTCAGGTCATGATCTCACAGTTCGTGAGTTCGAGCCCCACATTGGGCTCTGTGCTGACAGCTCAGAGCCTAGAGACTGCTTCAGATTCTGTGTCTCCCTCTCTCTCTGCCCCTCCCTCCTCGTGCTCTCTCAGAAATAAATAAACGTTAAAAAACTAAAAAAAGAAAAGAATTAAAAAAAAATGGGAATCAACACTGCTCTCCTAGTGTTTGTGAGAGGATTGAGTTTTGTTATTTTTTTATTAAAACGCTTTTTTTTTTTTTAATGTTTCTTTACTTCTGAGAGAGAGACAGAGAGAGAGCATGAGCAGGGAAGGGGCAGACACAGACAGAGACATAGAATTCGAAGCAGGCTCCAGGCTCTGAGCTGTCAGCCCAGAGCCCGACGTGGGGCTCGAACTCACACACTGTGAGATCATGACCTGGGCGGAAGTCGGCCGCTTAACTGACTGAGCCACCCAGGCGCCCCGGGTTCAGTGAGTTAAAAAAATAAAATAAAATAAAATAAAATAAAATTGGCGAGTTATTTGTCTATATTACTGAGGAAGCCACAGAATGGGAGACACACGGCTTTGCTCTCTGACTAGCTAAGACCCTGTCCTCAGTTTCCCCGTGTGAACTACGGAAACAGGCGCTTGACCTCTTGTTGGGGCCCCTGGGAGGCAGGAGATGCCTCCAAATGCCTACTTTAGGGGATCCGGGAGGGAGTCCACGCAGTACCTCCCACACGGGGCCGGGGGAGGGGGAGGGGGGGGGCTCCCCAGGAATACAGGAGGGGGGCCTCGACGGAGTCTGCGGTCTGCCCCCTCGGTGCTGTGTCCTCAGCGGGCTCCTGTCCCCTTCAAGTGCCCATCCGGGCAGCGGGAGGTGGTGGGAGGGGGGGGAGCTGGACGCCGGAGGGACTATCTCAACACCCCCTCCCTTCCTTTCTCTCCCGGCGTTCGGGACAATAGACAAGATGTTTATCCCCCCGCCGGCGCACATGTTGTTCGCGGTAATGACAGTAATCAGCCGCGCTAATGCCGCATTCTCTGGGCGCCAGTCAATTCGCCTAATTACCGCCTGGGAAGCCGGATTATTTAAATTTAAATGGTGATTTATTGCGAGCTTAATCAATGCTATTTTCTCTCCCCCCCCACCTCCTCCCCTGGGACCGGGGGGCAGGAGGGGACCTGGAGCCCCTCCAACCTCACCCTAAGGACACCCGTTCTTCTGGGGGGCCCCGTCGCCTGGGGTGCCCCGTCGCTGTCACCTGCCACCTCAGATTTACACGATTCACTGTCTTCTAGTTGAGTGAAGCAGTAATACATAAAACAAGCAATAACAGTAACATAACACTGCTATGCATCCATCAGGAATAAAGGTGAGTTTTAGAGGCGCCTGGGGGGCTCCGTCGGTTACGCGGCGGACTTCGGCTAGGTCACGATCTCGGGGTCCGTGAGGTCAAGCCCCGCGTCGGGCTCTGTGCTGACGGCTCCCAGCCCGGAGCCTGCTTCGGATTCTGTGTCTCCCTCCCTCTCTGCTCCTCCCCCACTCACACTCTGTCTTTCTCGCTCTCAAAAATAAACAAACATTAAAAAAATTGAATTCCAATAAAAGTCGCTATCTGTGTATCTGTATCTGTCCTTTACCTAACTCTATATTTTTACAGATGACAGATTGCATTTCTTTGTTCATTTCATTATTGGGTCTTGGCTACTGGGATGTCAGCCTGTGCAGGACTTTTCTCAAGTTTGTTTCCTGCTGGCTCCTCTACTCAGAACAGTAGCGGGCACACAGTAGGTGCTTAAGAAACTGCAGGTTCCGCAAGGTAACCAGTGGCACTAAGGGTCGCTACATACTCATTGCCCAGGCTGTGCCAAGTATATCCAGGCTCTTCGCACACATCCCCTGGCTTCCTTCTCGGCTCTCCGGGTGTCTGTGTGCGGACTTTCATCAGGATTCCCATTTCACATGTGAGGCACAGAGAGGTAAGGCGACCTGCCCAGGGTCACAACGCTGGGGAGTGGCCGGGATGGGGGTGGGAGGGTGGGCAGGGACCCAGGAGAGTCTTTCTGAAGCTCTCTCCGTCTTACCTGCCACATTCTACTGTCTCCCTCCCGCTTTCCCAAACTGGGAATTCTGACTCCAGAGTCCTTGTGCTCAAGTCTGAGTGAGGGGGTTTCTTGCCCATGAGTGGATAGGAGGCCCAGGCTGGGCCCCCTCTGTCCCGCCCATGGAGCTGCGGGCCTCCTTTGGGAAAATGATTCATCTTCCCTAATAAAAATAATAGCATTTACTAGTGGTCTGATCCCTGGTGGCCAAAATTCACGAACTCATCCCTACCTCGTGTGCCCATTTAACAGATGAATAAACGGAGGCTCGGAGACTAGAAGCCACCTGATAGCGACACACAGAGGATCTGGTTGATTCCAAACCTCGTGCTCCCTCTCGGCCAAGAAGGAACTGGGCAAAAGCTGGTGGGCCCTTCACGTTCCCACTTGCCCCCCCCCTCCGCCCCCGTCCCCTGCGCACGCGCACTCACCGAGGCCGGCCGGTGGCCCCGCGGCCCGCAGTCCCCAGGGCGGCGCCCCGAGGGCGGCGAAGCGGCGCAGGCGGAGGTAGGTGACGCTGAGGCGCACGATGGACGCCTTGTCCAGCTGGCTCGAGATGGCTCCGGGCAGCGGGAGCAGCTTGGCCAGCTCGAAGAACTCCAGGTTCTCCTTTCCGCGCCGCGAGCGCGCCGCGTTACGGGACTTCTCCTTGCGCTGCGCCTGCAGGCTGGGCGGGCGGCGCGGAGGGGGCGTCAGCGGGGCCCCCGGCGCTCAGGGGTCCGCGGCCTGGGGGAGCCCTGCCCTCGGGGCCTCGGAACGGGGTCGGGACGTGGGAAGTGGGTTCGACACTGGAGGTGGGGGCGGAACCCGCGTGTGGATGCTGCACCCGGCCGTGGGGACAGAACCCCGGGGTGTAAATCAATTCTGGGGCGGGGGGAGGGAGGAGGCAGAGGGGAGAAATGAGAACGTTGGGTATGAACTCTGAGGAAGGGGGGGTAGGAACAGAACGTGGTGGGGGTTGTTTGTAGAACAAAGGTTGAGCTTCCCGGGGTAAGAAATTCTAGCTCCGGAGGGCGGGGCGGAAAGCCGAGTGTGAATTCTCCCAGGACGCCCTTGGGGGCGGGGCCACGGCCCGGGGGGCGGGGCTTTGCTCACCAGGGTCCGGGCGGGGCCTTGACCACTAGCCCAGGCAGAAAGTCCCACGGGACGCTGCGGCCACGACCTCCCCCGCACTTGACCTCGCCTCCGCCGCCACTGCTGGGGTAGGGGGTCGCCATCTCCGCGGGGTGGGGAGGGGGGGGCTCAGGCGGACTCAGGGCAGCCTCGAGACCCGCGTCTCCTGCCGCGGGAAGGCAGCGCTCGGTGCCTGCGGGGGTACCCCGGGGACCTGCTGGGGAAACTGAGGTCCGTGAGGGGCTCGGGGTCCCAGCAAGGAGCTGGGGCCGGATGGTGCCTCAGTTTCTCC
>NW_024412451.1:3574754-3579667 GCF_014898765.1 Herpailurus yagouaroundi | reverse complement strand
GCCGCCCGCCAGCGCGGCCGCCTCACGCCCGCGCCGGGCCGGCTCCCGCATACCAATAGGCGCACGCGGCGCGCATACGGATCCGACCGGCCCGCGCGCTGCGTGCCAAGCATGCCCAAGCCGGGCGGGCGGGGGGCAGGCGCCTCGCCGGGGCCCAGGCGCGCCCGGCTCCTGCCCCCAGAGCCCTCTGTTCCGGGGATCCGCTCTCCTAGCCCATCCCACGAGTCCGAGCGCTCGCATCCGCGGGGCGCCCATTTCCCAGGCTGGGCTAAGGAGGTAAGCGGGGGAGGGAGAGGGCAGGGACCCCACCCCATGCCCGGCCCAGGGACGACCCCCCCCCCCCAGCCCCTTGGGGTGGGGCCATGTGTCCGGGCCGCCAGATCTCCGCAACCGCAACTTCCTTTCCGAAGACCCGGGCGTGCGAGCCACAGCCCCCGACGCAGTGGCCAGAGCACCAGCCAGAGGACGCCCGCAGGATGGACCCGACACTCGGGGCCCAGGTGTCCCGGGATCCAGATCCTCCAGAACCAGGAACGTGTTCACTCAGGTCTTCATTCTTCCGGGACTAGGCATTAAGGATTCCCTCCCCCACCCTGCCCCCAGGATCCAGGCCGCCCCCAAGCCTCTCCAACCAGGTGTCCAGATGCCCTAGACCTTGGTGTCCAGGTACCCAGCCCCCTATTTCTCCAGGACCCAAACATCCGTGTGCCCCTTCCCCCAACCTCAGGATACGGGCGTCCTGACACCCTAGCCCCCAGGACGCTGGAGTTCCGGCCCCCCTATTTCTGCAGGACCCAGGAGTTCCCTGTCCCCTCCTGCCAGCCTCCAGGCGTCCCCGACCCGCAGGACCCACAGCCCCCTTACCTGGCCGCAGGGCAGGCTCCGGGCGCGGCGTGGGGCCGGCCGGGCGGCGCAGAGGGGTGGCCCCATAGACCCCGGGGCAGGCCGGGCTCGGCGGGGCGCGCGTGCGGTGGCGCTCGGTTCTCCGCGCCCACCGCGGCCTCGCAGACTTGGAGACGCGCGGACCGCGCTGGCAGGCGGGGGCGGCGTCTGCGGAGCCCCGCCCACCTAGTCTCCGCCCCTTCGGTCCCGCCCAACGCCAGCCTCTCCGGCCTTTGCCGGGGTAGGGGCTTCCCAGCCAGGGACTCCCGAGCTGCCCTGGCGTCCGAGTCCTCTCCCCCCACGGCAGCTTCGGGGGTCCGGCCCCCTTCCCACCGGAATGAGAACCTCGGAGTCGGAGCTTCCCTGCCCCGACAGGGGAACCCCGGAGTCTCCAGACTCCACCGGGAGGAGCTGGCACCTTAGTCGTCCAAGAGAACCCCGTGCTCCAGCAGCCCCCTCGGGACACGGCGGGTACCGTGCACCCAAGCCCCCTGTAGACGGAGGACTTAACCTTCAGTACCCGCGCCAGGGACGCGAAGCCAGGTGTTCGAGACCCTCCTTTCCCAGGAGAGAATTTCAGGATGTTAGTATCCCTTCCCCATAAGAAGAGGACCCCCGCCCTCCGAGGGCCCCCCATCTCATAAGGCCAGGCTTTGGCGTCTGGACCTAGGCTGTCTCACGCACTGGGACCCAGGTATCCGCAGAACTTCAGAAATCAGGATCCTGGGATCTGACATCCTCCCCCTATCACAGGGACGGGAACCCCAACATCCGAGCTTCCTATCAGATCATAAATAAGAACTCGGATTGTAGCGCCTCCCACGGAGAACCGGGATCCAGGCGTCCCAGCCAGGCCCCGTCCACCTCTGTCCCTCCCAAGCCTCTTCAGCGGCCTGGCATGAGGGGCTCCGGGAGCTTAACCGCTCCTAGGAGACCCCAAGGTCACCAATGCAAATGGGGTCTTAGGAGAGCCAGGCAGGCAGGGCCTCACGGAGAGCATGGGCCTGTCTCTGTTGGACAGATGGAGACACTGAGGCACACACCTCCGAACAGTCCTGTGCACTAGCTGGTGGGAACCCTGTTTGTGTTTTTAAAGTAAGCTTTATGCCCAAGGTGACGACCACACGATCAAGAATCACATGCTTTACCAACTGAGCCGGCCAGGCCTCCCTGATGGGAACACTTTTCAGCCTGTTCACAATCACCAATTAACAGCCAGGGATCACTTACGTTCTGCTAATTCTTTTCTCCATAGGAAAGCTCTGAGCGGGGCTCTATTGCTAAACCCATTTTACAGCTCGGGAAACTGAGGCAGAGAGAGACCACACAGCCTGATTATGTTGGTCTCTCAGCCAATAATATTTTCCTGTTTATCCCCGGCGAGACTTGATAGGGCGTCAGGGTAGGGATTCAAGCCCAGATCAGTGGCTCCTATCTCCCGATCGCCACTGTCACCACTTCCTGGCTGTGTGGCCCGGGGAAGTGCCATGACAGGCCTTGAGAGGAGCACTCATGCTATGCAATTGATCTATGATTACGTACACACAGATCTTGTCAAGGTTAAGGGCCTGATTGCTCAGGTTCAAACCCCAGGTCTGCCACTTACTGCTGTGTGACGCTGGGCAAGGAGCTTCACCTCTCTGGGCCCCCGTTTTTTTCTTTGTAAAACGAGGTAAATTTCCATCTAGTACACACCTCCTAGCGTGGCGGAAAGCGTTACAGAAGTTCATCCGGACGTTCTCAAAGCGTGACCTGGCGACTGGCTCCTGAGACCTTCTCTAGGTCAGATTTGCACACCGAGATGTTTTTCTGCCTTTTTCACTTCGTTCTGGCACTGGTGCCCGGTGGAGTTTTCCAGAAGCTACATGGCATGTGATATCGCAATAGGCTCCACGCAGGAGCGGCCTTGAGGGTCCGGCTGTCTTCCGTAATGCCGGCCTTTACAGAACTCTGCAAAAGTGTGAGATAATGACAGTCTTCTCGCTAACATGTTTTGTATGGGAACATAAATTTTAAAACCGTTATTCATGTTAACCTGTAATAGATTTATTACTGTTGTTTAAAAATGAATGTTGCCTTAAAAAAAAAAAAGATTCTCAGTTTTACGGTCTGGTGTGGCTGCTAAAGCAAAAATAAGGCTCTTTGGTCTTTCCTAAGGAGGTACCCCAAATCCTTTACCTCCACACTACTCGCAGAGTCGCCGGGAGACTCGTATGCACACCACTAGGGGTCCCAGTTTCCCGTCTGTGAAATGCGTGGGCTGCCCTGTGGTTACCCGCATTTTTCTGCAGCTCCGAAGCCAGGGGTGGGAAGAAACAGGAGAGGATCTGGGCTGGGGTGTGTAGCCGGCGGGGGCCCTCCAGCTGGGAACTGAGCTTTTCGCCAAGGGCTCTTGACCAAGGTCTGGGGACATCCAGGAGGGCTGGTGCGGCACCCAGGGCCGGCAGAGCAGGGAGCAGTTAGCACCTGGGGAATGAGGAGGAAGGGAGAAATGGGGAAAAATAACATGTCCCCTTGGTAGATAGTGAGCTCCCTGTCACAGGGGGGAAATCAAGGAGAGGAACAAGGATTTTGGTGCACACTGAGAGTGGGGTGTGTGTGTGTGTGTGTGTGTGTGTTCCAGTGACTTCTACTTAAACATCCTTATTCTTCCAGGGTGCCTGGGTGGCTCAGCTGGTTGAGCGCCCGACTCTTGACTTTGGCTCCGGTCCTATCTTGTGTTGTGGTTCGTGAGTTCAAGCCCTGCATCAGACTCTGCATGGACAGCACAGGGTGGGCTTGGGATTCTCTTTCCTTTCTCTCTGCCCCTCCCCGCCGCTCAAAATAAATAAACAAACTTAAAAAGCATTCTCATTCTGGGGCACCTGGGTGGCTCAGCCGGTTAAGCGGCGGACCTCTGCTCAGGTCATGATCTCTCCGCTTGTGAGTTCGAGCCCCACATTGGGCTCTGTGCTGACAGCTCGGAGCCTGGAGCCTGCTTTGGTATCTGTGGCTCCCCCCTCCTCTCTCTCTGCTCCTCCCCGGCTTGTGCTCTGATTCTCTTTCTCTCTCAAAAATAAACATTAAAAAAAAATAAAGAAATAAAGAAATACACACACAAACTTAGGGAAAGAGAGAGAGAAGGATGAACGTGATGAGGTTGTTGAGTCTCCAACGACTCCAGAGGGAGAGGATGTGGTTGGCCGGGGAGGGTCGGGGGACCAGGGGGTGGGCCCCCGATAACCGCTTAGTTATTATCCCTACAAACAACCAGGCAGAGGTGTTTCGTGGGATCTTTTGTTTGTAGGATGTAATTTACGATAAGACATAGGAAGCGCTGGTCCCACGATGCCAGCGAGCTGAAAACCATTTCAACAGGGTCAAGCGGGGGGCACCGGGCCGGCTCAGTTGGCGAAGCGACTGACTCTTGATTTCCCGCTCGGGTCATGGTCTCAAGGTTCGTGAGTTCGCGCCCCACGTGAGGCGAGCCTGAGCCCCGCTCTGCTTTGGGCGAGTCCTTTCTCTCTCTCTCTCTCTCTCTCTCTCTCTCTCTCTCTCTCTCTCTCTGCCCCTGGCACACTTGCGCCCCCTCTGTCTCATAAATACATAAATAAGCAAAGAGGTAACAAGTCATCTTTCTTTGGGTGTGGACGGACTTCCAAAAAAAAAAAAAAAGTGGATCGTCTCCAGATTTAGTGAGATTTCAGGAAATGGGTTCTTTTTTTTTTTTCAGGCAAACTGGTCGGCAAGGGGAGATTTATTCTGCCTCGTACAGCCTTCGGGATTATTTTAATTACTTTTTTGGACCACGTATGCATTTAATGAGAACATATGAACAAACATGAACAAACTGCTCGATCCTAAAAAATGGGGGAGTACCTAGTATGTGCTAAGGGCTGGGAGACGTCGGTGACCCAGACAGAGAAGGTCCCTGCGGGACTGGGGGGAGGCAGGCACAAGGGGCGGGGTGGGGGGGAGTCAACGGGCAGGGGCTTTGGGGGAGGGGTTTGGTGTTGGCTCCACGGAGATGAGAAGTGATGGGGGGGGGGGGG
>NW_024412451.1:3569229-3574654 GCF_014898765.1 Herpailurus yagouaroundi | reverse complement strand
GGGGCAGGGCCTGGTCGAATTCCTCATTTCTAAAGACATCTTGGCTGCTGAGTGGGAAAAGAAACGTCATGAGCGACAGCAGAAGCCGGGGGGGCGGGGGGGGGGGCCGCGGAAGAAAGTGGTAGAAACCAGACAGGAGGTGACAGCGGGGCCCTGCCGGGGACCCCACCCGGTGCGAGGGGGGAGGAGCCACGCGGACGCAGGGGTGTGGGCAGGGGAGGCCGGGAGGCAGGGCCGCCCTGAATGAGATGGGGGGCAGGGGCGGCCAGAGGAGCAGGTGCTGGGTCCGAGCTCGTGAGGGGGCAACGTCCCAGCAGCGGATGAAACCCCCCTCCACCCCCCAGGGCCGTCTTGTTCTGGAGGCACCCCCCCCCCCCCTTTCACTTCTCAGGAAGTCCTACTTCCTGTCTGATCTGCCTCCCTTCTGCATTGGGTCCTCAGTGCGCCAACATGTACCCAGAGGGGCCTTAGAGCCAGGCCTTGTCCAAGGCCAAGGATTGGGAGACCTAGGTCATCAGGGGAGATGTCTGCCCTGGCCCTGGGGTGCTAGTGGGGTGCAGCACCCCAGGAACGTTCTCCTTGAGAGGATGATGTCGTGTTCAGTTCTAAGAGTGGAAATATTTTAGGGGCGCCTGGCTGGCTCAGTCGGTTAAGCGTCCGACTTCGGCTCAGGTCATGATCTCACCGTTCGTGGGTTCGAGCCCCGGGTTGGGCTCCGTGCTGACAGCTCAGAGCCTGGAGCCTGTTTGGGATTCTGTGTCTCCCCCCTCCCCCCGCTCTCTCTCAAAAATGAACAAATATTAAAATATATATATTATAAAGCCCATTAAATGGATGACGAGGGGTCATCCATGGATGACACCTGGGCAGCGCGGTTTGGCCCCAGAGTTGTCACGCTTTTGTTTTTGATCCGTCTAGCCAGAAACATTTATTGAGTACCGACGGTATACCAGATGCTCTAGGGATCCAGCAGGGAAGGGACAGGCAGAGGTTCCTGTCACCTGAGCGCCCGTCTTAGTGGGGGTGTCGGACAACAGACAAAACAAGAAAATCCTGTGTCAGATGGAGCTAAGCGCTAGAGGACAGACTAGAGGGTGCGGGCGCACGCGCATACACGATGTCACGTAGGCTGGTCAAGTACTGACAATTATTAGCAAGAAGAAGTTGGGGGTGAGAGAAAACACCCCCCCACCAACTCCATAAATGGCCCCACATCTAAATATCACCCAGCTTGACACTTGACTGTCCTCCCATCTCCCGGCCCCATGTTGTCTCCTTCAGGCCACCCAAGGTGTCAGGGAGGAACTCTAATCTCAAAGAGGATGGCGAGGGTTACCCTGCCACCTGCCACCTGTCCACAGGTACAGAAAGAAAACGAACCTCGATGGAACAGAACCGGAGGCTTGTCACAGCAGGGCGCACAGAGGGACAGTCAGCAGCTCGCTGGGCTCGTCCTCTGCCCCTGAGGGACACTAGGCAAGGCCACCGGCCAGTGGGGATGCCTCCTCCGGTCCAAGGGCGCTCCTTCCAGAGAGAGAGGGCTTTTCTCTCCATGACGCTGCAGATTCCCCCCCCCCCCCCCAGAGGGGCAAGAGCCTGCGCACTCGCTGGGGAGGCAGCGGGGGTGGGGGGTGGGGGGTGGGGCCACAATAAGATGCCTTGTGCAATTATTAGGCACCCACCCCTCACTGTCACTGCCTTCTGTGTTCTGCGGACTTTTCCACATCGGGGTCTCTCACTTGGTTCCAGCCCCGAACGGAACTGCCCTTCAAGGTAGTAAGAATTATACCAGCGCCAGCAATAATAATAATAATAATATGGAGAAGAGTTGAAGGGGGGTTGAGTCGTGGCCCCCCTCCCCCCAGAAAGATATGTCCACGTCCTAACCCTGGAAACTTTACAAAAGTGATCTTATTTGACCTTATTGGCAAAAGGGTCTTTGCAGATGTAATTAAATTAAGGATCTCGAGGGGAGATCATCCTGGATCGTCTGGGTGGGCCCTAACCTCAGTGACCAGTGTCCTCATAAGAGACAGAGGAGGAGGGACGCCGGGGCGGCTCAGTCAGTGAAGCGTCCGACTCTTGGTTTCTGCTCGGGTCACGATCTCACAGTTCCGTGGGATCAAGCCCCGCGTTGGGCCCTGTGCCGACAGCCAGCCTGGTCATTTGGAAGTCAGATGGCCGGGCTTCTTCAAACCTTGGCTCCCTCTCACTCGCTTGAGACGTCAGACAAATCACTTGGCCCTTTTGTGCCTTGGTTTCCTCATCTGGAAAATGGGCATAATGACAACGTCCTGGAGTTTGTGTGAAAACTGAGTTGATAGAGTAAAAAAAAAAAAAAAAAAAAAAAGACTCAAACAAGGCCTGATACCTTGTAAGTGTCCCCAAACCATTAGCTTTTGTTAGGATTCTTCGCCTTGCTAACATTTACATCCACTGTGTGCTCTGTAATCCCATGGGGGGGGGGGGGGGATGGAGCGATCTCTCCAGTCCCCACTTTCTTCTCCTTCCCCCGAACTCCTGCAAATGCAACCCAGCCTCACCACGCGGCAGCGCCCTGGGGACGAGCTTGTAGACCCGTGTGGCCTGGCTGCCACTGAAGGAAGAAATGGATGGGTGGGTGGAAGAAACAACAGGAGCAGTAGCTCGTCCCCGTGCTTCTCAGTCTGCTCTTGGGCCGCTGCCAGCCCCATTTCTCAGAACCCGCCCCCGCCCCGGTCCCCACTGGTCCCCGTAATCCTCCACTCCCTTTCCTTAGATCGCCACCAACCCGGCTTCCCACGCGGTCCTGCTCGACCGGGGCTGGGCAGGCGGCGCTCTGCTGACCCCTGGTGGCCGCGGGGAGCATCGCCACACTGGCCGGCGGGCGCTCGGGAGCGCCTAGGATGTGCTTTTTGGGGAACAGACTCCGGCTGCTGGGTGTCGCAGGGTAGTGGGGGTGGGGATGGCACGGAGGGTAATCAGTGTCAGCCCTGGAGTCGTCCGGTCCTGCCTTCTCTCTCCACTTGGCCGTCCCCGCTCCTGTCTACCCACCACCATTTCCCTGCCGACGCCAGGCCGTCTTAGGATTTCTCCACTGGCCTCAGGCTTCATTCGGTATGGTTCAACACCGTTATCGATCCGGTTTTATCTAAAATTGTGAACACCGATTTTTTTTTTTTTTGCACTTAAAAAAAAAAAAAAGACACCGCCTGGGTACATTTTTTTTTTTTTTTTTAAATCTTGATCCCGGAGTCTTTGTATCCCTTTTGTACCCGAGGCGAGTGCCTCACTCACTCGCTCTGCTGCAACGTCACCTCCTCCAAGAGGTCTTCCTGACCACCCTCAAAAGCATCCCTGCGGCCCCAAATCCACATCCTTAGCTCCTTATCTGTGCTTGATTGACATTATGGCACACGTTCATTTCTTTGCCTGTTTACTGTGGGTTTCACTAGATGTCCGTTCCCAGTTGTGTCTCGGGGGCCTGGTACAGACAGAGTGCATGCTCAGGAAGAGTGTGTTAAGTGGCAAATAACAATGTGAATGAGTAACAAACTGAGAAGAATGCTCTTAAAGACGAGAGCTTGTCTTTCCTTGAAAGCAAATGGGTCCGTCCTGGTCTGGGGTCGCAGAGGGCTTTGCTGAGCAAGTCGGTGGTTGAGGAGGAGGGTGTTAGCGAGGAGGGGTGGCCAGGAGGGGAGGACAGTGTTCCGGGAGGGAGCGGCCCTGCAGACGGCCTGAGGGGGGGGCGGGTCCCGTGGGAGTCTGAAGGCCGGAACGCAGGGGGAAGGGAAGGTCCCCCCAGAGGTGGGCAGGCTGAAGTGCTGGGGCTCTCCTCTAAGGGGTCTGGGGAGCCCTGGAAGGGGTTGAGGGAGGGGTAGCAGGGCCAGATCTGTTTTGGAAAGCTCCCTCTGACTGCCTGAGGAGACGGAAGGGGGAGGGTGGGATGGGACGTTAGAAGGCCAGGGAAGGGGCCGGGACAGACACCTAGGTGAGATTGAAACAGGACGGTGGCAGGGGACGTGGAGGAAAGTGGCCAGACCGGACAGCTATGCAGAAGGCACAACGGACCGTGGAGGTGGTCCGGGTCGACGGGAAAGGGAGAAGGACACGCAGAGGCCTCCAGGGTAACTGGCTTGTAGGAGATGGACAGCTTAGGAGAAAGGGTCAGGGGTTTGGCTGTGGGTGTGTCACAGTGGAGTCACCAAGTACCGTGTCACGGGCAGGTGGGTGAGTGCAGTGCTGGGAGCAGAGCTGGAGAGTCACATGGGAGAGGTCGGCTTATAGATGGAGAATCAAGTCAAGGGCGAGGTTGAGACCACTGCCATCTCCAAAGGGATCACCATGTTCATGGCAGCTCGCGAGGACATGTGGGGGGGGGGAGTCACAGGCCCTGCGCCCCAAAGCCCTCCAGTCGGGTGGGTGGCAGCTGAGAGGTGCAAGTATATAGGTACACACAACCTGAGCGTGGAGAGCTATAGGCAGGTTTATGCCAGCGCACCATTGAGTACCAACTGTACACTGTAGAGAATTTTGTTTTAAACAAGGACAAATGCTCAGGCATTTACGGGGAGTTACAGAAGTCCCCAGAGCAGGCAAATAATAGCCGTTGGGAGAGTCACTGTGTGAAAGGGTCAGGGAAGCATTTCTAGACCGCGACTAGCTTTGAGGGGTCAGGTGAGGATATAGGTGAGGTGTGGGGGCACGTGGACAGAAGGAGTTCCAGGCAAAGGGGACAAAACAAGCAAAGACCTGGGTGCGGGAATCAGCCATGACATTCGGGGACGTGCGTGATTTTGACTGATGCCGGGGAGCTGCTGGGAGGAGTGTGGGGGAGGAGGCAGGCTGAGTCCAGTGCGAGGGGCTCCGGCATGGATGTCACAGCATCTGAGTGACAGCCCGGCCAGAAGCCCGTGCGAGCAGGTGGCCTCTCCAGTGCCAGCTCTGTTGATGGCCAGCGGCTGCCTCTCAAGGCCCGCTGGGCTCGAGCTCCGTGGGTGCCGTGGTCAACAAGCCACATCTACCGCAGGCACAGGAAGGGGAGGGGGCTCGTATGGGGACTGTTTTCCACTCCTGCCATAGGTCTCCTTCTGGATTAACTTTGGGGAATGAAGGATTAGAAGGGGAAAAACTGAGGGCAGGGAGGCCACTTAGGGCTTGGGGTTGTCGTCAGGCCAGGTGAGCTGGACTTTGGGCCTGTGCTGGAACGGAGGCAGTAGGGACAGGAAGGTCATGGCTGCGAGTGGACCTAGCGAGCCTAGAAGGGGAGGGGGCAGAGTAGCCAGATCTGGGTGACTGAGGCTCCTGTGGGAGGAGAACTGTCCAGAACGTGGGCGGTTAACAGAGGCTAACACTCCAGGGCTGCCCAGGAAGTCAACTCCCAGCAGCACCCCCACCAAGAAGGTCTTCTCCTGGGGGTGCTCTGGGACCCTTGTGCCCTGTGGGG
>NW_024412451.1:3508724-3568829 GCF_014898765.1 Herpailurus yagouaroundi | reverse complement strand
GGTGCTCTGGGCCCGGCAGGAGGGGCCGCCTTCATGTCTCTCAGGTTTGGTTTTTTACAAGATTGATTTATTAACTATGATACATATCACATAAGGCCTTTTCAGTTTTTACACCATTCCCATTGAGACGAATACATTACTTTGTAGCAAATACATGATTTTAAAAAACAAAACCAAACAAAACCACCTCAGTCAGAGATGCTTCAGCCTCGATTGACGGCTGACCATGCACTAATCGGGTTGGAGCCTCAAAAACCCACAACGTGTTTTAAAAAAAAAAAGGGGGTCTGGAAATTAAGCAAACATTCCTAACACCAACTAGAGGATGATGTCCTGGTTAAAGCCCCTAAAATACAAAGAAATAATTGTTATACTTTCTTTACATACAGTTCTCCACTTTTGCTGCAAAACAGAAATTTGGGCACACGGCCAGACTACTAACACATTTCAATACCATTAATATGCTTTTTTTCCCTCAGGAAACTCAAAATATTTGTTAATTCAACATATATAAAGATCATTTAACATGTGAAAATACAAGTACCAGAAAAATAAGCTGGCAGCAGCACTATTCCAAATTTTCAAACAAGTTTTATTCCCATACAATTCAGAGACATTGCCTTTTTTTTTTTTTTTTAAATGTACACAGGGAACAGGATTCTTTTTTATGCAAACAATAACTTACGCCCTGTCTTGACTACATGAAAGTGGAACATCACTGCCGCGGGCGCCGGCCCAGGGTGGCGGGCGGACGTGGCTCCCGGCTCCCGACTCGGGGGCCGGCGGCCCTCTCCCCATGCCGCCCCCTCTCCGGGGCCAGCGGTCCCGGACTCGACTCGGTGGGTCCTTTCACCTAAGCGCAAACGAGTGGCTTGAACCTGCCAAGCAACAGGAGGGCGGCTCCTCGTCCACCGTCCGCCGAGTCGGCAGGGCCTGGGAGCGAGTGCAGCGCCCGCTGTCCTGGCCCCCAGGGCGCACCATGCCCACCGCACAGGAATGTGGAGCCCGGCCCCCAGAAAGCCGCCCAGGTCCCTGGGGCTTCCTTCTCTTGGAGAAGCAACGGTGGGCAGAGCCCTCGGTGGGCGGCAGCGAGCCAGCGTCCACTCCTTTCTCGGGAACCCCAAGGCAGTTGTGGCTGTCCTCGCAGGAGAGGGAGGGGGCACAGAGGGAGAGGGCTTCTACCCGGTGTGGTTTTCAAGTTTCGGGGCCGAGGCTGGAACGCCCTCCAGGCCTCCGTCCCGAGACCAGGGGCCTGGGGCGGAGGCGCGCTGCTCCCAGGACGGCCCCCTCTGCCCACCTGGCAAAGACCAACACGCTCGGCGGGAAGGATCACACCCGGCAGCAGGAAGAGCAGGGTGGCAGTAGGTGTAGACACAGGAAACCGTACGGAGTATCTCTCAGCACTCCAGCACGTCAAGTGACGGGAAGAACGACTCAACAGAGAGCAGGAATAAATGTGCCGTGTGTGATCCCCAACACAACACAGCCAAGAATTCGGGGCGAATTCGCAAGCCACGCCGCGACCCCTTCCTCAGTTGTCAGAGCCTTCTAGAAGGAGCCTTCTGCTCACAACCAAGGGCTGTTCATTTCCACTGAATATCACCACCACATTCTTGTGGAGGTCAGACGCGGGCCAGGCAGAGCGCTCCCAGGCAAACTGCTATTTAGCTGTCGGGCGGGAAGCAAGTCCCATACCTCTGCTGACCTGCTCACCCATTTCGGCCAAGGCTCATTAATGCCCGTCCTGCCCTTGGTTCCAGAGCCGTGGCGCACCTCACACGAGAATCGTTTGTGAAAACACTTCAGAGCTGACCGCGCCGCATGCACCGGAGGGGTGGGGAGCGACCCATCTAAAGCAGCACGGCCTGACATGGGCCCAGACTTGCCCTTCTGGGTCTTACCCAAGTGCCCATTTGGTATGGGCGCTCACTCCCGACCAGAGGGGGAAGCCCAGGGCCCAGAACTACCACTAGTGGCAACGCCAACCCAGAGTGACAAGACTAACACCCCCTAGTCCGAGTCTGGAGTCTGGAGTCTGGAGCAGCAGAAAACTGGAAGCTCGGTCCCTGGCACTTCCTGTGCACTGTGGCTCTTGTGGGGCACGGGGGCCACCAGCTCCGCCCCCCACACCCTTTAAAGCCCCGGCAGGGCACAGGGCAGGCACACGAAGGGGCTCCCTGAGCTGGCTGCCAGGGGGCACCGTTGGCCCAGAGGCTGCCCTGGGGAAGGCCGGCTCCTGCTACTCTGGGGAAGGGGGAGGTCAAGAGCACAAAGTATTCCTCCTCCCAGCACGCCCCCCGCCCCCCAGAAAAGTCACCATCTACACATCCGTTAGTCTCAAGAATGAGGGGAACTTGGGGGCTTGTGGAGTCCCCCGTGCACAGCCGAGGTGGCAGGTGGTGGCGTGGGGCACCTGGCCTGGTGCACCAGCACAAAGTGGGCGGCCGAGGAAACAGGCAGTGGGTGGGGATCAGGCTACTTTTGTCCCTGTCCACAGGAGGGAAGGTGGTCCCAGGCCACGCACACCCAATACCTTGAAGGGCTGCCTTGGGGTGGGGGGGGGTGCGGACAGGTGGGCACGATCTAGAAAAAGGCCGAGATTAATTCTGTGGAGTCATTTCCTCGCTGCCCGGGACTTAGAGCGGAGGGAGCTGGAAAGCCAGAGCCACGGGTCTGCCACCACAGTCACCCACAAGCCAACCCGGGCCTAAAGCCTCAGGTGCAGATCGGCCAGGAAAGAGAGCCCTCACCCAGCATTTATGTAAAACATTCGTGTACCTTGGGTTTCTTTTTGACTAGTGTTAAAAAGAGGTGGTAAAACTTGCGGGGTAGTATTTTCCAAGCACCTTATGTTGCCGTACGAGAACTCTGAACAGTAAGGTATCCAGCTTATCCAGAGGGAGCAGTCGGCGAGCGCAGGCCCCCCCCCCCCCCCCCCATGGCCAACAGGAAGTTTTTGGGGCCAGACCGAGGCAGCTTTTTGTCAGGCCACCGGCTGAGGGGACCCAGGGCATCGGGGAACCCACCACAAGTGATGCTTCTTAAAGTGCAAAGAGGCCCGGAGGCTGTGTGGCACGCAGGGCCCCGAATCCCATGACCTGGGCCCAGGGCACCTTTGTGCCAGGCTCCCCTGCTGCAGAGGCCACGGCCCAGCCACGAGGAGTGGAGGGCAGCCAGTATCTGTAGCAGCCTCAGCACGGCCGCTGCACTGGAGAGACGGGTGGGCACTCGAAGGGTTCCCAGTGGGAAGGCGGGAAGGGCATGGAGGCTGAGGAGAAGGCCATTTCCCAGGAAGAGCCGGGCAGGCCCGGCACCCTCCTCATGACTCCGACTGCTTCTGTGACTTCTGCTACCCCAGGCCCTCAGTCCCTGTGCAGGAACCCGGACCACACTTCCCCGTATGTCACCCACTTCCCATGAAGTGCCCTAAGCACTGGGTTGGTGGTGGTCGGTGGCCTGGGATGAGGAGGACTAAACCAAGCCCCAGGTGCCCCCAGCGCCCCCAGCTGCGCCCTTAACAGGGACACACACACACACACACACACACACACACACACACACACACCCGCACAGAATAGTGTTTCCACAGCACTGTAGTGTGTTTCAAAGCAGACCAGGGTCCAGGCTGGTCTCCCAAGCTCTCCCACCAAGGGCTTAAACTGTCTTCTTGGGAAAAGGGGATCTGCTGACAGGGTATCAGTGGGACCCCAACAGCTTTCCTGGCAGCCACCCCTGGGCATCCCTGTTTCGCTTTTACCAAGGCAAGGGCCACCCGCCCCCCGTTTGCCTCTGCGAGAGGTGGGAGGAGAGCTCAGTCTTGAGGTCTGGATTTTCTTCCTTTTTCTCTTGTGAGTTATCGGAGGGGTTTTCTGTTTTTCTTCCAGCGTTCCCTTGTTTTAAAGGGAACGGAGGCCAGATCCTGTGAAGAGGGAGGGGGCGTGCGCAAGTGGAGGGGAGTCCCACGCTCTTGGTCCGGGCACACAGCCGCCCTCCCCCGGTTCTGACCTGCAGGGGCGACACCCTCAGCACGGTACCTTGGGTTGACAGAGCCGTGGCCCGCGCATTCCCGAGGAGGCCACCGGACAGGTGCCACCCTGACGGGGGTGGAAGTGCAGACGCGGAAGGTGGAAAGAGGTGGACAAAACGGACGGGAATTGTTTTCTGCAGGGACCGATGACCCCGCCCCGGGGCAGCCCAAATCTCGGAACCTGCTTCCACTGGCAGAGGCCGGGGCTCTGTCCAAGCGGTGAACGATGCCCTGAGGCCGCTGTGCACGGGCAGGCGGGGTAAGTGGTCTGGGGAGCAGTGAGCGTGTAGAGGGTCACGGGGGCCACTGCCTGGCCAGTTCAGTCCTCAAGAAGGTCCAAGTCAGAGAGCAGGGCGCCCTCTGGCTGCTGCCTACGGCCAGCTCCGGGGTCTGCAGCGCTGGGCTCGGGGAGCCTGATGGCCCAGCACAAGGTGTGGACTGGGGCTGGTGCTACCGCTGAGGTCTTGAGAAGGTAACAGGGGAGAGGGGACACTCTCCCCACTCCTACCCCAGTGGACCTGGTTTTGTTCAAGGCCACATGCCACCCCGCGGAAGAGAGAAGGTCACCTTTGGCCCCAGGCCTCGGTGGCTCACAGCGTGTGTTCGGCTTGCAGCTGGGAGGGGAGCAGGGCCTGCATGGGAGACTGGGGCGTGGGTGGAGGCGACTGGGGGGGTGACGGCTGACTCGTGACAGGTGTGGAGGTGAGGAAGGGGACGGTGGAAGCCACGGCGGAGGGGGAGCTGGGCGTGGCACCGGGAGGCTCACTGATGGGCCGATTGTGGAAGAAGAAGGGGCACTGCTGGATGAAGAGCTCGATGATTGTCTGGTAGGTCCGCGTGGCCGTGAGGGCGTCCATGGTGCTGAAGTCGGGTCTCATCAAGGTGGGCCAGAAGCAGATGGAGAGGTTCTCACTGGTCATGAGATTCACCTTGTTGTTGTGGCTGACTCTGTGGGTGACACCAAACTCACGGTCAGGGCTCCACAGGGCAGGGGGCCCCAGATGAGGCTCTCTGCCAGCAGGGACCCTGCCCTGTCCCATGTGTGCTCGTGGTCACTGACACCCCAGACTGCTCTGCCCGCCTGCCTGTCTACAGCCTGAACAGAGAAAAGGCCCGAGCACAGCTCTCCCGGGCCTGGCCTGGAAGTCGAGGTCGGAGACCCTCTAGGGCTGGTCCTCTGCCTCGGTGTCGCCACAGGGCCAGCCCCCGAGGAGTGACTCTGAGGTCTTGCCTCAGGGACAATCGCCCGGGCCTCAAAGTGTGTGACACTGCTACCCCATCAAACACCACTCTGGCGAGAGAAGAACAGGTTTGCCTGGAAAACCAACCTACTCTGTCTGTACATAAATCCGGGAAACAGTTACAGGCTTCCTGCCCACACTCCTGCACGTACTCGACGGGTTCGAGCTTCTTCACAGCACACGTACCTTGGCAGTGTTCTGTCACATACCGCGGAGGACCCTGGGCATGCCCGAGGCCACACGGGCCTCTCAGACAGAAGCAGGACGGGCATGGGAGGAGGAGTCGAGACCCCAGGATGCCCCTGGTGAGCCAGACGTGGCCTACTGAGGAGGGAGACGGCAGCCCTATCACTGCCAGGCTGAGGACAGGGCCTTGCTCTGCGTCACGCTGCTGCTCACCGGCCCGGCCCCTGACTAGCGATTTCAGGTGGAGGGAAGACCCGAGGGCAAGCCCGGCCACATACTTGTTCAGGTGAGAGATGACGTATTTGAAGACTTCGTGGTTTTCCTTTGGAAATTTCTTGAGTACTTCCTTAAGGGCATGCAACTTCTGCTCCCGGTCATTGATTTCTGAGGAAAGAGAAAACCAAAGACTTCATGGCCACAGCTGGTGGGTGTTACGGGCTCGAGAGATGGCAGTCCTGGGCGGGTGGTGAGACTGGTGGGCCGGGGGCCGCCTAGGGGTGGCCCAGGGCTCTTGAACCAGGTCAGCCCCACTCTTCCCCCCGTAAGTCAGTGCCCACAGCGGGCACACCTGGCGGTGGCACCGACCCAGCAACCGGGCCCACCTCGGGGTCCCAGGCCCCTGCTGAAGGGGAGCACTGTGCGCCCGGGGCTTCCTGGCCCCCCCACCACCCGAGACTCAACGATCCACACAGACTCCCCATACAGAACACCATTCTTCGCTCATCCGGTTGCCCCCGGAGACAGGAATCCCGGTGCAGAAAGCCCGCGTGCTTCCTGAGCAGACGGGTGAGCACTGCCACCCACCCACGCCCACAGACTGTCTAGGGAGGGAGTCTGTCACAAGACCAGGGCTCTGTCCTTTCCCTAGAGACACAAGGACCCTCTACACATCCCCCTATTGGAGGAGCCGATGGAAACAGTGGGGGAATTCTCATGCAGTTCATCAAAGGGCCTATGCACCCTCTTCCCCCACCACCACCCACACTTCGCCCATCATGGAATCCTAATGTAGTGGCAGTGTGAAAACAAGCTAACTCGAGTAAGGGCTTATCCACACCAGGCCTGGTTCAGCAAGTCTTTGCTGTCCTACGAGGAAGGGGCTTGTCGCCCTATTGAGGGATAAGGAATCTCATACCCAGAGAGGTTACAGAGCTGGGACTCAAACATCACTGACTGGCTGTGGATATCATGTTCCCTGGGATCCCAGCTCCCTTCCCTGAATACGCCTGGCTTATCTTGGCTAGGAGAGCCAGCCTAGACAGATTTCTCTGAGCATGGAAAGATCCCCCTGTGGCTACTTCTTAGAACTGAAGGTGATCTCTAGCACTCAGAAAAACTAGAGTAGGGCCCAGGAAGAGATAACAGCTATCCCACACTTACGGTTATGGGGGTGGATGAATGGGGGGATCGCTAAAAAAATACGATGGTTCCCGACTGGCTTGGGGGCACAGACTCCTTTGGGCTGGATGTGCGTTCCAGAACCTCTCCCCAGATAGGCTGTGTACAACCCCGTCTACGACCTCTGGAGTTCACGGACTCGCCCAAACCCATCACATTCCTTAGGAAGCCTGTGGCCTCCAAGTTAAGAACCTCTGCGGTAGGCATTGCCCCTAGAGGGTCACGGTTTGGGGAAGCGCAGGAGGAGCCTGGCTCGAGCTGGGCGAGGAAGGACAGGTGGTGCATGAACGGTGCGGGGGGGGGGGGGGGGGCGGGGGGCCGGGGGCCAGGGCCGTGCGGTGGGACAGAGCCAAACCCAACCCACACGGTCTTGGGTACAAATTCTGTCCCTGACACTCGCCAGCTGTGGGATCTTGGGTGAGTGACACATGTGAGTGTCAGGCCCTTGTCTGTAAAAGGGGCTGGGGATGGTGATGCCATACTGTGAAAGGAACAGCACACACACAGTAAGCATCTGGAGGTGGTCCGAATGTCAGGAAGCAGCGGGAAGGGAGGCCACAGAGACAGGCAGGGCCAGAGCGACCCAGAGCTTTTGCCGGTAGGCTCACGGTCATGAAACTGGGGAGTTTTAGGACTCAAGACTGGGACTTGATAACAACAGTGTTTTGAGAGCGTCTGTCTGTTAGAAAATGACTGAAAAGCCAAGGGAGCGAACTGGGTGGGGTCATTATCACCTTCACTGCTCTGCGCCTAAGATTTATTTTAAGGGTTCCACCTTGAGAACACGCTTTGTCTCCGGCCTTGAATTTCAAATACTTTTTACTGTTAAACTTCAGTAAAAAGTTTACTTAAAAATAGTACACTGCTCTAGGGAGGATGCGCGATCGTCCTGACACCCGAGAAGCACGGGCAGGGCTCAGAATCTCACTTCATGAAAAAGTGATCGCACCCCCTTACAGATGCAAGCCCGGCCCAGGTGTCTCCTGGGCGCTGGTGCGGCACAAACGCAGCTGTGTGTTTTCATCAGGCACCTGACCCCTAGGGCGCCTTCACCCAAAAGCGGGTCTCTGCCATCCTGACTAGAGGCGGGAAGCGGGGCTGGAGTGACAGGTGCCGGTCTTCTCCTTCCCATCTATGGTGCCACAGGGATGCTGGCTCCCTTGGTCTTCCTTGGGAGGAGGGGGAGGAGGGGGAGGAAGGGGAGGAGGGGGAGGGGAGGCAGAGGTGGGGGTACCGGGCTGCCTCGATAGTAACTCACACCCCTTTCTCAGGAATGCCACGTGGTGCGGCAGCATGGGGCCCAACGAAGACCCAGATGGTCCCCCCTACTCATGCTTCCCCTCTCTTTCTCCAGCCAGCTTCAGGGTGCAGGTGCTCACGAGAGCTGGAGAGCACAGGGTTTGGCAGGAGGAGCAAGGAAGTCAAGGAGACAACAGAAAGCCTCTCGGTGCAGGGCCCGGCCCTCTGTTGTCTGTCTCACGAAAAACACGGCCCGTCTTGCTGACCACCTTCTGACCTCATCTCGCTCACCTCCCCCCTCAAGCAAGCGAACCTTCTTCCCGGTGCTCGGGACGCCAGTGATTTCTTGCTCTGCACAGGCCAGAGTGCTAGCGGGGCAGCTTCGGAGCCGCTGTCTGTGCAGCCCTCGCCGCACTAGGCTCACCCTACACGCTGGCTGGGGCAACGCCAAGAGGCAGCGCCAAGGACGTAAGACCGGTGGGGGGAGGGCGGCCGGGCACAGGCTCCGTCTCCCGGTCCCCCACGTCTGCTGCGGGTCCCCTGCCTTCTGCCAGGCCGCAGCGCTCTCCGGCTTCAGATCCTCTTTGAAGGACGACTCGGGTGGTGAGGGGCCCCCCCCCCAGCTAACATGTCATACTTGTGAAATGAGGTCTCAGCTGACGGAGATGGCAAGACGGGTTCAGAAGAGGCATTTTCAGGCCAGCTGAACCAAGGCAAAATCTTTATACAGACCAGGCAATTTAGAACCAATTTAGAACTAACACATACCCTAAGAACTCGGGAGGGGGGCGCCTGGGTGGCGCAGTCGGTTAAGCATCCGACTTCAGCCAGGTCACGATCTCGCGCTCCGTGAGTTCGAGCCCCGCGTCAGGCTCTGGGCTGATGGCTCAGAGCCTGGAGCCTGTTTCCGATTCTGTGTCTCCCTCTCTCTCTGCCCCTCCCCCGTTCATGCTCTGTCTCTCTCTGTCCCAAAAATAATAAACGTTAAAAAAAAAAATTAAAAAAAAAAAAAAAAAAAAAAAAAGAACTCGGGAGGAAGGGAAGGGGACAGCCAGAGGCCACAGCCTAGAGGTTAGCTCGCCACACCCCTCACAGTATACAGAGAAACTAAGGCTCAGAGAAGTAAGAATACAGGCCCAAGGTCACACAAATTGCTGTCAGGGATCTCGATCCCACACACAGCCCCTGCCCTGGCCGTGCCGCCCTGCTGCCCATGTCACCCCAGGCCATCAGACAGGCTCTAGGCTTGGACCTGCTGCTGCCCCACACAGTGCCTGGAGGAAAATCTGATGGCCTTCGACCATCTCGCACACCTGCACCACCAGAAGAGGAAAAAAGTGGCTCAAGGTCACAGCACCCTCTCAGTGAAGCATGCAAGCACGTACAGCATGCACCCTCTACCTCTCCCTCAGGTACAAAACGAGTCCAAGGCCAAGATTTCACTCCGCCGGGCTTGGAATGGAAGATTCCGGGTATCTCTCTCCGGGAGGCGTGACCCTGCAGTAACCTGTTCCATGCCTCCTACCCCGCCAGACCGAGGCAGGGACTACACACTCCTCTGTCTACTGCCATTTGTCCCTGTCCCACACAGGGCCTGGTACGTGCCAGGATGTGAGTGAGGAACACCCCTGTGACCTTAAGCAGCTATCTCGACAGACAAGAGGAGGCATGATCCCAGGATGTTTACCACCTCTAGCTGTAAGGCACCCTGTCTCCCAGTGGGAATGGTAAGACGGGAGCCAGCGCCTGAACCACTTGGGTCCCACATCCCTTTGACAATCTGATGGAAGCTGCTGGTCTTCTCTGTACACTAAACTGCACATATGGAGCATTACAAGTGATTACGGGGCTAATGAGGCCCCGGAACCAAAGGTCCTTAGGCTCAGAACTTCTGGACCAAGACAGGGCTAGCTTTACGTCCCTCTGGCAATGAAGGACCTAGGACAGGACTGGCTGGACCGGAGGGACTCTAAATAGGTGGTGGTGAGGCTGGCGGTGCCATAAGAGGACGAGGGGAAGACGTGGGGCAAGAACGGATGATAATATTTGGCGAAGGCCAGGATGAGGTGTGCGTGTGAGATGAACAGGGAACCCAAAGCCCTTTTCTCTGCCTCCTGAAATCCTGGTCCTCCCTGAAGCCACAGCTCAGGTGCCATCTCTTCCACGAAGCCCTCCACCCTGCATTTTCTACCCTTCCAGCTCAGCTGGCTTCATTCTGTCTGGCAGGTAACTAACGTATGCACCCTGGCAGGGCAGGGACGACGTCTCTGCATGGAAGGTCAAGCCCCAGCGTGCCACTCCCCAGCAGTGTGGGTGACGGATGCTACTGCCACTCATTTCTGAATCACCCACACATCACCTTGAGTGTGGTAGGAAGACAAATGGTAAATAATCACAAAAATCTCTATTTGTGCACACATTTTCAGCAATGTTCAATATTGTGAAATTCTGGAGCTAACAAAACAATTTGACAGTGACCTTGATATTTGTGGTGATGGAATCTGAAACCATTCTCAAGCCCTGAACACACAGACACAACAGCTCTTAGTATTAAGTGGGAAGAGCTGGTCAAGTTGATGTTGCCATGGAAACCCAGCCAGGCTGGGAATAGCTACTTTTGGGCTTGAGAATCTTCGTTTCATAATGTCCCTTAACACTAACACTGGTACTGCCTACTTGGTGCCCCTGGCTCAGTTAAAGCCACCCCAGGACATACACAGCCCACCTTCACTCAACTGCTGTGGCCTTGAAAGGTGCCATGTCAGCGAGATCCTCTCCACCCTTCTGCCCCCAGGTTCAAGACAACGGAACCCCGGCTGACTAGCTCGGGCACAGGAAACACACAATGGGAAGAGGAAGCAGAAATCTCCACCCTTTTCCAGGCTGCTGCAGCAAGGGGCTCCCTTTCCCAACAGTGGAGACCAGGGAAGCTGCTGTAGGAAGGGCAGCTGATTCTCTATCAATAACACCTCCCTCTCCTGCCCCCCCACACCCCTCCAAAAACAAAAAGATGCTATGTTAGCAGTTCCTGCAGAGACAATGGGATTCTGTCGGGTGCCAGGACTCTACAAGCCTCTAGATGGCGCCAAGTCAAGACAAATGCTGACAGGAATCCACTGGCTCCAGGAGGGGAGTACCAGCCCATACCTTTTCTCCCCAACTTCCGCCAAGAGACAAGCTTAGGTGGAGAGAAAGCTGGATCGGCACAGAGATTTCCTATGTGGTTCACATCTGGGCCAGCCTGGAACCTGCTGGAGGAGTCTTTGGACAGCAGGGTCAGAGCAGAAGCTGGCACCTGTCCCCGCCCAACTCATCTTGGAGAAACCCGGACTCCTATCCAGAGAAAGCAGGTGGGAAAGAAGGCCCGGCAACCCTACGACAGCCCCAGAACCATGCGCTCCTGCCCCATCCGTGATGGGCTTGGATAAGATCAGGGGCCGTGAGAGATTTCCATGCACCGAGACCATGAGGATAAAGCGAGGCAAAGGTGGCACCCAGGTTGTGAAAGTTAGCACCGCGGAGTGCGCAGACCACGCAAAAGTGACCCGGGGGCCCCGCAGTTCTGGCAGCAGCCAGGTGCTGACCTGGGCACCCTCACGTTTCAGGGGTGGACTTTTGTCGGCACGTCCATTTCCTGAAGCCGCTAAGAATCTGTGACCTGAGACTTAAAACCCTGATTTGCGACTGCCCCCAAATTTCCGCCTCCACCACCAGCCTTGTGAGTAAACCATGCTGGCTTGAAACTCCCTCTTGTGAGTTGGGCACTGATGAGATGAGACTAAAGTCCTGTGTGGTCCAAGGAACATGGCTCCTTTTCCTCTTCCCCACCTCCATGGTCACCGGCCAAGACACTCCCTTCTGCAGCTGCGCAGCGATGGCTCCTTCTGGGGGTCCCGGCCCACCAGAGCCGCACAGCAGGAAGGATGCCTCTGACTAAAAAAGGTAAAAAGTGCCACAAGGTGGGAAGCTGCGGTACTACACAAAGTCCGGGAAAGGCTGCCCGGAGGGAAGGCTCCCAATCTGGTGGACAGATGCCTCCTGAGAGAAGCAGGTCAGGGTGGAAACGGCTGGCAGGGTGGCCAGGATGGCTCACAAAGGTCGCCATTAAAACCAGAGGTGCTGGGGCACCCGGCGGCTCAGTCGGTTAAGCATCCGGCTTCGATTCAAGTCATGATCTCATGGCTTGTGAGTTGGAGCCCCGTGTAGGGCTCTGTGCTCAGGGCCTGGAGCCTGCTTTGGATTCTGTCTCCCTCCCCTTGCCCCTCCCCCGCTTGCTCGCTCTCACTCTCTCTCTCAAATATAAACAAACATTAAAAAAATGAAAAACAACAATAACAAACAAAAAACCAGAGGTGCTGACCTGCCACCCCCCCGGCCATTGATCATCTGGTCAGGGCAACTGGAACCATCCCTTTCCCCCCAGAGGTGGGCTGGCCCCAGACTACATGCTAACTTCCTTGTAAGAGGGATGGGCAAGCAGAGGGGAAAAGAAATACCTGCCCCCTTTAACAGGTCTCTTACCGCCCTGCCGCGAGGTCTCTCCTAATATTTCATAAGTAGGAGCGGGGACAGTGTTGTAGGGAAACTAAGGGTCCGGGAACATTGTGTCAACCACACTTACACTTTGAACAAGCACAGGAGCAGATCTGACCCAAGTCTGCTACAAAACCAGGCTAGTAAGTCGTGGAGTTTTGGGGGAACCTGTAATGATTTTGCTAGAATGCTTAGAAAAGCATCTCTGGTCTACAAAGGCGGGGGTGGGGGTGGGGGCTGATCTACAAGCCCCTACGGCATCATCCTTAGTTAGTTCCCTGTCCTTATATCCTTCCAACCTCAGCTCTAAGAGCCAGAGTGTCTGTTCCCTGAGCACAGAACTCATTCTTACTGATGCTCAGCTCCTCTCCCTTAGTTCAACAAACACAGCCTGGAGTGCTGCCTGGGCCCACGAGCCGGGCTGGGTTACCAGTATACTCACTGTGTGCCTCCACCAGATCAATCTGCATGTTGTACGGGACCAGGGGGTCTGGCAGCTCTGAGAAAAAGCTCTTCATGGCACCAGCCACGGTATTCACTGTAAAGTCTTTCTCTGCCAAATCCAGGTTGTGGTCTGAAAGGAAGTTGGGAGAGTGAGGTCAGTCTAAGCTGGAAAGAAGCAAAAGGAAAACTCAGTGCTTGGAGAAAGGCAGAGAAACCTCGAAGACCCTGGGATGCTGCCCAGGGCTGGCCTGGAGCCTGGGCAGGGACTCAGGATTATCAAAGACTGAACAGGAGGTGGCATTCCCTGCTAAAAAAAAAAAAAAAAAAAAAAAGCTGTGAGATTCGCAGACAGAGGCTGACACCCAATGCCTCCTTCCAAGGTCATCCTTTGAATAAAAGCAGCTTCACCCCCTCCTTCTGTCCTGCCTTTTCCTTACACCCCCCTGCCCCCCACCCCCTTGGAAAATCAAAGGACTTTCCTAAAAGGTTGGCTCACTTTTCACGGTGGGTTACAGAATGTTACCAATAATCTCAACTCCATCCTTATTCCTTAAGGTGGCAGGGTGAGCAGACTCCTCTTTCTCCCTCTGCCCCTCCCAGCTTATGAAACCAATGACCTCTGTGTCTTCACTTTTCTTTAAATACTTTATTACATTCCCGATTTACAAGAAATCATCTACTGTTAGACACTAGCTATTTCCATTTGGGGCGGTAGAAACCATTAACAGATTCTTGCATACATACAAGTACATAACTGAGTGTGTGGCTCTACCCTCGTGCTGACGTCAGGCCTCCCATCCTGCAAGATTCCTTAGTGCGTGCCCTCCCCGCACTGCTGGCTAACCGGCTGGCCGTGGCGGGGTTGGGGGCCTGCTCCTGGCCACTGCTCTGTCCCACACGCCCCACACGGGCTGCCTGGCTTCAGAATCTGGCTTGGTCTCCTCAGGCCCAGCCACACGCTGGGTTGGACCCTACTCTGATCCTCAGCTTACTTTCCTCTCTGGCTGGTGACATCTGAGAACTTTCATTGCTTTGGCTCGTTTGCTTCTGGCACCAATGGGTGTGACTTCTCAGCCCATAGTGTGCTCAGTTCTAACACTTAGAGTTTAGCTCTCTGGCTTCAGACCTCTGAGACTCAGCTTTGGAGACAGGAGTCCCGGCCAAGAGCCAGTCTAACTCATGAGACTTCAGCTTTGGGAGTCTGGGTCCCAACGCTCAGCTGATCATAAACGGTCCCTCGCTTTGTCTCTCTCGTGCAGGGACTCTGCGAGGGGAGTCATGGCTGAAGGTATTCCTGGGGTTGGCAAAACGGGACTATTGATGCAACCCAACTTCAGATTATGTGCCTGCAATTACTCCCCGGGGGCCCAGGGCAAGGGAAGCAAGGCCCTTGAGAGGTGACGGAGGCACATGTTGCCCTTCCCAGGGTGAGAGAAGCCAGGCACCTCGAGAGGTGACCTGGAATACGGTCAGTGGACGGTGACACGGGGGAGCAGCGGGCTGACTCGGGTTCGGCGCGGGGAATGCTTCCTTCTGGCGGCAGGGCTCGTTCCCCTCCCCTCCGAGTGGCAGTGTGACCTCGGAGGGAAGGCTAACTGGGGCCAAATGCTTTCTCTTTCTCAGTCACCAGGCCAGCACCTCTTGGCTCCGGGGCTGTGCGCGGCAGGACACCCCGGCAATTTGGCTGTCCCGTCCCCCCTGACCGGCTCGAGCCTCCGATGCTCAGCCAGGCTGTGGCCTCACCTTGATCAAACTGTCTCTGCAGACTCTCCATCTCCGACTTATTCCCACTGACCCGGTAGATCCCTTCTGTGCTCAGTCCTGAGGAGAAACAAACAGGTATCTTAGGAGCAGGGAGTGTAGAGAATGAGCAGGACTGGACTTGAGCAAAGACGGGGCGATTCCGTGAGGAGCCCACACGGGGGAGGAAGAGGGCGAAGCACAGACTTTCCTAGATGCTTCAACCCACTTCCCCCATTTAAGTTTTTACTTCAATATTTAAAAATATTTTTTGTAAAAATTAAAATATAGAAGTACCTCAGCTAAAGATAATTTTTGTCATTTTGATGTATATTCTTGTATTTTAATTAAAAACTTCAAAACAACTTTTTTTTTTTTTTAGTGTTTATTTACTTTTGAGACAGAGAGAGACAGAGCATGAACGGGGCAGGGTCAGAGAGAGAGGGAGACACAGGATGGGAAGCAGGCTCCAGGCTCCAAGCTGTTAGCACAGAGCCCGACGCGGGGCTCGAACCCACAGACTGCGAGATCATGACCTGAGCCGAAGTTGGACGCTCAACCGACTGAGACACCCAGACGCCCCTAATTAAAAACTTTTAAAAATATTTATTTTTGGGAGAGCACAAGCAGGGGAGGGGCAGAAAGAGGGGGACAGAGGAACCAAGGCAGGCTCTGCACTGACAGCAGCGAGCCAGACATGGGACTCAAACTCACTAACTGAGATCGTGACCTGAGCCGAAGTTGGACGCTCAAACGGCTAAGCCACCCAGGTGCCCCTTAATTTTCTTTTCTTTTTATTTATTTTTTTTGAATTTTTTAACGTTTATTTATTTTTGAGACAGAGCATGAACGGGGGAAGGTCAAAGAGAGAGGGAGACATAGAAGCTGAAACAGGCTCCAGGCTCTGAGCTGTCAGCACAGAGCCTGACGTGGAGCTCGAACTCAGACAGTGAGATCATGACCTGAGCCAAAGTCGGACGCTTAACCAACCGAGCCACCTAGGCACCCCCTTAATTTTCTTTTAAAGTAGGCTCCTTGCCCAATGTGGCGCTTGAACTCACAACCCCGAGAATAAGAGTTCCATATTCTACCGACTGAGCCAGCCAGGTGTCCCTTGAGTTTTAATTTTTTTTTTTTAAATGGGAGATAATGCTGTGTTTTAGCCTGACCTTCTCACTTACAAAGTTATGTTGTGGGCTCATTCTAATCATTAACTATTCTTTACAACATGATTTTAATGACATCAAAGTATACAGTAACTTTAAAAACAGTCCTATTGTTAATCATTTAGTTTTTCCTGAGTTTTTTTTTCCTGTTTAAATACCCCACAATTATGTTTCTTCTGTTTTCTGGAAAGCTAGTAAGTTTAACAGATTCTTGGCAATGTGTGTTTCTTACTTTGTGAATTTCCTATTCATGTTCTTGTCATTCTTTTTTTTTTATTAAAAAAATTTTTTTAATGTTTATTTATCTTTGAGAGAGAGAGAGAGAGAGAGAGAGAGAGAGAGAGCGTGAGCAGAGAGAGAAGGAGACACAGAATCCAAAGAATGCTCCAGGCTCTGAGCTATCAGCACAGAGCCCGACGCAGGGCTCGAACTCCTAAACTGTGAGATCATGACCTGAGCTGAAGTCGGAAGCTCAACCGACTGACCCACCCAAGTGTCCCTAATTTTTAAAAAACGTTTATTTATTTTTGAGGGGGGGGGGAGAGGGAGGGGAGATTGGGCATGACAGCATGAGCAGGGGAAGGGCAGAGAGAGAGGGAGAGACAGAATCTGAAACAGGCTCTGGGCTCTGAGCTGTCACAACAGAGCCCGACGTGGGGCTCGAGCCCACAAACTGTGAGATCATGACCTGAGCCAAAGTCGGATGCTTAACCGACTGAGCCACCCAAGCACCCCTGTTCTTGTCATTCTTGTTCATTTTTTACGAGTGGTCCCTCTCACTGTGTACTTGAAAGAGGCCTCTGAATAGTAAGGAACTATGTTAATGTTACAACATTCCCCCTTTTTGTTATGTGTCTTCTAAATATGTATAATGAATTTTTTGAGGTATGTAATTTAAAATTTTTAGGTTTTCAGGACCAGTCTGTTTCTTTATCATGTCTCCCCTTGTCTTTAAACATTTTTTAAAAAGTTTGTTTATTTTGAGAGAGACAGCCCGAGCAGTGGAGGAGCAGAGAGAGGGAGAGAGAGAGAGGGAGAGAGAGAGAGGGAGAGGGAGAGGGAGAGGGAGAGAGAGAGAGAGAGAGAGAATCCCAGGCAGGCTCTGTGCTATCAGTTCAGAGAGCCTGATGAGGTGCTCTATCTCACGAACTGTGAGATCATGACCTGAACTGAGACCAAGAGTCGACCGACACTCAACTGACTGAGCCACCCAGGCGCCTGGATGTCTCCCTTTGTTTTTATCTTTGAACAGCTTTTCCTATTTTTAGAGCAGGTACTCTCTATTTCTTTCTTGTTCTTTTATAATTTTTTTTTTTCACTTAGCTCTGTGATCCTTTTATAACTGATTTAGTATATACAGCGTTAGGTAAGGAAAAAAAATACTAAAATGTAGTTAAGTAATACAGAAGAACATAAAGGATCAGGTCAGAGACTGACTCACCCCACCCTTCAGCTCTCAACCCCTCGGCACA
The DNA here is from genome assembly GCF_014898765.1 of Herpailurus yagouaroundi. NCBI lineage: Eukaryota > Metazoa > Chordata > Mammalia > Carnivora > Felidae > Herpailurus > Herpailurus yagouaroundi. Next base: position 3,551,383 of record NW_024412451.1, on the reverse strand, counting down.
GGAAGCACCGCTCAGGTTAAAGTGGAGTCCGGGCCCTGGCTACTGCCTCCACTGTCCTCATCTCAGGGAAGGAGAGGCCACGGCTGTGCCCGAGACCACAGTTCTAAAGGACGAGGAAGTCACAGTGAAGAGCAGAGTGGGATCTCATGGCTAAACCAAGCCTGGCCCCTTCTGAAGACTACGGTTTCGAGCAACCCTGGCTAGCTGAAGGGGCCCTGAGGATGTGCCCTGGAGCCAACACCAGAAGGCAGTGTGGGCAGTGGAGACGGGACCAGGCCCGGAAGTCAATTAGTGAGCTCCTGAGAGCCAAGTGTCTCAATGTCAGTTATCACCGTAATTACTGCCTCTGGAGAGGCACCCATCAGGCAAGATAAAAGCAGCAGCCTATTTCTGGGGCCCCGCAATGGTAGCAGGTGAACTCTAAAGAACATCGAAGCAAGAGCCATCAATTCTCTGGCTTAAAAGCTGTTAACTGCACATAGGCCTTCCACCCCAGAGAAAAGGGGGTTACCGGGCCAGCCGTGAGGACGCCCTACCTTGCAATGCCTGGCTACAAAGGAGCTGCCCTCACTCCATTTGTGGGGAGGGAAAAGCACGTACACTTTCCAAACCTGAGGCCCCCGACGAACCCCGCTCGGCAACCTTGCTCACTGCCTCCCTTTCGGCACTGACGTTTCCTGAGTGTCTCTATGTTGTGCACTGAGCCGCGTGCTTCCCCACCACATCCACCTACCACTCACTCACTCACTCACTCACTCAATAAACGATGATGCCCCTGAACCCTCCAGCCCTTATGGTAGGAGCTGCTGGATAGTGAGAACACAGATGAGAAAAGGAAGATTCTAAAAGGTGAAATCCTCGCCCCAAACTGCACAGATGATAAGAAGCCCAAGTCCAGGGCCTCTGTCACCCTTCTGCCTCAGTGCTGTTCCGGAAGATGTCTGGCATCTATCCAACAGGTTGGGGTCCAGACCACAGTCTTCCCCGCAGAAGATATGCCACGCTTGAGTGAAGTCCATTGGTCCTCGCCATTCTGGGTCGCTTTTGAGATGGCACATCCCCTAATGCTGTCAACCCCCAAAGGTCAGAGTCAGGGATGGACCTAGTAAATTTCCAATGGTCTCTTTTCTTCTTAGTGACTTTTCCAAAGCGTCTCAGACATATTTAAACTTTTTACCTATTTCACATCCCAGGTAACCAAACATACAACACACACACACACAATCATCCACACTTTCACATTTTGGCAAGCCCTGTGTTATGTGTCAGCAGGCACAAGGCTTCACCTCCTATAGGCTGAAAATACAACCTACTTTCTACATACTCTTCCCTTTATCTGAATATCAGCTCCCTCCAGCACACAGGAAACAACGGCACAAGTGGCACGGGCTTAAAAGTCCCTCAAGAATGTGGCAATGCCCTGGTCTGAGCCCCAGGTGTGGACAGGCCCCGTAGGAACTGCGGAAGATCTGACAGCCTCAGGCCATTCACCATCTTCTGGCAACTCTGACCTCCAGCGTGGAGAGAAGTCCTCTGCGCTGTCTCCTCGTGGCCACCTGCCCCAGCACCGGAGGGCAGAAAACAAGCTGCAAATCAGCTCTCTGGAAACTATCCGAGGCGTGGGCCTGCTGAAACCTCACTAGATGGACGATCACGAGAGTGGAGGCATTTACAAGCACAAGGCCAGCTCCGCAGCGTCAATTCATCATCAACTTAGTATTTCCTGTAATCGGGACACGTGTTTATTTTACAAAATGCCATTTTAAAATAGCAATTCTGCTGCTGCCCTACACAACGCCACAGCATAATTTAGGAAAGGTATCATCTGCTTGGCCACTACAATTTTTCACAGCTACTAATCAGACATCAATTAAATAAAAACAAAAGCTCAGAACAGACTGTAAACACCACAAAGGCCGCTACCGAAACAGAGCCCAGGGCTAGCGATACAGCTGAGAACCACGGCCCCTGACACAGCAGGACCAGCTTCCCTGGGCTGCGCCTCCCGGGACCCACGCAGAAACACTCTGGGGTGGGGGGTGGGGGGGGCGCCTGTGGCTCAGGCCTGCCAGCAGGAAGCAAAGCCCTTGCCAGCGGTGCCCCGATGACACATCCATTCCACGCCCGCAAGTCTGCTTGAGAAGCTTCAACCTCGACTCTGAGGCATCTCTGCACACCAGAAATCTCCAAAGACCCGCTATCAAAGCAGGGCCTCACCTACAGTCCTCTTTCTTTCCTTTTTAAAAAGTCCTATCTGAAAAAGCCCTACAAATATCTTCTCCATTAAAGCTAATTTTTGGGAATAGAACAAGGGAAAGTTCAGAATGGCCAAGGTCACTCTCTTCAAATACCTCAACAACTGCTACGTGAACAGTCTTGTCCAACTGCTCTGGAGAACAGGGCTACGACTAAGAATGGAAACTGCAGGAAGGGAAACGTTCTCTCAATATACGAAATAACAATCTAATACCTACAGCTGACATTCGCTGGCCCGGGCCAGAGCTTCTGAGCTCCCTCTTCACCGGACAGCCATTTGTCAAGGGTTTCTGTTTAAAAATATTAACACCTGGTCTAGGAAGATAGCTAACAACAACAATACCAAAGCGCCCACTGGATGCTTACTACGTGTGAGGTGCACGATGACAGGCGCTTGCTGTGCATTTTTACGTTAGTTCTCACAACAGCCTCTTCAGAGAGGTTATTACTGATCCCATCGTACAGTCGGGAATGCAGAGACAAAGCGGTAAAGTAAGACGGGCAAGGTCAGAGAGCTGCTGGGCTGTGATCTCAACCCCACCTGACTTTTAGAGTCTGCGTTCTTTTACCCTGTTCTAAATCACCAGTTCTGCAAACTGAGCACGCGTCAGAACCCTTGGGAAGGCCGGCTGCAATACAGGTGCCCGGGCTCTGCCGCAGAGATTCCGACAACATCAGCCCAGGGCGGGATCCGGAACGTGGATCTCTAGCACATTTCCGGACAGTGCGGACACTGCCGGTCGGGGAATCATCCTTTTGGATAACCACTACTGTAGAAGATGACCCAGACCTTGAAGATCAGACTCCTAAATTCGACGTTTCAATAAAACTGGGAGGCAATATGTACAAGGCAAAATAAATACTGGATGCTCTGGAAACAAAGCATTTTCAAAAGTATTAAACTGCTGCTTTTTCGTAACGTGAGCAAGCCTTTAGTGTATTAAACTTTATCCATAGCCACGTATGACTTTCATAAAAATCTTAAAAAATAGTAAAGAGAAAGGCAAAAGGGCCTTATTCTTTCTTTCACTGAATATTTACCAAGCCCCTACATGGCAGTTAAGTGCCTTTCCAGAGCCTTTCAGGTGTGGTCTTCCTCAAAACTCCTCTGATGACCTAAGAAGGCTAGATGGCCCGCCCATGCCAGCCAGGAGGCATGCCCCATGGGCCCGAGAACTAGCATATTTCACCCCTGATTTCCCCGTCAGAGTGGCTGCTGACCCCGGCTCCTCCCTGGCACCCGGAGCACTAGGGACACTGGGAGCTTGGAAACCGAGGGGGGGCGAATCACCTCCTGCCAGGGCACGTGTCTGATTTTCTGAAATGTCCAAACGAGTTTATATTCTTGGGTCCCAAGCACCACTTCTCAGCACCAGCGTTCGTGGCCAGGCGGCTTTCCGCAGTCGGCCCACGTCAGGCTTTGCCTCTGCTCATTTACACCAGGACTCCGTTCCTCCCAAGTTTCCTTTCTAGCAACAAATCAATTCCTCTTCTAAGATAAACTCTGACTTGTTTATTTTTCACATTCTATATTTAGGTATAAAAACTCAGCACTTCAGTCCTTTAGAAAAAACTTAATTGGTGCCGCCGGTGCTCTAAGTGGCCCACACGAGATGGGCCTTAACTGTGAAATAACTTTTGTTGACTTTTCTGGGAGCTGAAAACCCATCTAACAGAGTACTCTTCTCGTCCATGCATCTAAGACTAAGAAGTCACAGGTGGGCTAAATTACAAGCCCAGAGGGGTGCTGGGAACTCGGAGAGGAGGCAACTCCCTCGACCATAAAATCTAAACGGTCTTGAAGAGGGCCGACCTCTGGGGAGGAGGAAGATGCCCTCCGTTGGGGCCGCAGGCCAGCAGCACACGTGGTCTCTCCTTCTGAGGGTCACACCGCAGCACCCCCGCCTTGGAGGAAGACGAAAGGGCTGGGGGCGGTGGAACAGGGAGGTCAAGAGCAGAAGCGACCTGCTAGCTGTGGGGTCCCGGGCCCCCTGGCTTTCCTTCTCCGCACAACAGACAGAACAGCTCCCCCGCGGTGGCCTAGTGGTGTGCCTTTTGGGAGACCTTGGGGTTAAGGCAGTAGCTATTACCCGGATGATCTGAGTGGAAAGCAAGCCGGCAAGTGGAGGGGCACCTGACTTTGGTCGTCAGAGAGACACGGGCTCGAATCCTGACCCTCGCTGCGGCTCACCTGGCCACGGAACGGATGCACGCCCACCTTCGCTGCTGCGAGGAAGAGACAGAAACCCACTCGAAGGCCGCAGTTTACCGGCTGCTGTTGCCCCCCCTCGCTCTACACCCTTCGCAAGCCTCGACGGCAGTGGCGCCTAGAGGCAGGGCCTGTTCTGAGGGCTGAGCCCAAACCAGCCAGTCTGCAGAAGAATATTTTAAAACACGCCTGGGCTTCGACACCAAAGTGACCGCGATTCTGATCCTGGCTCTGCCTCACAGCTGGCAGGGTGACTGGGGACAGATCACTCACCTCTCGGAGCTTCGGCTACTTGGCCAAAAACAGGGTTGTTTATTAAGGACTCTGGTCGAGACGCGGCCGATACTGAGATGACACACGTGCAAGGGAGGAATACGAATGGCTGGCACACCGGAAGGCCAATGGCAGTAAGAAAACGATGACAGGTAACTTTTTGTTGAGGGCTTACTATGCGCCCGGCAGTTTTCTCAGCTCTTCACTAGAATTATCGTAGTGGATCCGCCCACTAATTCTTTAAGGTAAATATTAGTTTTATTCCCATTTTACAGATAGCAAATGGAGGCTTGGTGAGGCTGAGCCATTTGCCCAAAGCCATGGAGCTGGGTCAGTGGTGGGGGCAGGATCTGAACCAGCTCGCTCAGGCTCTGTCTCCGATCACTGTGCAAGGGGTCTACTGTCTGCAGTGCTAATCCCCAGTCCCTTCTCCCTTGAATGTGGTATGGAGGTTACATCCTGCCAATGCCAGATCGATCCACTATGGGCTCTGAGAACTTTCCATCCCCTGCGTAGTCCTACGCATTCATCTCTTCATTCACACCCCGCTCCGTGTTCTCATCTGTCACCTGGAGGGTGAGGAGGAAGCGCCACAGAAAAAATGCCACCTCCTCGCCACATAAAAAGCAGCCAATGGGAAGTGTCCTTGCTTTATTCCTACGATGCAGTTCTACTATTGATGACACGAAAGAGTCCCCGCCAGATCCTCCGTTGCCTTCCTGCTTTGGATGTGCTCGGAATGATTTTCTGGCTCTTCTATTAATCGAACACTAGGGTCACTCTGGCCCCGCCAGCGCCCCTTTGTTAGCTGTCTTCCCTCGGTAATTCCCTCGTCAATCAAGATCTGTTTCTGGCAATGCCAGACCTCCTCTCTCCCCATGACAGAATGCCACTAACACTCTATTATGACTGCTTGACCGGGTGTTAGCCCCACAAGTAGGCACTGTGGCTTTATAAATTTCCAACTCTATTGTACGTACACACAGTCATGTCATAAATCTCAAGGCTGAGGAGGAAGGGAGAGAAGAGATCCGGGGGAAAGAGATGAAAATATCACACCAGGTCTGGGGCATCATATGGCTCTAGCATCTGGCTGATCCTTTATAAGCTACCCATGTATTTACTGCATTTAACTGTGAAAGAGGGCTTCTGGACTCTGCTCTGAGCCAAACAAGGGGCCCTGTATTTTTCCTGATTTTCAAGAAAATGCAGACCCCGAAAGATGGGTTTGAGAAACCACGCCGACAAAGTGAACTTCAGGTCGGCCTAGAGCTGATGCTGCCTGTTCTGGGCAGCCCGGGATGGAGGGGAGAGGAGAATGTGACCCACAGTCGAGCTGAGCAAACCGTACCCAGCAAAGCAGCAACCAACGTTCCAAGCCGGGAGCAGCTGGGAGACCCTTCTGCCAAGAATTCGAGCATCCTTCGGGCTCCGGGTGTGGTTCTGTCGGCACACGCACAAGCCCAGTGGCACAGGGGTGACGGCAGTGTGGCTCTGAGGCGAGCCGGGGCCACCACGGTGAGGGGTCTCACTGGCTAAACAAAGCGCCACCAACAAAGAAACAGCTCCAACCAGCGCAGAGGTAGTGTGTCACTGCCAGCCCCATGCATATAATGCCAACTTCCTTTCGACAAGGCCCCCAAGGAGAGAGGCCCCTTGAGGTCACGGGCAGATTCCTCCCAAGCATTAATGAGGGCAGAGGCTAACTTCTTTCAGGTTCCTGATTCCCAATGAACCATGAAAGGAACAAAGATGTCACCAATCACAGCCCGGTGTCCTTCCTTTCCCGGTTTCCCTTTCCTCACTAAGACGAGCACTCTTCATAGGTGAGAGGCCTATAATCCTCAGGCAGAAAAGGGGGTTGTAGCCCCCACCGGCCGGCAATCCTTCCGCTCTGCGTCTAGGACACAATACCGCACGTGGCGTGGGGTGGCCCGCGTCACCGCCCGAGCCTGCTCCCCAGCCCCCCATCGTGTTGGCTCGGAAGCACCGGATCTTTCTCCGCAAGGCCTTCTTACAGGTTGTCACTTCTACTTTTCCCTCCATTGCTTCTGGCTGGCTAAACATCGCTCCCTCAGAGAGGACTCCCCTGACCCCCAGATCTAAATTAAGCGTGTTACGGTAAGTGCTTCCATTTACGCAGTGCTTCCACGACGGGCCAGGCTCAGGGATAAGCACTTTACGTGCCCCATCTCAGCAAGGCCTCATAACAACCCAGGAGCTGTAGACTACCATTGTTATGGTGCCCATTTTACAGCGGGACAGACCGAGCCATGCGGCAAATGAACGGCAGGGGTGCACTCGAACCCAGGCAGTCTGGCCCCGGAGCCTGTGCTTAATCCCCACACCCCACTCGCTCTGCACTTTCTTACAGGGCACCGGCGAGCTGGAAAGTCCCCGCGCAGCCGAGAGGTTATTTGCTGCGTGCCGGCCCCCCAGTAGGCCATGGGAGCAGGGACGGTTTTCTGATTACCCTTCTAGGTACCCGGACTCGGCAGAGCCACTCACACCGGAAGAAGGCATTCAGCAACTAGGCCCAGAATGGAGGGAAAGAGAAGTGCCTGACACTAAATGTGCAGTTTCTCTGGTTGAAGAGAGGGAGGAAGCGGATGGCCTTGTGCCTCCAGGCGTCCTGGCAGGCCTTCCCAGCCCGTGGAATGTGGGAAAGAGAGAGCCTCCGGCCTGGCCAGCATGGAAAAGATGTTTCATAAACAACTGTGTCCAACCCCTACCTTCCTTTATGCACCGGGTGAGGGTCTGCGCTCCCCATCTCCACTAGTCCCTGCAGAGGTCAGGGGGACTTCATAAATTCATTTATCATCTCCTGGGGGTTAGTCGCCTGCTGCTCTGTGTGTGGCTTTCCGATCTGGGTTGTTCACTTTTTTTTTTTTTTTTTTTTAATTTTTTAAATGTTTTCTTTTATTTTCAACAGAGACAGAGACAGAGCGCGAACAGGGGAGGGCAGAGAGAGAGGAAGACACAGAATCGGAAGCAGGCTCCAGACACTGAGCGTGTCTGCACAGAGCCCGACGCGGGGCTTGAACCCATGAACCGTGAGATCACGATCCGAGCCCAAGTCAGACGCTTCACCAACTGAGCCACCCAGGCGCCCCTGGGTTGTTCACTTTTACAGAGAGGGGTCATAGTTTGGCTTTGGCTGGGATCCCCCACAGTGGGCTGCACCCCTTCCCACACGCACACGTGTAGGCATGAAGGACAGACAGGGACCGAGAGCGAGGGCGAGGGCCAAAGAGCTCCCCTCAGGCAACAGTTCAGGGGCACAGGCGGGTGCGGAGAGGCTCTTGCGGGCGGCCTGCCGAACCGACTGTGGGAGCAAACGCGGCGTGTGTCCGGGCCGCTCGCTAAGGGGGAGCAGCCTGCCTGACGGAGCTCACCGCTGCCGAGAGGGAAGGCACAACCGGAACAGCCAGGCCAGGCAGGTCTGTCGGAACTGTCTCGGGGATCTGGGCTTCCACCCAGACTATTTCTGTCTTGGATGGAAGGGCAGGATTACTCTGTGAAACAAGCTTTACTTCTCTTTGGCTGCTGGGCTGTCCAGGCAGCCTGCCAGGGCGTGCTGTGCAGATCAGGGCACTGGGTCCTGAGGAAATCCGCTAGCAACGCCGAGTCACAAGCCACATGAACTCTGCTTATCTGGAAGAGGCCAAAGTGGGGCTGACTGCCTGCTTTTATGGCAAGGGAGCATTTTTTTTTTTTTTTTAAATAAGTCAGTTTTTAAACACGTTTGTTTATTTTGAGAGTGAGAGATTCAGAGCATGAGCAGGGAAAGGGCAGAGAGGGAGGGACAGATAGAATTCCAAGCAGGCTCCACACTGTCAGCACACAGCCTGAGGTGGGGCCCGATCCCACGAACCCATGAGATCGTGACCTGAGCCGAAATCAAGAGTCAGGCGCTTAACTGACTGAGCCACCAGGTGCCCCATGGGGGCATTTTTACAATGCAAGTGCCTGTGTTTAACTTACAAGTGACCAGAAAACAGGAGGGTGGTGAGAAAGGGGCACATGAGAGGCAGTCAAAAAGAGTGGAAAAACCTCTGTTTTCACACTATTTAGGTTATGGGCCAGCAACTTGCCAGCGAACGTAGAATTACAGGGGGTGGGGAGATTAAGGAACACAGAACCGCCATAAAAATCACAGCAGATGAAACCACACACCTATTTCAGCACTTTATCATCAATTCAAAGCAGTATAAATATGGCAATTACTCCATAAAGCCTGTTGGTGTACCCAAGTCGTAACTGTGCCTATTAAACTGTTACAGTGATAGATGGGAGCATCTACACTGAAATTAGCTGCCTTCTCTGAAAGAAAGAACTACAGAGACCTAGGCTGACGGCAGGGAAATAACCCACTGGATCTGACGGCTCCAGTTCCACCAGATCTCCTCCACGATAGCTCTAGGATACGGCTATGATGCACGTGGATAGAAACATGGAGGCTTTTTTAGTGTAGCAGTTTCCCAAGTGTTAAAGAACTTGGTAAAATTCTGAATCCGTTCAGTCGGATGAGACAAAGCTCACAGCTTCAGCAGCGTGAAGCACGGGAGAAAGAGCTGGAACGTGGGTCCTTTCCATTCCGACGGGCTGCGAGTGGCCTCTGCCCAAAGGACTCCAGGACTTGTTTCCTCTCTTCTAAAAAGGGATTAGTGGTACTTTGAGATCAATAGCGTATGAAGTTTGTACGGTGACCTGGGAAGAAGCGGCACGAGCACAGGGCTCTCCCCAGGCTGCGGAAGGGCGCGCTGGCCCAGGCTGGGTTCTTCTGGCTGCCCCCTTCCGGCTTCTCCTTCCCAGCCTCGGAGGAGAGCCGCCTCCTCGGCCCTGGTGCCCTCAGAGGGGCAGAGGAAGCCCACCTGACAAGACCTTAAACTTAGGCACCCTGCGGGAAGATGGGCAGGGGCAGTGTCGTAAAACAGGAAACATACAGTTGGTTTTTGTCCCCAGTTCCTGGCACAGGGCTCCTAAAACCCTTGGGATTTCCTTAAAGATAAGAATGTCTTTTGTTATTCATAACGAGCCCTTTCTAACCATACCTGAGTTTTCGATGAGTGACTCTTACAGGGCGCTAGACAGCTTCGTGGTGGGGGTTGGTGGCCACAAAGACCGCGTCTTGATTAAGGGGGTTACAACTTTCAGCCCCCCTCCGTGAGAGAGGGGTTGGAGATCCAGCCCAATCACAGACAGTCAACGACCTAATCAACTATGCCTAACTAATGGCACCTCCGTAAAACCCCTACACAACAGGGCTGGGAGAGCTGCCGTGTTGGGGAACACGCCAAGGTGCCGGGAAGGTGGCACACTCAGAGGGCGCACGTGTACGATGCCCTAGCAGCTCTTCTGTTCGGCTCTTCCGGAGTTGCATCCCATGTAACCAACTGTAAGGGTCTGTCCGGCACCGTCCAGAGTTCTGTGAGGCGTTCGCCCGAAATACTGAATCTAGGGGGAGGTTGAGGGAACGCCTGACTTCGTGGCCAGGTCAGACAGAAGTGTGCGTGGGTAACTCGGGGATTCCATACTTGCAAATGGCGTCTGAAGTGAGGACTGGCTTGCGAGACTGAGTCCTTAAACCTGCTGAGTCCTACAGTAAGTAACCCTGGGGAGTCAGCGTCGGAAGTGAACTGCAGGACACCTAGTCGGTGTCCGAGAGCTGGAGAAGTGGTGCTGGAAAAGACCTCACATATCCGATGTCAGGAGGAAAATAAAAAACCTCTGATGCGGTTAGAGAGGAAGAAGGGTGTGTGGTGCAGGCAGCAGAGTCCAACATTAGCCGGCCTGACCCCACTGCTCTGGGAGCTGCCAGGGCACGATCTTCTCCGGGCTTCAAATTCCTAGCAAAGGGGGGGCAATACAGCTAAGAGGATAATGGCTCTGGGTTAGAATCCCAGCTCTCCTACCTTCCCTTTCTGAATCTCATTTTCCTTATCAGAAAATCGGAAATCACGCCCATCTCAGAGGGCCGCCATCAGAACAAAATGAGACTTCTGGAAACGGCTCTGGCCCTGTTGACGTGAGCTCCAAACTGGCCCTCGGGCCACATTATCTGCCGTAATACCCACGACTCCCCTGCAAGGGAGCCATTTCCATCTTCATTTTACAGTCCAGGAAACCGAGCCTTAGACGTTCAAGAACTCGCTCAGGGTCACACCTGTCACGCTGCCCACAGATGTCCCCTCTCTGGGCAAGGCTCTGTGCGGCATAAAGAGCGTTTCCCAATTAGATCAAGCAACCTGGGAGTTCACCAACAGCTGGAGGAAATCAGCTCAAGTAACAGTTTGGCCTTTTGTCTTGCTGTCTCCCATCAGGGCGACACTGTAATTTGCTCTCAGTTACGAAGCTGAAAATTACATGTGTCTTACTTACTCCAAACACTAAGCAGCCATTTTCCATGGATGAGTTTGGTGGCGTTTTCTGGAGGGCAGTTCCAGGGAAGACTGGGCCGGGGTGTTCTGAAGAACCGTGAACCACGTATCCGAGTGTTCCCTAACACTGGGAGGCTTTCTCATGTTCACCGTGAAGACACAGGAAGAGACAGAGACGTGTGCTAGGCCGTCTCTCTGTGAGGAGGGATAAAACTCAGGGACCCCTGATGGTTGTCTCTTTTCAATCTACAATATGGAGGCGACACCCTGGAAATAAAGCCAGGAGCTAACCTTACCGCATAAAAACACTTTTACTGCTGTTTGTCATGAGCATACGTGACCAGTGAGTGACTCTCACTTGGGAAGGACCCAGTGGGAGGGGACAGGCACACAGTAAAGCCGGGGGTGGACTATACCCACCCTCTTTGGCCAGCGGGGCACATGGAATCCCTGGGAAGCTACGGGGTCTCTCCCGTCCCGGGGCTGTGATGAGAACACTGTTCCAACTAGGCTCAATCACCTCCCAACTACTTACCCTTTAAGTAGGGGAACTCTACCTCCCGGCCCTCACAGAGCTCTCTCCTGTCAGCTCTGAGTGGTTTAGGGCCAAGTGGTTTTGCTTTTATTGGACCATAAACTCCTTGAGGACAAGGGTGTGCCGTCATCCTGGCTTGCTCTGGGTCATACGGCAGGTATGCCACAAACACGTGGCTGCAGAGCTATCTTTAACCTTTTGGGAGGAGGCTCCCCTCACCTTGCTCACCTGACGAACACGGCTGCACATTCTGGTCTAGCCACAGTGTGCATGCGCGCGCGCGCGCGCGCACACACACACACACACACACACACACACAAAACCTCTGCACTGATTTTCAGGGGTTCGCGGATCTCCGGAAGCCCATCCACAGACCCTAGGTTAAGCGCCTCTAAATACAAAATACACTTGCTTGCACAGTCCCTCAAGTTGACTCCAGGGGTCTGAGAATCTGCTTTTCCCCAAGTTATCTGCTCTAACAATATAAATCCCTCCAACAACAAACATTTCACCAAACTCCACAAAGACAGCCCTTGTGGCAGGAGCATCCTACAGCCTTCAGAGGTGAAACAAAACTTGTGTGCAATACAGCCACCTGGACAAGGAAAAAGAAAAGCAAAAATGATGGGCTCCAGCCAGTAAGAGATCTCCAAGTGATCAATCCTCAGGAATTCATCTTGCATCTAGCGACTTTATTTCCTTCTCTGCCCTCGTCTAACCAAGTCCGTGCACAGGAGGAAGAAGTCACTTACTCCTTCGATAAATACCCGGGTGCCCACAACACGTGAGGGGCCACGCTAGGTGAAGGCGAAGAGGCAGTTCCTGCCCTGGAGTTCCTTACGGTGTAGCAGCATCGCAGGACACAGAGGAGCAAAGTGGCAGCACCAGTACAGGGCTGTGCACCAGCAACAGAGAGCCTACTGGTTCTGATGCCAACCCCTTGAGCATCTTGCCTTGAGCAGGTGGGAGAGTGGGACTCAGAGAAGGACTCCTGAAAGTGGAGAGGACAGACAGAAACAAAAACGGAGGTCATCTCAGACGCTGAATCCAACCCAGGAATACACGGAGCAGAGAGATCCAACAATGGCATGAGTTCAGAAACCTGGGGCTGAGGAAGAAAATCTACTGCTTCTTTGAGGCTGAGGACACCCACGGAAGCGATTCATTCAGCAGTTATTTAGGTCGGGATGGTTCAACTCGGGGTCTTTAGACCCCTGAAGAGAGTGTTCTCTATCGTTCTGCCTGTTGCTGCTCAGAACGGCCCAGATGTAGATGTTCTCTCAGAGTCACTGAGGCTCTAACGCGGTCGCTGACTCTGCCAGCCCCTGCTTGTTCCGTGGCTGAACGATGGAGCAGTCCCAGGGTGCGTGAGACAGCAGAGAAATCAGGCAGTGAAGAATCTTTGGCAGACAGATCTCTTCTCAAAGGACCCACCTTTGAATGAGTACTGGCTGCTACGAACGGAGAAGTTTTAAGTACAAACCTAGAGCAGAACATCTACCCATCTTATCCTCCACCCATATTGTTGTTGTCATTATGTAACAGCCCTATAGAGACACAATTCACATACCATACAATGCACCTGTTGAAAGTACACAATTCAATAGTTGTTGTTGTCGTTCTTCTTCTTCTTCTTATTATTTAGAGAGACAGTTCGAGTGGGGGAGAGGAGCAGAGAGAGAGAGAGAGAGAGAGGGAGAGAGAGAGAGGGAGAGAGAGAGAAAATCCCAAGCAGGCTCCATGCTCAGTGGCTGGGATCATGACCTGAGCTGAAATCAAGAGTTGGATGCTCAACTGAGCCACCTAGACGCCCCCAATTCAGTGGTTTTTAAATAAATTTAGAGAGTAACCATCATCACAATCAACTTTAGAACATTTTCATCAACCCAAAAAGAAACTCCATACCCATTAGCAGCTACTCCAAATTTCTCTCTCCTTGAAGCCCCTGGTAACCACTAGTCTACTTTCTGTCTTTATAGATTTGCCTACTCTGAACATTTCCTATAAATGGAATCCTCAAGTATGTGGTCCCTGTGACTAGCTTCTTTAACTTATTTTCAAGGGTCTCCCATGTTGTATTAATTTGAACCCTAAATTCTAAGATGATTTTCAGACACTTCCCCAAACCCAGGAAAGATGCATTTGAATATTCATGGCTGGCACCTCCACTCAGAACACCACATCTCCCATTAGCCCAGGCAGCCTGATTCATTCGCTTTCTTGCCCTGCTCTGCTGACTCACAGCCCCTTTCTTTCCAAGCTTGTCTACTTCAATATCCTACCTCTGAAGTTTCACACATCCCTTGGACTGTTAACAGTACACCCTCTACCCCTCACACTAAGAACACAGAGAATCTGTTTCCACTCCAATGCTGCAACCTTGCTCAAGGTTAGTATTGTATGCATCTTTTTACTTCTCCTTTTCTGTGCATACAATTCCATGTTTCCACTGAATGGAAGTCTTGAGGGAAGAGGTCTTTTGAATGTCTCTATACCAGTCTACCAGTCGGTCATTCACAGCCATTTATTAGAGCCCTGTGTCCTTAGTTTGCGGGATACAATGATGAAGACCCAGTCCCTTCCCTCAAGGAACTTAGGATCTATTGAGGAAGGAAGACAATCGGAGTTCAGTGTGATTGACTGGTCACAGAGGACTGCACAGAGCCCTACAGAACATGGGGTGGGGTGGGGTGGGGTGGGGGGTCCTGGCTCAGAGGGGAGGTCAGAGAAGGACTCCAGGAGGGGAGTCCTTGAAAACAGCAAGTAAAGGTGGTGTGGGTAGAAGAAGTATCACAAAAGCTTAAGGAACTGCACATAGTTCTAATCTGTGTGGCCGCATTTTATCATTGTGGATGAAAGTAAAGGCCAGAGGTGAAGCTCTCTAATGACAGGTGGGGGCTGGATCCTACTGGCAATAAGCATTAAAACTTTATTCTGAGCCACTGAAGAATTTTAAACAGGGGAAGGTGATGCAATCTCATTTATTACAGAAAAACATCTGCAGCAGTGTGGAGAAGGAACACAGGACGAGAAGCTACATCCATAAACCAGGAAGGCAGACTGAATGCCGAGGTGGGGGCCAGATTCGAGACCCTTGGGTAGTAAAAACAACAGGACTGATTGATCAGAGTGACTGACGTGGGAAGGTACAGAGGGAGAGGACTCGGACAGCCTCATGCCTACACAGTTTGGCAAATTCTTGCGGATGAAACCCTTCAAACCCTGCCTTCCCACTGATGACAGGGCTGACAAGCTTTCTTGGGAGCGGCAAAATCCCTTCTCCAAATGAAATCTGAAACTAAACCTTCAGGGTGAAGAACCCAAGGTCCTGGTAGCTTGCCTTCCCCATCTGCACACAGAGGCACTTCCTTGGACTCCTAGGGATCCAAGACAGGGAGTCTGAAAAGCCCTGGCCAAGTCCAAATGCTGGAGCCTGACCTTCATTCCTAGGGCAACAGGACTTTGTGGTCAGCAGCACCTCTCACCTCCACACCCAACTCTTGTGCAGCCCACTTCCCTTGCTTGGAAGATTCTTCTGCATCCATTGTTTGCTACAGAATCCAAGTTCTCCTGCAGGCCTGGCCACCACCCCGGACATGTACCAAGCCAGCTCAAGGGAATTCCTTCCTTCCTTCCTTTCTACTAAAACCTCAGTTTCATGGACACTGGGCAAACTCACTGCCACGAACTCTTCCCTGTTCATGTTCTCTTCCACGGAGCCATCTCATCTCTCCAACGAGACCTGGTCTTTGGCTTCCTCGGGATTAAAAATGACTTGGGAGCACCAGGGTGACTCAGTCAGTTGGGCATCCAACTCTTGATTTCAGCTCGGTCATGATCTCATGGTTCGTGGATTTGAGCCCTTGCACTGGGTTCTGGGCTGACAGTGTGGAGCCTCCTTGGGATTCTTCTCTCTCCCTCTGTATGCCCCTCCCCTGCTTGTGCTTGTGTGTGCGTTCTCTCTCTCTCTCTCTCTCTCTCTGTCAAAATAAATAATAAATAAACATGGCGGGGGGAAGAATTCACATATTGACCTTAAAACCCAGGGTAAAATCATCTTCCTCTAAGCTCCAACAAGCCATATCAAGCCCTCTGCTGAACTAAAACTGCCCTGTCAAGCAAACATGATCCCAAATTCAGAGGCTAGCTGAGTCAGTTAAAAGTTGAAAATTATTCTGTCACAGTTTTTCAGTGGAGGCTGACCTATGGTATAAAGGAAGACAAAATGTCAACAGTTCAAGTTCGCAAAATAAGTTGGAAATTGAGGGGCGCCTGGGTGGCTCAGTCAGTTGAATGAGCAACTCTTGATTCTGACCCAGGTCACGATGTCACAGTTGTGGGACTGAGCCCCATGTTGGGCTCCACGCTAATAATGAAGCCTGCTTGGTATTCTCTCTCTCCCTTTCTCTGCCCAACCCCGCCCCCCCCCCACTCTCTCTCTCTAAATAAATAAATAAAAGTATACCCCAAAAAAAGTTGGAAATGAATTTTCAATTTACAGTAAGCTCATCTCTGATGATATGGTGGCATTTGGTTAACAGAGCATCACAGCAATAAGTCATTACTGACAAGAATGCTACTGGGTGACACTCTATTGAATTCCACGAATAGTGGGGATACAAAAATAAAGAGCACTGTTGTGTCTTTTCAGGTGACAACTTGGGGAGACAACGTAAAGATGTGAAAAGTGAAATCACACTTAAAGGTAGTAAGGATCGTCGGGGTGCCTGGGTGGCTCAATTAAGTGTCTGACTCTTGATTTCGGCTCAGGTCATGATCTCAGGGTTCGTGAGATCTAGTCCCACGTTGGGCTCTGCACTGACAGCGAGAAGCCTGCTTGGGATTCTCTCTCTCTGCCCACCCCCTCCTCTCTCTCTCTCAAAATAATAAACAAACATAAAAAATATATAGTCAGGATGGTCAATCAACAAGAAAGAAGGATTCAGGCTGGGCCTTTGATAAAAGACGGATTTGCTGAGGCCAGAGGGGAGGACAGAAGGCAGAGGGTAAAGGAAAACAGAAGGGAAGAAATAGGTGAGGTGTGTTAGGGGCCTGCAGGAAGGCCTAACATGGGAATTGTCTAGCGGGAGAGTGCCCCCCTATAGTAGGCCCCGTCTGGTTCAAAAGAAGGACTTACTAATATCATCCAAATAAGGACTTACTTTAATATTATATCTGGAAGGTCCCTCCTCCAGCACTATATTTACCAGTGTCCCTTTAGAACAGATCAGGTTTCTTTAACACTTCCTCTATGTGTCAGGGGTATTTGGGATTTAAGAGCAGGCCAGTCTGAACTTTATACAGTTATCTGAAGTTTGCACAAATCTCTCGGTATGGACATGGAACACACCATGCTCGTGAGGCTGTCTTACATTAAGAGGGCTGGCCCTTGTAATTTAGCCTTCTTTCTTTCTTTCTTTTTTTTAAGTTTACTTTTATTTATGTTGCGAGTGAGCACACACAAGTGCGGGAGGGGCAGAGAGAGAGAGAGAATCCCAAGCAGGCTCCGTGCTGTCAGCGCAGAGCCCAACGTGGGGCTCCAACGCGCAAACTGTGACATCAGGACCTGAGCCGAAATCGAGTCAGGACCTCACCCGACCGAGCCCCCCAGGCGCTCCATTAGCCATTATCTGTAACACATGACCAGACAGGACATCCACAAAGATGTGCCACCAGTGCTAGCAAAGTCAGAAGTGTGTGCACCAAGTGTTCAGAATACATCTCCAGTCAAAAGCAACAATTTCTGACCATAGGAAATGTTCAAACATCCAGCTATGCTTTGACTTACAGAAGGTTTTCAGATAGAATCTCCACAGCAAAATCAAGGAATCTTGGGTGCTGAAAATCTCCCATCTTGGAGCCACACACCATGCAAACAACCCCTTGGAATCCACCACTCTACCACCCTCTCAAAGCAGGCCGTGAAGGACAAAAGAGAAAGCAGTTTCCTTTTTACTTTGAGCAAGTAATTTTCTTAAAGACGCAATTATGTGAAACAGGAACTGGCCTGAAAAATGACCAGGCAGCAGCAGCAGAGGGTACAGACTGGAACGCAGTGAGAAGAAGGACTGAGTGGGAGAAATCACGAGTGAAGGGCAGGATGGCATGACGGGCACTCTGACTTTGTCGGCAGTCCACGAACCTTCCTAGGCTGGTCTGTGTGAGGCCCTGGGCCGGGACTTTCCCCGAACACGGTAGCGTGTGGCTGTCAAAGCAGAAACTCCTCTTGGCACATCAGCTGACTCTCAGACGCCCCGCTATTCTTCGAGGGCCTCAAGGTGAAAGACACGGTCACACATTCATAGCGCTTCTGGATGCCAAGAGCATCCCTAGTCCAGTCTTGGCAAGACAGGCAAGGGCTCTGGCTTTAAGCACAAGGCCCTCAGGAAGCCTCAGCTGCATGAGGTGGCAGAGGGAGGGGGGAAGCTTTCGACTCGTGGGGTTTTAGCTGTAAAATGAAAAGAGTTGGACTAGACGCTTCAAAAAGCCTTTTTTTCTAAGTTTATTTTGAGAGAGACGGAAACTGCACGAGTGGGGGAGGGGCAGAGAGAGGGAGAGAGAGAATCCCAAGCAGGTTTCATGCCGCCAGCGCAGAGTCAGACGCAGGGCTCAGACCCACGAAGCCACGAGATCATGACCTGATCTGAAACCAAGAGTTGGACGCTCAACCAACTGAGCCACGCAGGCGCTCCTAAAAGAGACCTTTGCTGAAGTACACTACACATTTGTAAGGTGTTTTTTTTTTTTTTTTTTTTTAAGATTTTATTTTTAAGTAATCTCTACACCCAACGTGGGGCTCGAACTTACCACCCTGAGATCAAGAGTCACACACTCCACCGACTGAGCCTGCCAGGTGTCCCCACATTTATAAGTTTACAGAGAAGTGCACAGTGATGAGCTTCCATGCACCGAACATACCCACGTAAATAGCACCCAGGTAAAGAATCAGAGCATTCCCAGCATTCCGGAAGCACTCCTCCAGTCTCTACTCCCCGCCAAGGATAACCACTGTCCTGATTTCCAACAGCATAACTAATTTTCCCTGATTTCTACTTTACAGAAACAGAATCATACAGTATAGTATGTATTCCTTTGTTTCTGGCTTCTTTTGTTCAGTATGTTCACGAGAGTCACCCCTACTGCGGAGGGCTGAACTAGATGATTACAAAAAAAATTTTTTTTGTTTAAACTTTATTCATTTTTGAGAGACAGAGACAGAATGCAAGCAGGGGTGGGGCAGAGACAGAGAGGGAGACAGAGAATCCAGAGCAGGCTCCAGGCTCTGAGCTGTCAGCACAGAGCCTAACTCAGGGCTTGAACCCATGAATTGTGAGATCGTGACCTGAGCCGAAGTCAGACGCTTAACCGATTGGGCCACCCAGGCGCCCCTGAACTAGATGATTTTTAAGGCGCTTTCCCATTCTAATGGGTTACCATGTAAAACCACAGTGTTGCCTTTATATACTGCATAAAGGCAGATGTGGGTGGCACGCTGGACAGCATTTTGGCAATATCCATAAAATACAAAATGTACACACCTGTCTGTCCATTCTGAGGTATTTATTCTGCAGACAGATCTGCACACGCGTATGTATGCATATGTGTATATACCCCCCTGCAGATAGACAGCCACAGGAGTACAGTTTATAACACAAGATTAGAAACAATGTCTTTCAACAGAAGACTGCGTAAATAAATTATGATCTATCCAGACCAAGAAATACTATGCAGTGAGGAAGAGGAGGAAGAAGGGGAAGAGGAAGAAGAGGAAGAGGTAGTAGAAGTTGGCACCTACCATTATGGGAAAATGTCTACAATGTATTTTTATATTTTATTTTTTGAGGGAGGGGGGAGAGGGAGAGAGAAAGTGAAAGGGAGGGAGAGAGAATCTTAAGCAGGCTCCACACCCAGCACAACGGAGCCCGACATGGGGCTCAATATCACAACCCTGAGATCATGACCTGAGCTGAAATCAAGAATCAGATGCTCGGGGTGCTTGGGTGGCTCAGTCGGTTGAGAGTCTGGGTTCGGCTCAGGTCATGATCTCACGGTTTGTGAGTTCAAGCCCCGCGTCGGGCTCTGTGCTGACAGCTCAGAGCCTGGAGCCTGTTTTGGATTCTGTGTCTCCCTCTCTCTGCCCCTTCCCCACTCCTGCTCTGTCTCTCTCAAATGAATAAACGTTTAAAAAAAAAAAGGGGGGGGGCGCCTGGGTGGCGCAGTCGGTTGGGCGTCCGACTTCAGCCAGGTCACGATCTCGCGGTTCGTGGGTTCGAGCCCCACGTCGGGCTCTGGGCTGATGGCTCAGAGCCTGGAGCTTGTTTCCGATTCTGTGTCTCCCTCCCTCTCTGCCCCTCCCCCATTCATGCTCTGTCTCTCTCTGTCCCAAAAATAAATAAACGTTGAAAAAAAAAATTAAAAAAAAAAAAGTCAGATGCTTAAGTGGCTGAGCAACGCAGGGGCCCAGCGATGTATTTTTAAGTGAGGAAAAAAGCAAGGCATAGAACAGTATGTTTGGTGTTGCTCCCTTTGTGTAAAAACAAGTAGCACCTGCTATATATATTGTGTGTATGTGCAGAGAAAAAGAAAGCTTTGTGAAGGAATGACTCAAACTCTTAACAGCAGGTAACTTTGAGGAATGAGAAGGCAACTTTATTTTTTTCCTTCAAACAATTCTATCCAGTTTAATTTTTTAAATAATTTAACACTTACTGTTAAATTCCTTTTCATTCAATGCAGCAATTATACATCAAGTACATAGTCAAAGTCTTATTTTTCACCATTACCCCTATCAAAAATCTCCCTCCACTCCCAGAGCCACCTGGGAGATACTCCCGAAGTCTTTGGCATTTCCAGACATTTTTCTTTTCTATCTTTTCCTTCCTTCCTTCCTTTTTTTTTTTTTTTTTAAGTAATCTCTAAACCCCACCATGGGGCTTGAACTCATGACCCTGAGGTCAAGAGTCACATGCTCTGACTGAGCCAGCCAAGCGCCCTGACATTTTCTTATCATGTCATAAACACATACGCATGTTTCTTCTACCTTACGAATGGGATCATACTACAGACATTATTTTATATTCTGCTTTTCTCACTTTCTAATACATTGTGGGCATACTTCCGTATTAGTACATACAGATAAACTTCATCATTTTAACACCATCCACTGGATGGATGCACTGTTCTGCTGTTAACAGACATCCTTGTACATAAATTTGTGGGCAGAGGCAAATAATTCCATAGGACAAATTCCCAGAAGAGCCAATGGCTAGGACTAAAGACATAAGAGCTTAAAATGTTTATTTTTATTTTATTTTATTTTATTTTATTTTATTTTATTTTATTTTATTTCATTTCATTTCATTTCATTTCATTTCATTTTATTTTATTTATTTTTTTTTAAGTTTTTTTTTTTCAACGTTTATTTATTTTTGGGACAGAGAGACACAGAGCATGAACGGGGGAGGTGCAGAGAGAGAGGGAGACACAGAATCAGAAACAGGCTCCAGGCTCTGAGCCATCAGCCCAGAGCCCGACGCGGGGCTCGAACTCACGGACCGCGAGATCGTGACCTGGCTGAAGTCGGACGCTTAACCGACTGCGCCACCCAGGCGCCCCTGTTTATTTTTATTTTAGAGAGAGAGCAAGCGAGCACGAGTGGGGGAGGGAGGCAGAGTGGGGGAGAGAGAGAATCTTAAGCAGGCTCAGTGCAGAACCCAACTTGGGGCTCGATCCCATGACCCTGGGATCATGACCTGAGCCAAAATCAAGAGTCGGATGCTCAACCGACAAAGCCACCCAGGCTCCCCAAGGGTTTAAAATTTTTAACAGTTACTGCCAAATTATCTTCTTTAATGGCCATATCCATATTCCCACCGATAGTACACAAATGCACAATCTCTAGACACTGCACCTTTGGTGATTTTTAATAAGGAATACCCATTTTACCACAAAAACAAAAGCTTTAAAAAGACTGAAAGCTAAACGTAGCAAAAAGCCCAATTTCTAAGTTTAACCTATTTTTTTTTAATTTAAAAAAATATTTTGAGAGAGAGAGCACAAGTGGGGGGGCGGGCAGAGAGAGAGGGAGAGAGAACCCCAAGCAGGCTCCCCGCTGTCGGTGCAGTCCCGACGTGAAATCTGTGAGATCCGTGACCCTGACTCACGGACCATGAGATCACGAGTTATGCCGAAATCGAGAGTCGAGCACTTAACCGACTGAGTCACCCAGGCGCCCCAAGTTTAAAAGCCAGTCTCCTAACTGCCAGACTTATTTAGAAGGCTGAACAAAGCACCTAACTTATCACTGTGCATATATTCTCCACTCACAAAGAATGCTGGCTCTGAACATTCTGACCAGAAACGATCAAGCCACCACGACGGCTGGTTGCCAAGGTCCTTGCTAGAGTCAGGCACGAGAAGTATAACTTGTATTGCTAAGAATCATGTTTCTCTGCCATTATCGAGATTTCCATTTTAAAATTACTCAGTTGCAGGTTCTGGTTTCCTGTTTCTAGGAAAGGCCAAACCTTGTTTTTTTGTTTTTTATTGTTTATTTATTTTTGAGAGAGACAGACAGAATGCAAGGGGGTTTGGGCAGAGAGAGAGGGAGACACAGAATCTGAAGCAGCTCCAGGCTCTGAGCTGTCAGCACAGAGCCCGACGCGGGGCTCGAACTCACGAACTGCGCGATCATGACCTGAGCCGAAGTCAGACGCTCAACCGACTGAGCCACCCAGGTGCCCCTGAAAAGGCCAAACCTTGTAAGGGCTAGCATTTCAAAGCACAGACCAACAGGGCTGCTATGCTAGTTTTTAGGAAGGTGGGCAGATTTTTAAGTCAGCGAGGCCCTTGTCTAGATGAGCTAGTCTAATAAGCCTCTCATTTTAAAGTTGGGGACACTCAGACCTTAACATACAAATAAATAAGATTAAGAGCTTGAGCTCTGGAATTAGATCAACATCTGAGATGAATCTGCTACTTATTAGTTAAGCCACTTCTGGGCAAATGAATTAATTTTCCTCAATACCAGCTCATCATTAAAAGAGGAAAATGCTAGTTTCTTCCTCATAGGACTGGAGGGTTAGGATTAAGTAAGATCATGCAGAAAAGAGAAAAGAGATTAGTCCAGAATACTTTCCCTCTGCAAGATCACCCGGGAAGGTCTACGCAGAGCTGGGCACAGACATTCCGCTCTACCGGTACGCTAAAAGAAAAACGTACAAATCCAAACACTAGAAATTCTAAACGGAACATCTGTCAACTCTGCTGACACAACTGACAGGTGGCTGTGGTAGCTTTAGTGCTTCTCCCAACATTCACTTCTCCTGGGAACAAGAAGAGTGAGCTCCCTTGCCCCCTGGGCGGGTGAAGTCACGTGCCCAGGTCTCACCAAAGCCTTACACAGGAGTAAAAGGGAAGCATTAATGGCGGGAAAGAGATCTTCCGCAAGTTTCTTTCTCTCTCGTACCCAGCATCATTCAAGAGCGTGGCTGCCCTATCATCTGGGTCCCCGAGTCAGAACAACGAAGACCGCAGCCCCCAGGACAAATATCACGGCTAAGAAAAAGTCTGCTCTGGGAGAAAAAGGGAAAAAAAAAGAAAAAGTCTGCTCCTTTAAGCCACTGAGATTTTAACCTGGTCTGACCTGGCTGACACACCGTGGCCAACCGGAGAAATTCAGCTACAGAAACGATAATAATAATAATTAATGGTGAGGTGAAAAAATGTCTTCTCTCAAAAAAGAACGTTGTTCTCTTTACGCAGACTAAAGAATGAAAACCTCGAGGGCACCTGGCTGTTTCAGTCGGTGGAGCCTGCGATCCGTGATCCGCTCCACGCCAGAAGACCCAAGACCCGAGTGAGCCACAGGGGTCGGCAGGTCGGTTACCTACGAGCTCCCAAAGCGCCTCCGGTCTTGGCGACGACAGTGGTCTGCGCTTGCTCCTGCCGCGCACGCTGCCGGTAGGAGAGGAGACACCTCTTCCTCAAGATTCTCAGCAGAGTGATATACACACAAGAAATGTGTACTCGAGGACAGAGAGTCCAACTGAAATGCTAATAAAATCAGAGGAAGACGGAAACAGCCAGGTTAAGGGAGAGAAGTCAGGGAAGGGTCTAAACCCACCCCTCTCAGTAAACCCTGAAGCCACTCCCTCAATAAGATCAGGTTACCCCGAAATGACACAAAAGCAGCAAGTTCCCAACCAATGGTAGTGAGGAAGTTCTCATCAGGAGGCAAAAAAAATAAGGACCGTAAAAAATGAGTTTTTTGGAATGTTCAACTGATTTAAGTTAGAAGATTGTACTTCCTTTTAAACCGGCAGAAAAAAGACGACTTCATCCCCTTTCTCCACTGGAGAATCACACAAACCAACCAGGAGAATGAGAAACAGAAACATCACGTCTTTGACAAAACTAGAGACATGTGTGACCCCAAACCCCAATATATGAGTAAGAACCGCCAAATGTTGTAAAGGTCAGATGAGGGTGTGGGAAAGCGATGAAAGAGGCAGCCTGTTGTTACAGATGTCGGACGAAGCAAAAAGCCCATTTCTAAAGAGTAAATTCCTCCTCCTAAGGGGGCAGAACCAGCAATCCATTGTTTCAACCAGTGGGAACTGGCTCAGGGACTGGTAACTGAGGCAGACCCATCTGGCAGGAAGACTCGCGCACAAGCCAAACCTACAGGAAGCAGTCCTATCAGGGAGGCGGGGCAATGGAGAAACGGCCTGGGGCCTTACAAGCACCGATTCCAGACGCCCCAGGGCAAGAAAGGCTAGGAGCTCCGTTCACATGTAGACATTTAAGGAAAACTCCAGCTAAACCAGCCTCTCCCCCCCCAAAACGGTCCACAGATTTCCAGATGAGGAAGGAATTGCCTCATTCGAAGATGAATGACAATTTAAAAAGGATCTAGCACGTACTGAACGGGACCTTTAAAAATGGTCAAGACAGTACATTTTATATTATGCAATTTTACCTCGCTTAAAAAAAAAAAAAAAAGTGCCCAAATTCTCCAGGAAGACTACCAGCAAAAAGGGAAGTTACAAGAAAAACTAACTGCAAAGAACATCTATCACAAGATGTTGCCATGTGGCAAGTAAAATATATTCCCATTAATTAAAAAAAACAAAAGAAACATGCATTCCCCCTGTGAAACAGCGTGTAAAGCAGAGATACAAGCACTGAGAAACGATGAGACCACAGGCAGAGAAAACATTTATGGGCGGAGTTCAGAGAAGTAGAAGAGAGAAAGAAATAGTTTCCCATCATGGAAATTAAAAAAACACACGGAAAAGACATTGCTGAAAATCCAGTAAGGGACACACAGTACAGAAATTAAGATAAGTCAAATCTACAAATTAAAAGGGCTCACTACGCTCCAGAAAAAAAGTGACTTACTTCAATTAACAAGGTATGTCCTGATAAATTTATTCAACTTAAAAAAAAAAAAACAGGGGGGGGGGGGGCCCCCGCCAGGTAAAAAAAAAAAGGCTGTCCTCAGATTCCCCCATGCACAGTCTACACTAGAAGACCACAGCACTGTGCCCATGAAGGCATCAACAAAAGACAGGATAACCCAATTATTTCATATCCAGTAAAACTTCCATTTGAATACGAAGACAATAAACATTTCTGAGCATTCAAAAGGAAAAAAAACCTCCCAAGGAGTAACTGCATTTATGAATTCTGATGCAAAAACTGTGAGCAAATAGCATTCAGCAAGCAGCACATTTAAAAATAATATGCTACGTATGACCGAGTGATCTGTTTTTACTCACAACACCTCCAACACCAAATGTATGTGGGTTTTTCCTCACACCAGCCAATCCTCCGGATACCAGCTGGGTGTCCAATTCAATTCAATTCTCACACTAACTACATGGAGTCAGTGCAGACCCCACAGGTGAAGGGCTCAGTCTCATAAGACTGGCCTCCACTTCGGAGGCCAGTCACAGATCTGGGGCCCTCCTGTGTACTTCTGACTAACAGCTTATAAACTGGGGGCTCCCACAACCCCCTCCGCAGGTTTGAGAACTTGCCTGAACAACTCTTAGAACTCGGGAACATCTTTTACTTACTACTGGTTTATCATAAAGGATACATCAGGAACAGGCGGAGGGAAGAGAAGCACAGGCCAGGGTGTGCAGAAGACAGGAGGAGCTTCCCTGCCTCTCGGAGGGTACCACTCTCCCAACAACTCAACCAGGAAGTTCTCCGAATCCCATCATTTAGGGGTTTTTACAGTGGCTTCATTACACAGATATTTTTGATTACATCACGGGCCTGCTGGTGAGTCAACTGTCTCCCAGTGAGTAGAAAATTATTAATTTACTGTATTCCTAAATAGGTGGAAGGAGAAAAACTATAATGACTGCAACTTCATAAAAGCTCAGAGGGCATTTAATGTAACTGAACTCCACTCTTGATAAAAATAGAACCAAAAAATTCTTAGCAAAATAGGATGGATGAATAAGCTCTTCAAAATGAAAAAATATATATAATTTATCGTAGAGGCCACCTTCAGCCAAGCAACTTGAATGGAAGCCTGAGTAAGGCAGAAGGACCCAAGGTGACCCCCACCCCCTGGCCAAATAGATAGGCCCATCAATCAACGCACCCCAAAGTATCTAGAAACCCTAGCTGATCAATGGGCTACTTACACGTGAACACAGGTACCAAAAAAGGAAAATTTCATTTGTTCCCAGACCTCCTCAGCTTCTGCCTTTAACTACAGCCCCTCACCACTGCCTGGCAGAGTCTCTCCCTTGCTGTCCTGCCCACTGCTCCCTTGCAGTGTAGTCAGTAAACTTCTAGCTCCTTTGTTCTGCCTTGTGACTTCTTTCCTGGCCCATGCCGCAGGCCTCCATCTGATCAGGTTGCCCCACATTTGGTGGCCTCTATCTGATCAGGAGACCCCAAAAGACGACAAGGAACAAGGTAAGAATATCCACCATTACTAGTATTATTTAAAATTGTCCTAAATTGTGGTTTATATACACAATGGAGTACTAGGTGGCAATGAGAAAGAACGAAATATGGCCCTTTGTAGCAACGTGGATGGAACTGGAGAGTGTGATGCTAAGTGAAATAAGCCATACAGAGAAAGACAGATACCATATGTTTTCACTCTTACGTGGATCCTGAGAAACTTAACAGAAACCCATGGGGGAGGGGAAGAAAAAAAAAAAAAAAAAGAGGTTAGAGTGGGAGAGAGCCAAACCATAAGAGACTCTTAAAAACTGAGAACAAACTGAGGGTTGATAGGGGGTGGGAGGGAGGGGAGGGTGGGTGATGGGTATTGAGGAGGGCACCTTTTGGGATGAGCACTGGGTGTTGTATGGAAACCAATCTGACAATAAATTTCGTATGTTGAAAAATAAATAAAATAAATAAAATAAAATTGTCCTAGAGGTACTATAGGTACTATTGATCAATGTAATTAATACAGAGGGAAAAAATATCAGAGGAATAAATACGCGGAAAAGGAGATAAATTATAATTAGAGATGTTCTAAATCATTTACCTAAAAAAAACCAGGAAGTTCTATATCTTGATTGTGATGTTACATCTGTCAAAACTCGAGAATGTCACACTTAAAATCGGTGTTTTATTGTATGTAAATTATATTTCAGTAAAGCAGACTGAATCATTTGAAAGATTATTACCAGCAATAAAAAGTTCAGTTAGGAGTCTGGTTACAAAGTTAATATACAGAAATCAAAAGCCTTCATCTACATAAACACCCACCTACTAGTCCCTTTTCAAACATTCATCTTAAAAAAATGTGCAAGACTGGGTATTGTATAGAAACCAATTAGACAATAAATTTCATATATTGAAAAAAAATGTGCAAGAACTATAGGAAGAAAACTTTCAATAAGACTGAGGAACACAAAAGAAGACGTAACATAAAGATAGCCAACAGTTAACATATGATCTAATATGATCCCAGTAGGATTCCAAAAGGTTTATTTTTAAAACTAAACAAATAGATTCTAAGGTTCATATGGAAAAATAAACAAAAGCAAGAAAAGCCAAGAAAATCCATTAGTGGCTACCTATAAAACTACAGTAAATAAAATAACGCAGTTCTGGCACGTACATGGACGGGACGAGTACTTAGCTAGCTAGATCAGTGAGATGAGAGGGGTCACAAAGACATGCCAACAAATGTAAGAATTTGGTATATACTACAAGTGGTTTTCGAATCAGTGGTGGGAAGACAGATGATGCAATAAGCAATGCTGTCACAACTGAAATAATGCTGTATCTTCTTCTAAAATAAATTTTAGATAAAAATAAAAACCACAAAATACTAGGAAAGAATTATGGGTTTTCGAAAATAATCCTGAGTGGAGTAACCCTTTCTGAATACATCAAAAGCCCAGAAGCCAAAAGAAACAAGGGAAAATTCAGCTGTAAAACAAAGGAATAAATTCTATGCAGAAGAAACCTTATAAATAAACTCAAGCAATGAACAAAGATACCTATAACTTACATCTTTAGCTAGTTTAAGGGGCCTGGGGCAGAAGGCTAAGAGGGAGATTTGCTTTTTCATTGCTTGCTGTTCTGCATTTCATACCAAACACAGGATTAAAAAAATTAACAGTGGACTAGCTTGTATTCTGAAATCACCTTTCCTACTACTTTGGGATTGATAAAGTATTGTCACTTTTTTTAAAAAAACTTTAATTTTTTTTAATGTTTATTTATTTTTGAGAGAGAGAGAGAGGGAGCGTGTGTGAGTGCACACATGAGCGGGGGAGGGGGCAGAGAGAGAGGGAAACAGAAGATCCAAAGTGGGCTCCACTCTAACAGCAGAGAGCCTGATGTGGGGCTCGAACTCAGGAACTGTGAGGCCATGACCTGAGCCAAAGTCAGAAGCTTAACCAACTGAACCACCCAGGTGCCCCTCAAAAAAATTTTTTTACAGTTTTATTTGTAAGAGAGAGAGAGAGAGAGATGGAGGGAGGGAGGGAAAGAGGCGGAGCGGCAGAGAAAGAGGGGGACAGAGAGGATCTGAAGCAGGCTCTGTGCTGAGAGCACAGAGCCTGTTGAGGGGCTCGAATCCGCGAGCTGTGAGGTCATGACCTGAGCCAAACCTGGATGCCACCCAGGCACCCCAAGTATTGTTACTTTTATGAAATAATTGTCTAACAGGTTTCTTTTTAAGTTTTTATTTAAATTCCAGTCAGTTACCATATGGATTAACATTAGTTTCAGGTGATTTGTCTAATAGTCTACAAAAATTTAACGCTCGGCAGAATGAAAAAGCAACCCTGTATTATTCCCAAAATGCTGAGAGTGACTGTACTGAGTGATTTTAAATAAAAAAGTCTGGGAGCCCCTCTCGTGCAGGTAATGATGACACTGACAACCTCTTAAAAGGCAAGACATGCAAGAAATAAGACCAAAGTTGTGATAATCCAGCTCCCTACTGGGGAAAGCGTGGCTGCTGATCACTTCCGATCTTTCCGGCACCATTACAGGGTCTCCCTCACAGGGCTGTCGTGAAGATTCGATGAGCTACTGTACCTGGCACGTACCTATTCAAGCACAGATGAAGGCCTTACTTCTTCTCTGAGACCAACACACCTCCAGACAAGAAGAGCTGCAAAGTTTTATAATCTGCGAACATTTCAACATGTCTCTCTCTTTTTAAGTAGCTTCCACGCCCAATGTGTTGGAACTCAAGACCCCGAGATCAAAGGTCACATGCTCTAACCGACTGAGCCGGCCAGGCGCCCCTCCATTTGTCTTTCTTCTGATCTCCAGTATCACCCATCATGTAGCACGGGTAAGGCTCCCTTCTGCACTGAAGAAACCAAGGACAAAAGAGACGAAATGACTCCAATTCTCTCCCCTGGGTTCTCCTAGTCTTTTTTTTTTTTTTTTTTCTTTCCCTTTTTGTTTTTTCAAATTTATTTATTTTGAGAGAGAAAGAGTGTGAGCGGGCAGAAGCAGAGAAAGAAGAGAGAATCCCAAGCAGGCTCCACACTGTCTGTGCGGAGCCCAATGTGGGGCTCAATCCCGTGAAACGTGAGATCATGATGACCTGAGCTGAAACCAAGAATCAGATGCTTGACCCACTGAGCCACCCAGGTGCCTCTTCTCAGTCTTTTGAACACAGACATGTCCCTCCTATATCTCTTCACCCATTCTCACCTCCTAACTCCCAAGGGCAGGAACCATGTCCTCCTACTCACTGACTCTCGGACTGCTGAAGATGCTCACTCATTGCCTGAATGAGTGAATGACAGACCCAGAACTAAAAGTCAGATGTTCTGATGACTGCATCAGTCACCTTGCCACCATACCAAAATGGCTACTATGCTCAACTTCACAAATTTGAAGCAACTGAGAAAGCCTACCTGGATGAAGAAATCATCTAAGCCGTGCATTTAATAGTTTAAATCAGACTTAAAAAACAACAACAACAAAAAAAGATGAAGGATAGTACCACCCGAACAACAGTATTAGAAGGTCAGCTTTAAGAATAGTTAAAAATCGGGGCACCTGGGTAGCTCAGTCAGTTGAGCATCCGACTTGGCTCAGGCCATGACCTCATGGTTCGTGAGTTCGAGCCCCAGGTGGGCTCTGTGCTGACAGCTTGGAGCCTGCTTGGGATCCTTTCCTTCTCCCTCTCTCTGTCCCTCCCCTGTTCTCTCTCTCTTACAAAGTAAACTTAAAAAGAAAAAAAAAAGAATAGTTAAAAATCATCTGTCAACAGTATGGTTTTTTTTTTTGTTTGTTTGTTTGAGAGAGAGCAAGCGATTGGTAAGGCGGTGGGGGGTAGGTGAGGGGGAACAGAGAGAGGGGGAAAGAGAGAGAATCCCGGGCAGGCTCCGCGCTGCCAGCATGGAGCCCAACGCGGGGCTCAGAACTCAGATCGTGCCCTGAGCTGAAACCAAGAGTTGGACGCTTCACAGAGTGAGCCACCCAGGTGTCCCTGTCATTAGTATGTTAACAGTGATCAACAAGTACTGTATTTGTCAAATGCGTAGAAATAACTGGTGAGGGGTGCCTGGGGGGCTCAGCTGGTTGGACATCCAACTTCAGCTCAGGTCATTATTTTGTGGTTCATGGGTTCGAGCCCCGCATCGGGGTCTGTGCTCACAGCTCAAAGCCCGGAGCCTACTTCGGATTGATTCTGTGGCTCCCTCTCTCTCTGCCCCTCTCCCACTTGCACTCTGTCTCTGTCTCTCAAAAGTGAATAAACGTTAAAAAATTTTAAAAAAAGGAAAGAAATAGCTGGTGAAATCTGGATATACGGACATATTGCAATATCGTTTTTATCATCATCACTATTTAATAGACTAGGAAGCTGAGGCATAGACAGAGTAAGTAACGTGCCCCAAGTTACAGAGCTTTGGAGGTGGCAGAACAGGGCCTGGCACTGAAGCAGAAAGATCCCAGTGGGTTGTTCCCGACTGCTCTGTCGTATTCTCTTTCTTGTTAAATGATGCTTATAACTGAGTGGCAGCATTAAGGCTCATTTTTACTTTCTTCTTAGATCTTTCAAGAAGAAAAGTCTGACATTAATCCAGCCATTTCCATTTTGTAAAAAAAAACAAAAACAAAAACAAAAAAAACCCACAGAACCTCATTTTCTTTTTTGGACGGTTTAAGGGGTTCTCCCCTGGAATCTTGCTTATGTTATTTAAATGATGCAGACGTCCGTCCTTCCCTTCCAAAATCATGAAGATCAAGCTGCCTTACCTAAAATACAGGAAATATGAAATAGAGATGTTCAGATTAGGAAGATGCTGCCTTACGAAATGCTGCCAAGAAGGCTGTTGAAAGGCGAGCTGTGTGCGGGCCAGGGCCGACTCCTCTGGGGCTCTACCCTCCCAGCGAGGATGAAATGAAATAACAACGCTTACAAAGAGCTTAGAACTGGACCTCGGAAATGTTCGTTATTCTCACCATAACTGTTGTTAAAAGTGCCGCTACCACATTCCTACCATCGGACGATGTACGGATGATGTACGTCTCAGCCCATTTCAAGGTTTTCCCAACGAGGCTGACTTTTCACGAATACTTTACTTACTTGTCCTGCCCATGACCCTTCCCCCAAAGCTGGTATCACTTGGATGAGGGCAGCTGAGAACCAAGGGGCCTTTTTGAGAATCAAGAGTTGTTTCATTTAGTTCAGTTCCGGCCAGGTACTTTTAGCTTATTTTTCCTCATCTAGTCATAGCGATATCAAAACAACAGTGACAACAAATCCATAACCTACATTTTTAAGACTCAGAAGAAATTTGAATTTACCCAGATTTGGGGTCCTTCCCTCACTTTATGGGTCAGAGAGGAATATGTGCTCTCTGCCTAGGAAGTGAAATACTTCATTCTAGATTAAGTTTCTACACAAACACTCTCTTGCTGCCACAGCCCCAAATCTGGCTCCTGACAACCACAACAGAAGAAAGAGTTTTCTGTCGTGGCTTTTGAAACATGAAAACCAGATCACACCACGGAAACACTGGCCGTAGTTACAGTTATCAGGAGCTCTGGACCACGTACTAGAAAGGTCTTGTTTCAACCAAATTGCAGCTTACGTGAAAAGATAAACTGTGTGAGTTTGTTTCTTCGAACTGCTGGGAGGCCACCAAATCTACACAGCCAAAGGATTCCAGCCAGGAGTGAAAGAAGGCAAACAGAGGTGAAATCACAGGGCCTTTACACCATCTCTGCGTGAAAAAGTGGGATCCGATTGCCCGATACCCCAGTCGGCTTACATTGCAAACAAACCAACCACCTGAGAGCCAGGCGCTACACAAAAGAGCAAGCTTATCTTTTCAGACCAGGGTTCTCAGGTGGCATTCTTCCCTGTCTCCTTCTACCAGCCTTAGGCCTTCTGACTTTCTGTTGCCTCATTTCCCATTCTTACTGACCCAATTGCTCTCTTCGGGTCACATGAACACAAAGATCCCTGAGTGAGGTCACTGGAGAGCCAAGCCCCACTGGGATGCATAAGCGAAGAAAGAACTGGCCCCCGCCTTAAGGGTCTCGGGCCTCCCGATGCCTCTGTCAAACCACCTGGTCACGTGTATCCATCGGCTCAGGCGGCCACGGTGTCTATAGAAAGTACCACAGACTAGGGGGCTTAACAACAGAAACACTTTCTCAGTGGAGGCTGGGAAGTCCAAGATGATCACAGCGCCGGCCAATTCAGTTTCTGAGGAGCGAGCTCTCTCGTCTCTTCTCAGAAGGACACGGATCCTACCAGATCGAGGGCCCCACCCTTATGGCCTTATCAACCCTCAAGCAAGGCCAATGTGACACAGGAGAGGTACATCTAGAGTGTGAAGACTTTAGAGAGAGGGGGGATTTGTCAGGTGCAGGGGTTGGGGGAGGGCACGTACACAGCACATCGGGCGGTTAAGAACAGCGATGAACAGACATGGAAGCATGAAACGGGAAAAATGTGAAGGAAGAGGAGGTTGGAAAGGCAAGCCAGGAGGATCAGCAGCTGCCCCACCTGCCTACCATTTCTTGCATTCTCCCAGTCTGGCTCCAACCGGGCTGCCCACCCCCGTGCTGAGTTACACCCCTCCACCCTTTCAGGTCTAAACCAAGGGTCTAGGTCAATCCATGCCAGCAATATAGGGGCCTGGTTACATACCCAGAGAAAGGGCAGAATGGAGGAAGATTTACAGAAATGCAAGGAGATCAAGCACACTCAAGTTCCCAAGGGTCAGGACTGTTCCCTACGCAGTGGCCAGGGTTATTTTACTGAGCAGAGGCCAAACACTGTCCCTCCACTTAAAACCCTCCAATGACTTCTTACCTCACTCGGTAAAAGCCAAGCCCTCACCAGGAACGTTCCGGTCTTGGGAATTTCACACTGGCTCTTTTCTCTGTTTGGAAGGCTCTTCCCCAGGTAATGGCACGGCTCCCGCCCTCGTTTCCATCAGGCTCTCGTCAAAAGCCACCCTCCCCAGCTCCCCCGTATCTGAAATTTTAACACTTGCTCCGGACATTTCATATACCACTTTCCTGCTTTATTTTTATTCTCTCGAGCACTAATCACTAAGATTCTTTATATATATTTTATTTCCTGTCCGTCTCCCCCACTAGATCGTAACGCCTGCTGCACAAGAGCAAGAATTTTTATCTGTTTTGTCCAATACTCTGTCATTGGCGCCTTGAACGGTGCATGGCACACAGTATGTGAGATGTTCAATACGCAGGTGCTGACGGAATGAAGTAAGGACAGGATCCTCACGATTCCGGGTACCCTAGGCCGCTGGCACTCTGACCCAGGCAGAGGAACGAATAAGTGCGCAGGGACCACCTACCCTAGAGAGTGAGGTAAGATGGAGGTGACGATAGCCCTGTGGAAAAAGAGATTCCCAAGGCTTCACGACGGGCCAAGCAAGCGCGGACGAGACCTAAAACAAGAGGCTGACGGTGAGGAAAGACCAGCTAGACGGGGGTTCCGAGCCAGCCCACGAAACACTAAGGACGAGCAGGAAGCTCAGCCCCCCAGATTTCACCACGAAAGAACCGGGGCTCCCCAGTGCTCTGTGTCTCCGACGTGCCAGGCCAAGGGGCTCACACGCATGATTTCATTCAGCCCTCGCAGCCCTCATGAGGTAGGTCCTCCCGACGGCTACACTGCACACAGGAAGCACGGATCTCAGGACCTCAGAGATGGGAGGCGGCTCAGCAAAGAGAAGTAGCTGAGCTGGAATTTTAAACGGAGTGTGATGGGTTCTAAAGTCCACGCCTCACCCGCCCTGCTCTAGGTCTCTGCTCGGAAGGGAGAGGGAGTCGCCCTCGGAAGGGAGAAGGAGCCGCCTGGGCGGCCCTCAAAGGTGAGGGGCACAATGGCCCGCGGGCGCGGCAGGGGCCCGGGCGGAGGAGGGCTCCCTCAAGGTCAGGCAGGGGCCCGCCCAGAGTGGAAGGTGCAGCCTGGGCAACGGGAGCGGCACCAGAAGCAGCAGCAGCAGCCCAGGCTGATCACCCCTCACAACCCGCCAGGTACTCTTATCAGGCCCTGAACATACCGAAGCACCTCAAGGATTCAAGGTACCGTCACCCCCATTTTAGAGTCAAGGAATGGAGTCGCGGAGAGGTTCACCATTTGTTCACAAGCAGCAGCGTGGAGATCTGAGTCCAGGCACCCTGGCTCCGGGCTCATCCTGTACAGACTATTCGGCAGCAAGACGAGTCGGGGGCAGAGGGCTACCAAAACCTGCCTGATGAGTACGTGGCGTGTGCATGCGGTGCCCCGGCCTACGGCACAAGCCCTCGCGTGGCTTCTCGGTGGGCACGGTTACTAACGACAGTGCGCTCTGTACCTTCCTCATCTCCACCTCCTGCCTTCATCTGCCCTGATGTGTTTGTGGCCGGGCCATCTCCCAAAGGCCTCTGCTCTAATGGCGAGCGTCTCTCCCTGAAGACGCTACCCTCAATTAGTGGTGAAATTTAAATCTGCCACACAGAAAGCACTCTGCTCGTTTATCCAGGCAAATGAGCTAAATCAGGAGGAAGGTCACAGCTCTGAGTATCTGTCAAAGACCATTTTTATAGAGGGCTTCCATTTGCGCAGAGGAGATGAGGGCCACCTCTGACCTGCGAATGACGCAGACAAGCTGAATGAGAGCCACGGCCGGCCTTCGAGCCGTGGCTGCAGGGCTCGGCACTCACCCTCAGAGACCCCTGCTTCTGAAGCCTCACCCTTCCTCCCCTCACAAACCGCCCACAGGGCTGAGCCTTTCATTTTGGAGCCTCACTGGTGGATGTCATTAAGAACACCTACTTATCTGTGCTACAAAACAGCCAAACTCTAATCAGGGAGCAAAGCCCCTACGACAGACCG
Source organism: Herpailurus yagouaroundi (assembly GCF_014898765.1). NCBI lineage: Eukaryota > Metazoa > Chordata > Mammalia > Carnivora > Felidae > Herpailurus > Herpailurus yagouaroundi. The sequence continues at coordinate 3,515,900 of NW_024412451.1, read as the reverse complement.
CGAGTAAACCCCACCGGGTTATCAAGATCTGTGCTGACCACAGCCTCACCTAAAAACCACAGACAGAACCCCGGCAAAGAAAAGTTACCTCACAAGGTACTGGAAGAATTCAAGACTCCTCTGGCCAGGCACGCTTTGCAAATGGGAACGATCCAGCTGCTAAAAGAGTATGTGAGACAGCTTTGTGTCCCCGTAAGCGCCCTTCCAGAACCACCCCTTAACTCCTTCAAAGATCCAAAACACCAACCCGTCAATAGGTAGTAAGGAGAACCCCTTACTGCTCTAGTTCCCGGCCTCACAGATGATTGTCCCTTCAGGGACTGGTGTCTTTTAAAACATCATGTTCAACACGCTAAAATTAATTATTAAAAACTGCATCACTCTTGGGTATATACTTGAAGCACACGAGTGCTCACATACGCACCAAAATTCATTTACAAGAATGTTCACAGCAGCGCTATTTATAATAGCCCCACACTGGAAAGTACCCAAATGTCCATGAAGAGCAGAATGAATAAATAAAGAGTGGATTATTCACGCGATGGAAGGGTATAAAGGGTATACGGCAATGAGAATGGTCTCCAACCACACACAAGCATGGGTGAATTTATGGATTCAACCACGGGATGAATCTCGCAGACATCATGGTCGAGTGAAAGCTAGGCCCCAAACTGCATTTGGTATAAGTCCACTTTAAATTTTTTTTTTTTTCAACGTTTATTTATTTTTGGGGCAGAGAGAGACAGAGCATGAACGGGGGAGGGGCAGAGAGAGAGGGAGACACAGAATCGGAAACAGGCTCCAGGCTCTGAGCCATCAGCCCAGAGCCCAACACGGGGCTCGAACTCCCGGACCGCGAGATCGTGACCTGGCTGAAGTCGGACGCTTAACCGACTGCGCCACCCAGGCGCCCCAAGTCCACTTTAAACCGACTGCGCCACCCAGGCGCCCCAAGTCCACTTCAAAGCATAAAAACAGACACAATCATTCTATACTGTTAGAAGTCAGGGTAGTAGTAATGCCTGGGAAAAGGTTTCTAGGGGAATTCGCCCGTCTTCTGTTTCCTAAACTGGCTGCACAGTTGTGTTCGGTTTGTGCACACAGTTCACTGAGTTGCACTTATGATGGCTGTACTTTTCCTTAACGGTTGCTATACTTCAATGAGAAGTTCCAAAAAAAAAACCGCCGTGCGATCTCATCCGCTACTGTTTTGGGGCGAAGTCCTGTTTGGATTTCTACAAGCGCAGCAAGTCGGTGACAGGAGCCACCAAAAAATGGCTTAACATCAACTGAGTGATGACTACGTACCAGGAATTATGTGAGAACATTACAAACAAGAATGCATCCAGTTCTCAAAAACTCTCTGTGAAAGACCTACTATTTCTATTCCCAGCTTGTGAAGGAACAGAAAAACAGGGCTTAGCCGGTTCAAGCTGAAGGCCAGCTACTACCTGCAAAAGTCAGGATGCCAGGGGTGACGTCGAAGTTTAGGGCCTCACCACTGGACTATCTGAATGGGAAAGGGGTTTATGTTATAAACACAGAAGTTGCGTTAGGCCCTCAAACTTTTTTCTTTTTTGTGACACCTTTTTATTGAGTCCAGGCCAGCTGTCTTCTCAAAGGCAACACGTTCTGGATTTATCTGATTGTTTCTTCATGGTTAAGATTCAGATTAAATAGTTTTAGCAAAGGAGATATATGCTTGGTTGAACCGCTAGTAGGGGCACCCGGTCTGGTCACTTTGTGAAGGTGGTGACCCCCAGATCTCTTCATCTCCTTGGTGCTGGGTGACATTTTGAGACCACGGAACCATCAAGCTCCTTCAGAACTGTTCTCCAGCGATTTTTTTGTTTTTAGTTTTTAAAAACTAACTATCGAAGCATAATGTATACATGATGAACTCTATCCATTTGAAGTATACATAACATTTGATAGTTTCGAATAGAAGATTTCCATCATCCCCCAATTGCTGCCATGCCCCCTTGCCATCAATCTCTTGACACTCCTAGCTCCCAGGCAACCACTGATCTGCCCACTGTCACTAGAGATCAGTTTGTATTTTACAGAGCTTTATATAAATGGAATCAGAATTTGTCATCTTTCGTGTCTGGCCTGAACCACTCTCAGCATATAATGCTTTTGAGATTCCCTCATACTGCTACGTGTGGCTAGAGTTTCTCCTTTTGGCCCCTGCGTAGTATTCCAGGGGTGGAAGGACTAATTTGTTTATTCACCTGTTGATGGACACTGGGTGGTTTCCGGTTTGGGGCTCTCGTGAACAAAGCTGCTAGAAACAGTTAAGTACAGGTCTCTGTGTGAGTATGTTTTCATTTCTCTTGGGCAAATACCTAGGAGTAGAATGGTAAGTGTGCATTTAGCTTTCAATAAACTGCCAAAGAGTTTTCCAAAGGGAGTCTACCCTTCTACATTCCCATCAGCATCGTGTGAGGGTTCTAACTGCTCCACAGCCTCACTTGGTCCTGTTGCTCATTTCATTCCCCAGTGATTTTAAAATCCAATAATGTTCCTTCCCTGAATTAATTATGCATTTGTGTGCTTATGTCTCTGGACATCATGGGGGGGGAGGGGGACTCGAGTTCAACACAGTTCCTAGCATAGTAGGTGCTTCATTAATATAAACAGTCAGCAAATATCTGTTGAATGAATGAAATCTGCAGACTTTGCCCCCAACCTCAACGAAAAGACAGTAAGCTAAACATTTTAGACCCTACTAACAACTTATCGGGAAGTTTCTATCTTTCTATAACTACTTGGTGCTGTATCCTGCATTCTCCCACTGAACCGGAGAGGAGAGGTCAAGGCTGACCGGATTCTGCTGTCCACTGAGGAGCAGCGCCCCAGAAGGCAAATAAGGAAGCCCCTCTTGCATGACACAGCCTGCTAAGGGCAGGCACTAAAACCCCAGGGCTCTGTGTGTGGCTCAGCCGCAGGCCCCACAAGAGAGGGCTTTGAAGATACACGGGAGTTTCAGCTGCACTATCGTGTCCAGGTAGGTGCTGCCCTGAAAGGCAGAGCCCCGTTCCTGTCACCAGGTGAGAGTCCTTCCAAGACAGGAGTGGAAGAGACCGTGAAGGCTGCCACCTTCTCTCCAGCCAGGCTAACCCTGCACTTTATGGACACTGAGTCCTCCCTATGCTTGATACAAGATGTTGACCCTTCCCAAGGGCCAGCTTCCCGCCACATCCGGGTTCCTGGAGTAACAAAACAATCTCTTGTGAACGGAGGTCACGTATGCCAAGTGCCCAGGACAATGCCCGGGTCACAGCGAGCACTCCATAAATGTGTCAGGAATAGAAAATGGGGAGAGTTCATGTGATGGCAGACCATGCTTGGCGTTATTATTTTAAACAGCTGCCAGGCTTCCCTGACTACAGGGACTTTTTCATTCCACAGGGACAGACTGAAATTAAGATGCGCTAACAAAACCATGGCCTACCAGTTATTTACACGGTGGGGTCTGAATACGTAATAATTCGAGATGTACGAGAGGGGCCCTCTGCCCAAATGAAACCGCCTCTCCCCGGGAACAATTTCTTTCCTCAGCCCTCTGTGGCACTTGCCAGAGGTGCCAGGAATTCGCCACCTCTTAGTAATTGAGCGAAGCGATTAAGAAAAAGATTATTGGGGCGCCTGGGTGGCGCAGTCGGTGAAGCGTCCGACTTCAGCCAGGTCACGATCTCGCGGTCCGTGAGTTCGAGCCCCGCGTCGGGCTCTGGGCCGATGGCTCAGAGCCTGGAGCCTGTTTCCGATTCTGTGTCTCCCTCTCTCTCTGCCCCTCCCCCGTTCATGCTCTGTCTCTCTCTGTCCCAAAAATAAATAAACGCTGAAAAAAAAAATTAATAAAAAAAAAAAAAAAAAGAAAAAGATTATTAGATGGGAAACCATTTTTGCTATTGTCACCCTGCCCCCTCCCACTGCCAAAAGAAAAAGGTTAAAGATCACAGAAAGAGGGAGCAAGGGGGTCTGGTCTCACACATTACATCATTCAGAGAAGTCATTCCTAGAGAATGCGGTCTTCAGCGTGGCCACAGGCCTGGGGAATACGTGCCGCAGAGCCCAGATGAGCACGGCACGAAGCACTCGGCCTCCGGGAGACTGGACCTTCAGGCCGGGGAGCAGTGACACTTGGAAGCTCCCTCGGGGGGTTTCTATGCTGCAGGACATGGATGTTTCCCCCAGTTGCGGGAAGAGAACCTTGACCCAGAACTGGCCCGGAGACCTGGGATTTAAAATCTTAGTTTTATGACCACAGTGAGGTGTAAAGACAGCATACTTCTCCTGAGAAATTATTCTCAGGACTGTGAGTAGGCTCTAAAAGTAAGTCCCCACCCTGACTCCAGCGAGATAAACTCTGGACAGGGCTGAATATTCCTACTCCCTGCCACGCATCAGAGAGCTCAGGTTGGCTTGGCCAATGTTCTCTCCTCACTCGGCACCACACTGCTATAGAAGGGGAGCAGGGGCTCCACTGCCCTGACGATTTTCCACGTGGAGGAAAACTGGGGGGGAAGTGTTCTAGCCAGAAATACAAAGGCACTCCAAATGGCAGCGGTGGCCCCAGAGAAGCTGCAGTAGCGACGTGCCCCCTCCCGGCCTGATCAGGTAACCAGAGCCGCAAGGGACGAGCTGCCGTCCTATTAGCACAGCAAGCACAGAGGCTGTCTCTGAGGCTGGGCTGGGCTAAAACCATCTGCAAATCAATCTGAAAGCTGTTCTACCTATGGGCCACTTCTTGAACACGTTCCACTTTTGTTTATTTATTATTATTATTTTTTTTCAACGTTTATTTATTTTTGGGACAGAGAGAGACAGAGCATGAACGGGGGAGGGGCAGAGAGAGAGGGAGACACAGAATCGGAAACAGGCTCCAGGCTCTGAGCCATCAGCCCAGAGCCCGACGCGGGGCTCGAACTCACGGACCGCGAGATCGTGACCTGGCTGAAGTCGGACGCTTAACCGACTGCGCCACCCAGGCGCCCCCACTTTTGTTTATTTTTAATGTTTATTTATTATCGAGAGACAGAGAGAGAGCACGAGCACGGGAGGGGCAGAGAGAGGGAGACACAGAATTCGAAGCAGGCTCCAGACTCTCAGCTGTCAGCACAGAGCCCGACGCGGGACTCGAACCCACAAACCACGAGATCATGACCTGAGCTGAAGTCAGACGTTCAACTGACTCAGCCACCCAGACGCCCCAAACACATTCCAGTTTTTCAGGAAATATGAAACGAGGGTGAGTGAACTGGTCGGAAAGCTCAGGAAAAAAAAAGGTGCAAGCCAGAAGCAATATCCAGCTCCCACAGAGTCCTGGTAACACACAGCAGGAGCAGCAAATTGTGAGGCGAGAAGGCAGCGATCCTGGCCTTACGTTCTGTGTCAAGGAGGGCTCGGCAGTTTACTCACAAACTCTGAGGAGGAAACACAGCAGTCACAGGAACCTGCCGTGGGCCACCCCTGGAATACGGAGTTGCTTGCCAACGAAGCCTCTCTTCGTACACTCCCCGAGACCCCAGCCCCCACCCTGCCCCCAACTCTTGCCGCCCTCTCTTCTCAGGTCCAAGATTAAAATGCAAGTTAGCTGGCTTGGAGATGGAATTAAAAAGACGATGCCCAAGGTGTATGCAGTGTTAAATTAAAACAAAAAATAAGCTGCAGAACAGCGCACGCACGATCTCATGTTGTGAAACATTTGGGGGGGGGGGTACTAGCAGAAAACATAATCCATCTATTAATGCAGAGTACTTCTGGAGATGAGACTGTAAGCGACTTTCACTTTCTGTTCTAGATCTGTATTTATAATAATTTTTTTTTTTTTTTTTTACTGTGAGCAAATTTATTACTTTTGTAATTAGGAAAAATATTAAGGTGATGGGATAGTTCATGTTGTCCCAATTCCTAACGGTCATGCCACCACTTCCCCACTGCTAGCTGTGACAGACCCTGGCCATGAGGTGGCAGGTGGGGAGCAACCAGGGTCCTGAGGAATGCAAGGAGAGGGGCTTCCTTCTGGGTTTCTCACTGGATCTTTCTTTCTCACTTTGGTGGGCAGGAGTGTGAATTCCCAAGCACTGCCTCTGAAAGTGACGGTGCGGGATGTTATTTGCCAGGAGAAGCCAAGTGCCAACGAGTCTGAGACAGACACAAAGACAGGGACACGACAACTTTGGACTTCGAGCTGCACGGGGCAGACCTGGCAGACAAGTTTCATGTGGAGTATCATCTCCAATCAGCTAGACATGACTGCCTGAAACTGGGGTCATACGACGATTTCCACCATGAGCAGTAGAGGGAGCGATGGGATGGACGGGTGGGGTGGCAGCAGAGGCTTTCCTAAGTGCAAGTTCAGGATAAGTCAGACCTGGGCACACACGCTCTGTGATTCATTCAATCATTCAACAAAATCTCATCAGTCCCAGGCCTCTGCTGAGACAGGAGCCGCAATGATGAGGCAGCCGTGGGTGGTGTCAGAAGGGGGCTGAGGATGATGGAGAGGTACAGACAGCACACCACACAAGGGGACATTCTACAAGACAACTGTCTAGACTTTAAAAAAAAAAAAAGGGTCATCATTCAAAACAAAAGGCACAGAGAACTGTTTTGGACTGAAAGGTACAAGGGAAGCAATAGCCAAATGCGCTGTGAACATGGCTTGGATCCTAGAACAAAATCCTAGCTAGAAGAGAGAGTTTAAAGTCAACTGAGTAAATTTAAACATGGAATGCATGTGAAATACTACTGAATTAATGCTATTATTCCTAAAAGTGATAATGTTAATGCAGTTACAGAGAGACTCTTTAAGCTTAGGGATACAAGCCGAGATTTTTTTAGAAGTGAAGGGATTTGTGGCACCTGCAGCTTATTCTCAAATGATTTAACAACAATAAAAATGAGGAGAAGAAAGGGCAAACAGGGCACAATATTGAGTGAATCATCATACTACTCTTTTAACTCTTCCATGGGTTTTACTGTATTCAATTTAAAAGCTGGAGAAAGGGGTGCTGGGTGGCTCAGTCAGTTAAGCGTCTGACTGTTGATTTGGCTCAGGTCATGATCCCAGGGTCATGGGATCAAGCCCCGTGTCAGAATCCAGCCTGAGTTTCTCTCTCTCTCTCTCTCTCTCTCTCTCTCTCTCAATCTCTCTCTCTCTCTCTCCCT
>NW_024412451.1:3464192-3508624 GCF_014898765.1 Herpailurus yagouaroundi | reverse complement strand
CCGGGGGGGGGGAGGGGAAGCTGGAGAGCAAAAAACAAGTCACAGATATTTACATTTATGGTACAGTCTGACAGGCAATAGGAAGAACCAAATGTACTACTGGTGAGGCGAAGGCGACAACTGGCACATACTGAGCACTTGCCTGGGCCACGCGCCACACTCGGCGCCTCCGTGCAAGTCTGCCGGCACCTTCGCGGCAGCCCGAGCGGCAGGTCCTGTCATCACCCTCAGTTTCCAGATGGGCGTAAGGCGGAACGATTCTAAACCGGGCCTAACTGCAGATCTGAAGCTCTGTATCACTAGCCCAAAACGTCTGTCCCAGCGAATCTGGTTCTTTACGTGCGTCAGGAGAAAATGCTGCGTGAGCCCCCAAACAGGGGAATAATTAAATAATCTATTTTACCGAACGTCGTGCGGCAATTGAACGTTGCATTTTTGAGGGAGATCCTCTCTGCTTGCTTGATGGGATGCTACCCAGGTCATGCATACTTAGTAAAACTACTTAGTAAAACTATTTAGATCTTCACACTAAAAAAAAAAAGCCGTATCTTCACAGACTCACAAAACAATGTCTGATTTAAAAAGCAGTGATTCTCGGGGCACCTGGGTGGCTCAGTTGGTTGAGAGTCCGACTTTGGCTCGGGTCGTGATCTCATGGCTCCTGAGTTCGAGCCCCGCATCAGGCTCTGTACTGACAGCTGGGACCCTGGAGTCTGCTTTGGATTCTGGGTCTCCCCCTCACTCTGCGCCTCCCCCTCTAGAACTTGGTCTCTCTCCCCAATATAAACAAACCTTGAAAAAAAATTTTTTAAAAAGCAGTGATTCTCAGGGCGCCTAGGTGACTCAGTTAGTTGAGCATCTGACTTCGACTCAGGTTGTGATCTCATGGTTCGTGAGTTTGAGTCCCACATCAGGCTCTGTGTTGACGGCTCAGAGCCTGGAGCCTGCTTCGGATTCTGCGTCTCCTTCTCTCTCTGCCCCTCTCCTGTTCGCACTGTCTCTCTTTCTCTCTCTCTCTCTCAAAACCTGAATAAACATTAAAAAAACTTAAAAAATAAATAAATAAAAAGCAGAGACTCTCAAAAAATGGTCGTTCAACCCACCTCTTGGTTACTGAATTCTTTCCTTGCAGGAAAATATGAGTAGGTAAGCTGGTAAAGTCAGGGCTCTTTTGCCTCATCTAAGTTATGCTAAAAAAATTTTTGAGAACTATCATACCACATATTATGTAGATATGTAAATATAATATTTATATGTAAATATAACGTGCATTATGTAATTATGTAAAAATAAAAATCGACACACACATACAGAGAAATAAGACTATCAGGAACTGTATCAGACTATTAACAGTGGTTTCACAAAGTGGAAGATCAACGACTCTTTAAATCCTTTTTCACAGTTTTTGGCTTTTGTTGAATTTCTACAATGAACATGCTTTAATTTTACTAAGAAGAAAAAAATCCTTCCAGGGAAAAGAACACCCCCCCCCCCCAACACACATGCTAAATTAAATTCACAGATTCCATGTTTAACTTTTTTCCCTGAAATTCTATAAAAGTACAAACCAATGCCAAAGAGGGGAAGTATGTGATCAAACTTTAAAAGGACAAAGAAAACAAAGAAGAAAACAATGGAATTAAGGTATTCCAGCCTGAAGACCACTCATTTAGTCAACAGGTAATGTATGCCGTGTACCACACTCTCAGAAGACAAGGAGAGCAGAGAATCCTGTTCCCAGGAAGTGAAAACATGCTTGAGAACTACCGGGGAGGTTGCATCCAACAGCTACTGGGGGTGGGGCAGTCTTGAAGAATGAGGACAAGTTCCAGAGGCAAGGAGGAATGCGGGATACATTTCAAACCACACGAAGAATCCATGCAAAGCAGCAAAATACAAAGAAATCCTGCTTGTATTCTTGCAAAAGTAATTTTTTTAAGTTTACTTATTTATTTTGAGAGAGGAACAGTATAAGCAGGGGAGGGGCAGAGAGAGAGAGAGAGAAAGAGAGAGAGAGAGAGAGAGAGAGAGAGAAAAAGAGAGAGGGAATCCCAAGCAGGCTCCACACTACCAGTGCAGAGCCCGATGTGAGGCTCAAACTCACGAAACCTTGAGATTATGACCTGAGTCGAAACCAAGAGCCGGACGCTCAACCAACTGAGCCACCCACCTTGTCAAACAAGTTAAAAATTAATGCCTGTAGTAGCATAAAACAGAAAGCAGAGGACAGAAAAGGAAGAAAGAAGAGAGAGAGAGGGAAAGAGGAAGACGGGGGGCAGGAAGGCGGGCAGACAACCATAACAGCACCAGGCATGGGAGGAGGCAAGACTGCTGAGGCCGGCACCTGGTAGGCAATGAGGCAGTAAAAAGAGGTTTTTAGTAGAGGAACCGTCATATAATCAAGACGAGGGGGGTGATGGTGGGGAAGCAAAAATGAAACAGAGAGGATAGAGCCGAGAGATGAGGAAGTAGAAGTGACAGACTTGGGAACTGATCGGAGGTGATCCTGAAGCTCCAAGCATTTTGGTGACAGGGCGGACAGTGGCACAGTCTAAGAGAACTTTAAGAAAAGCAGCAGCTTGGCAGTGGCTGGTGGTAAAGCCTCATACCCAAAAGGACTCATAAATCCAAGGGCAAGAAGAGGTATAATTTTGTCATCGGATACCGAAAAGTGGGGGCACCTGGGTGGCTCAGTTGGTCAGGTGTCCGATTCGTGGTTTCAGCTCACATCATGATCTCGCGGTTCGTGGGTTCGAGCCCCGTGTCGGGCTCGGCACTGGCAGTGCGGAGCCTGCTTGGGACCCTCTCTCTCTCCCTCTCTCTCTTTCTCAAAATAAATAAACTTGAACTGCAAAAAAAAAAAGCGAATCAGTCTAAGAGCGAGAGAAGCAAGGTGTGGGAGGGGTTGGTCAAGACCACTGCTGTGCCCAGCTAGGGCGCATGTGGGTGACACTGAGACACCCTGTGCTACCACAGGCAAGCCACTTGAGGAGGCCGTTCACAAAAGGCTCCCCCTACAAAGGGAAGGCTCCCCCTGGTAGGAGAATGCCGACTGATCAACGCTGAAGGAACCAGGGAGTCAAACGATGGGGAGAGAGTGGCTCTGCAGTGGAGAAGCTCGGCCCACACCGCCACCTTAACCAAGGGGTCCAAGTGAACGTTACCAGCGATGGGTCAAACTGACATCATGTGTCACATGGTGCGATGCACCGACAAGGACACAGCATCGCTTCCCTGCTGTTTCTGCCCAAGGTGCAAATAGGAACTTAATCGTGAGGAAAACACCCAAAAAACAAACAAACAAAAACCCGAAGAAATGCCAAACTGAGGAGGAACGTCCTACAAAATAACTAATCTGTAGTTCAAACTATTGAGGCCCTGAAAAACAGACTAAAAACTGTTCTAGATTGAAAGAGCCTCGAGACTCGACGACTAAACCTATCATGTGGTCCAGGATTAGCTCCTGGGCCCAAAATATTTTTGTGTTTTGCCATAAAGGACATTAATGGGACAACTAATGAAATGAAAACAGAGGACAGGTTAGCGTTGGGTCAATGTTTACGTCCTAATTTTGATAACCGCACGGTGGTTACGTAAGAGAATGTTTTTAGGAATTACCCACTGAGGTAGTTAGAAGTAAAGCTGCATCAGATATGCAAACTTTCATATATTTCAGACAGTTATCTATATAGAAAGAATGGTGTGGGGGCGCCTGGGTGGCGCAGTCGGTTGAGCGTCCGACTTCAGCCAGGTCACGATCTCGCGGTCCGCGAGTTCGAGCCCTGCGTCGGGCTCTGGGCTGATGGCTCAGAGCCTGGAGCCTGTTTCTGATTCTGTGTCTCCCTCTCTCTCTGCCCCTCCCCCGTTCATGCTCTGTCTCTCTCTGTCCCAAAAATAAATAAACGTTGAAAAAAAAATTTAAAAAAAAAAAAAAAAAAGAAAGAATGGTGTGGGGGAAAGTGCTAAAACACTAACACTGAAGGAACCTGGGAATTTTTGTAACTTCCAATTTGTTTAAACTTGTAATTTTTCCAATAAATCGAAAATACTTTGAAAATAAAGGTAAGGAGAAAGCAACCTTCCCCTCCCCCAGAATGACACAGGGTATCTTTCTGAAGTGCTAGGTCAACATGTAAAGGCCTCAATCACCTGAATTGGACCTTTGTGCAGTTTTTCCCCTTGCACAAGGGAGAGGTGCCAGAAAGAAACTGATCTATGAAACCAGTGTCAAAAAGATGGACACTGACAAAAGTGTCCCCATTCTGGGGACAGAACGGACTAAACAAAGCTGCAGATCTGCTGTTAGATTAGGCAAAGTGTTCACCGTGATTCAACCCTGGTGTGTTGCAGAGAAAACCCCGGAAATAACCACGAAGTCTGCTTTAGCAGGCTTCAACTTGAAACCTATTTTCCCTGATTTGGCACATCCTACGTAAATATTAACACCGTCACGCAGCTTACTAGATGCTGCTGAAATTATCCGCAGCACCCACGGGCTGTGCACACCATACGATACTTAACATCATTGCAGGGAACACCGGGATCAGAGCACAGAGGGAGGCTCTAACCCCTACTTTGGTTTCAAATTGTTTAAACCCATATTCTTGAGCTCAACTACTAATGCTAATGCCCAAGAACTGACCTAACCATGCACCCGCTTAGACTACCTTCTCCTCAAAGCTCATCAGCTCTGAGAGCATCCAGGAGAAAACCAAACCAAGGGACACAATGGCAAAAGGGAGGCCAAAGAGACACGTTACGAGAACACTTAATGAACAAATAAATGTTTTCAATACAGGCACAAATTTGTCACTTCGAGAACGATGCAGAAAACATTAAGACGGTTGTTCTTTGCAGTAACACCAAGTTGTCAATGGAGTTGAAATACAGCTGCCTGACCAGAAGATATCCAAGGATCCTAGCTGGGCTTTTTTTACCCCAGGGAAAAAATTCTATCAATAATGAATCCCAGGCGCCTGATCAAAGGCCAAGGTCTGCAACAGTCACGACTACTCCTTCATTTTATTAAGCCAAAGTTCATTACCATTTGTGCCCAGGACAGGGCTGCGGACACAATGGTAACATGCCCCTTTCCCTGCCCTCAAGCGGCTGACAGATCTTCGAGGCCACAGACAAACAGGGTGGGTGCTCTGACAGGGAGCTGAGGGAGCACAGAGAAAGCACCTAACCAGCCACAGCTGCAGGCCTGAAAACACGCTGCTTGGTGCACGGAAAGGTCTCACGGATCCCGTACAACAGCCGCAAAACTACACGCAGATGGAGACCCATAAGTCTGACAGCTGTCCAGACTGCTCAGCTCCTTCTCAGAAAGCATCTCACACTTAAGGAGAGCTGATCCCAGCGTCTCCAGATGGCTCAGCTCGCCAGAAAGTAGCCCGTAGACAGTGAAAGCCATGATCAGCTCTGAGGTAACAACACTCTTACCTGTGGCTTCAATGTACTCAATACATCTCTCAATAAACACAGGGATGGGCTTCTCTGGAGTCACGACAGTTGTCAAGGGCACCCCAAAATAGTTACTCTCCCAGGTTGCCTTTGTGATGGACGGCCGGGGTTTGGGCTTTGGTTTCTGTACAGGAAAGAGAAAAGAAAGCATAAAACAAAAACAAAGTGAATATCAACATGCAACTTAAACATCAGCTAAAGCTTCCAGAAGGGAATTCACAGTGGTGTGGAAACTGCTGGGAAGACTCCAAGCAGGATAGAGATCCATTTGCTCATCTCACTAATTTTGTATTTTCCAGCCTCCAAATATCACACAAGATGCCAGCCAGTTGACACACAGTCACACCCTGAGTGTGAGACTGCGTTATCAACACAAAGGTGTTTAGAAGAAGCAGGCCATGTTGAGTTAATAACAACGAGATGGCTATCCACATCCTTTATCAGGGGTGCCCTGGAGTAAACAGGAAGTTTTCCAAACATCCCACATGGATAATGAATGTCATACACTCAAGACAGCTAAAATCTTTAAAAAGATAAAAGATGGAATGGAGAATGAGTAATTTCCTCTTTCCAGAAAAGAAATAGAGCATGTGTTCTGCTACGGCTGAAAGCTCCAAATGAGAATTCCCTTCCATACATTAGCCCGGGGTTAACTCTCAATGGCTTCCGAATCAGAAAAGGGTAAAACCAACTGAGCAAACATGACAAAGAAGGTAATACTTGTCTCTTCTTTCCCAGCAGCCCCCTTCCTCCGGAGCAGGAGCAGCGGCAACCACTTGAGAGCTCGCCGTGTACCAAGCCAGGTCCCAAATATTACTTCTTTTAAACCTCACGACATTCTGTTGAATCAAGGAAAAATGTCCCACGTGCCTAAGTCACACAAGTAGTAAGTCATAGTGCTGGGATTCAAACCCAGGAGGGTCTGTCTCCAAAGCTCAGGCTCATAGACCTCTCTGAGATATTCTGCTCCAAAATTATTCAATCCTTTTATTTTGAAGCTCACATGAGGAAAAAATGCTCTGAACGGTAAATTTCCTAAAAGTGACAAAAACGTACCTGAAATTCTGGACTTTTGTTAAAATATCTACTAAGGAAAAGGGTAACCAAACAGGAGCAAGGTAAATGGACCCAGGTATAGCTCCGGCAATTCAGTTTCATGTCCAAGTTAACGAGATGAATTTAGAGGGCAGATTTATTACAAATATACGCAACCCATAAACTTGAAAGTATTTAGGGATCTTTGCATAAAATCCACTGGAGGGACAACTAACTAGCCAGGGTCAACCATTCGCATTCCTCATCCTGCCCATCTTCGTTCCTCCTGGTACCTCTATTTATATGGGAACAAATCGCTTCCTGTTTAGTCTGAGATTCTCAGAGGACTTCCTGTGCAAACAAGTACCAAAGAAAAAGAACAACTGAGAAGAAAACGTACACGAAAGAAGGCACAAGCCCATCTCTAAGCTGGTTGACATTACCTGCAATGACCACCAAAAGGCAAAGACCATCCACTCTACACAGAGCCTGTTAACTGGGTCAGTCTGGAAGACTGTACTGCCATGCGAATGGATCTTGGCGTTCCAGAGAAGAACCACAAAGCCTCCACGAGGCTCACCCCTGCCCCTGTCCCACTCCTCATCAATGCAGCCACACCACCTCTCAGATTGCAGAGAGTGGCCACTGTTCCTTCCCCTTCCAGACTGCCTGCCAGAGGCAAACAGGCTCGGACCTAGACTTTTTACCAAAGAAGTAAGGAAAAGCAAATGAGTGATTTATGATGTATCTTTACACGAGATAATTTAACCAATCTAGACTCTCTCCCTGACATCTTCTATTTATATGAAGTATAACATAAAGAATTTAAGATCTGAAATCTTAGCAGACCTGGGTCTGAATCCTGACAGACAAGTCCTGTGACTCTGGGTAAGTGACTTATTAGCATCTCAGGGACAGGGCCTCCTCACAAGGTGGTCTTGAGGGTGAAATGTGGGCGACTGGCTCAGTGCCTAGCCTCACAGTAGCCATCCAGTAATTCGAGGAAAGAGAGGGGTGGGTGCTTCTGTTGTTACACGTTGTGGCAACCGGATAACCATGAGTCAAGCGATGCTCTCCCTTAAAAATGCCATACAGTTTAAATTATTAGCTACAGATTCTGAATATACAAGGAAGACCATCTGGATTTCAGCGACATTCTTTTTATCAGTCTCAGTCTTGCAGAATTTCCCTGTCAAAACTGACAACAGTATTGTTCTTCAATAAAACTGATGCTTCCAAATAAATTGTTAAGGAATAAAACATGGAACTTTTTTTCTAATCACCATAAGGCCTTCTTTTTCTTAAATTAAGTTTACTTTTATCTTTACATTTTCATTTATTTTGAGAGAGAGAGAACAAGCAGGAGAGGGGCAGAGAGAGAGAGAGGAAGGGGGGGGGAGAGAGAGAGAGAGAGAGAGAGAGAGAGAGAGAGAGAGAGACAAAATCCCAAGCAGGCTCTGCACTGTCAGCGCAGAGCCGATGTGGGGCTTGAACTCACAAACCATGAGATCATGACCTGAGCTGAAACTGAGAGTCAGACGCTTAACCAACTGAGACACCCAGACGCCCCTAACCAAGCCTTCTAACCATAGTTCTAGTAAACGATCAATTTTAATCTTATACTTTCTTCCTCCACCTTCTCAATACCAGAACAAGATGATGAGGTGTGTTCTAACAATCTAAGTTAACTAGAAACTTTACCATCTATCAACTGAATACTGTGTACTGGACCCTTGCTTAATTAAGTTCCTTAGATGTATTATTTCATTCCAGACTCACAACAGCTCCAAGGGTGTGGGGTTAATAACTCCATTTTACAGATGAAGTGGAGTCGTAGAAAAATTCAGTTACTTGCCCAAGTCAGTTTTGACTACAAAACTTGCTCTCTTAACCACTATGGTTCACGGCCCTTCCCTGAAAGGTCCTGAGAGAGGCAGAATGAATAAATGGATAGCTGAATAAATGATTAAGGGTACACCGACAATCTGGAGAGCTTCTAAGGTAATAGAGGCCCACTCACATAAAATACCAGGGATCTTTAAGCTGGAAAAGGAAGGAATGGAGCATTATGACAACTATTTCATACAACTATAGGACTATCTCTTGGAAAGAGAGATTATTTTATATGATTCCAAAGGGTTATGCTGAAAGAAATAAGAAGAGAACACAAGCAATTTTGGCCTTAAATATAAAGAGAAATTTAAAAAACAAAATCCCCAGGTGTTTAAACAGGAAGGGACTGCTCTGTACAAATATTCCAAGCACAGGTTGCAAACTACATACCTCTGCCACACCACTGTCAAGGAGATTCTTCCATTCGATGGAAGACTAAATTGGATACTGCCCTTATGCCTCTCGTCCCAAAGAATCCAAGACCCTAGTTCAGTGCTTCAACTTACAAAATGCAGAAATGGAGAGTAAGCTTTAACAACAGGATCAACTCCCGTTACTAAATGACATGGATTCTCCCTCTCAGATTTAAACAAACCCTGGTTTATCGAATGTCAAAACACCTCCTAGAAGTAAGTGAAGGCTCTGTAGGGTGTCACAAAATTAGGACGGGGATTCTTGCACACCGAATTCTAAACCTTTCCAGTAAGGAAATCAGACTTTGTGGTACACACTAAGAGGTGGGCCAGATTGTCGGTATGACAAACAACACATCAGGCACCTGAAGGGTTACTGGGCACATGTCAGATGGAAACGCCACTCTTGTGAGTGGCCTGCCAGCTGTCTCAGTCCCCGGTCAGACGTGGGTCGCTCATTATGGAGTCCCTGGGGCCCTCCAAGCAGCAGGCTCTTGGAGAGGAGAAAGTAACACCATCCCAACATCAATCTTCTTTCGAGGGCACTCACAGAGCAGGCTGAATTGAAAAAAAGCATCTAGCCAGAGGAGACCAAGCCCTGAGAATAATCTACACATCTGTGCCTCTAAGTTTAGAGTCTTATTGGGTCAAAAATGGAAACCAGTGATTAATCTGGAGTGGCCATGTGCAGGCCACTGCTAGGTACTTTGCACAATTACCTGAAACCTTACAACCATCTTCAGGGTAAGGGTTATTAGCACCATTTTACAGGTGAGAAATCAAGCTCTGAGAGAGTCACACCCAGCACTGAGAGAGCCAGGCTCCAGAGGCTAGTGATCTATAAACACCAAAGCCCCTTTTTCCCCTACGTGAACTCTATGATGAAATGACAAAAACCAAGGACCGGGTCAGTTTGAACCACCTTCATCTTGTTCTTTTGGATGGATCTATTTTTTGAACGAGCAACACAGTGCATTGTTCTTTACTTCGGTTTCCTTAAAAACAGGCCCGATTCTTAGTCTTGATAATACCCAGGTGGCAAAGGAAACAAAGAAACGAACCAATAGTTTCTGCCAGGACGGCACTGCAAAGAGACGGTGGTTGGAATTTCCCACTGGCCCTTTGGCTTTCGAAACAAGAAAAGAGCATAAAGGGAAACTCCCAACTCTGGTGGAGTAGGAAGACATCTGTAAGCCCACGGGGGTCCCTCTGGAGTCCACAGGGACAAGAAAAAGGTTCGAATGCCATGCGAAGAATGAGAAGCGACTGACAGAAGGGCCCTTTCTATCAGGCTGCAAGATGAGTGGGTCCCAGGGCCTGATATGCAGTGGGCACTCCATAAATTTCCTGAACAAAGACAGTTTCCAATAGTGCACAGGGCCAGTATTTCTTTATATTTTTTCAAGTTTAGCTGAGATGAGGACTATCTCTGTATGTACAGAAGTTTTTCTTCTCCTAAATTGTGCTCCTTTTCCGCGGATGGAGGAGGCGAGGCTCAGAAGGTCTTATACTGGCACTACCGTCCCAGACTCCCTTTTAAAAACCAGATGAGGTAATGAATTCCCTATGTCACTGTGTGGCCACTGGATAAAGGACAGTCATTTATGTACACATGTGACTGTTACCCTACTTAACTCAGTAAGGATCTTAGCATTTTTGTTTTTTAACGAATTATGCCCAAGGTCACAGAGCAAACTAGCAGCAGGGCTAATCCCAGGACCACAGTCCTCTATCCCCCTCAACAAGCTTACAATCTAACTGGTAAAAGAAAGATATATCCCCGGCAAGCAAAGCTGATCTAGACATCAGGCTCAGTAACAACTGAGCCACAAAGGAAAAGAGTCTCCCACGGCTCCAATGGAGAGCTCAGCCATTCCTTCTGGATAAAGAACATTCTATCTTCTGTGGGAATAGCAGGTACACCTATTTAGCGGTTTTGAGCTGACAACGTCAAATATTCTCTCCTGGTCTCTATAAAATACCTTTAATACATGTCAAATTATTTAACCAGATTTTAAAGTCAGAACATATGATCACCACAGTTGTACCACCTAGCAGTCTTTTAAATGCTTGGTAACCTACCTAATGAAGGAAATAAAAAACAGAATGCAGGTTGCTGGATTCTCTCTTTTTTTTTTTTTAAAGGAGGAATGCCATAGACAGAATGTAGTCTGGGACAGGGATAGTGCCCTCTGAATGACAACAGTTCTCCCTCCCAAGAGTGATATTAGCAAAGCCCTCGAGAGGCCCTCCCCTCTCACCACGGTTTGCCAAGCAGTATACTGGTTGACTCTGGATTAAGGGAAACTGGGAGGAGTCTTAACAAAAACCAAAAGATTCCATACACAACGTGACTACAGGTTTCCCCCAAAGCACCTCTTGCATTCCATATTCAACATTACAGCTTTCTGATGAGTAATGATTCGTTCTTATTTCCAACAGAGCTTCGAAAGAACCTTTTCAATTACGTTACTCACTCGTGCCCCAAATGTATTCTTGGTTAACTGGTGCTCCCTCTTCTGGCTCTGAAAAAAATCTAAGCCCAAGTTTAAGAGAAAACCTGAGGGTGGATCTGTTCTCATTGGCAAAGTCTGTTATGAAAGCACAAACGCTTATTAGACTTGGTCTCCTTCACGCTGCCAGTTAGTATTACAGCCAGGTCACCCACTGTCTTGGGGCATCTTTTTTTAGGGTTGGGAAAGGAAGCAGCATAAAGTCTCTGCCTTCCTAGCATCCCTAATCCTCTCCCAGGATGGGAAAAGACATGTGCCATCCCTTCACAGGCCCCAAATCAAGCGAGACCACAGCCTGCTGCTCTAGAAAGGCATGAAGTCTAGCAAATCTGGGTCAGCCCCTGCTGCTGTCTCAGACTGAACAGCCAGTGCAACAGCGGGCTAACTAGGAAGGAGGGTCCACTAGTCCCAGGAAAGTTTTTTTTACAAACATCCTGCCTGATCCAACATTCACTGAATTCGGACTTCCCAGAGTTACAGGTCAGTTTTTATCTGCTTGCCTCTTCTCAAATACTGGATAAAATGCATTCAGAAGACCTTTCTCTATGGAAGCAGAGGTGATTCTTGACTCCTGCTGAAATAATTTGGGTCCTAAAAAGATATTTCAGTATCACTAGGTGGTGGATGAGAACAAGTTGGTTCAGTGATGATCAGAGCAATTCTCTGCTCTTTGAAAACTAGATATGGGTTGCCCATTGTCATTTTTTTTTTTTTTTTTTAAGAACAGGTGTGCTATAAGCTAAGGCCCATAGTTAAAGATAGTCTATTTTTGTCACCAAAAACACACTACAGCAGTTCTTTGGGCTTAAAATAAACTGAGAAAACGTATGACACCAGCTCAAAACAATTTCTCAAAGTTCCAGTCGCTATTTCAGTGTCCCCATGCCTTTTTTGTCCTCTACTCAACTAGACTCTGAAGCCAGAAACAAATAGCACCAGGCCATTCTTAGGGGGTAGTGTAGGGAAATGGATTTTTTTAGATAATAATCACAGTCCTTTGTCTGAAATGAACAAATTACTAGACTGATTGAGTGGTCCAAATGTGTGCCTGGCTATTGAAGATTACCATCTTTCTTGCGGGCTGGACTCTACCGACCCGTTGGAAGCAGAAGTCAGAAGAGCGGGTTCAAAAATCTCAGCTCCTCCATTTAGAAAACTACACCAACATGGGCGGCGGCAACGGGAATAGGGCTGGTGCCGCACCTGGCGCACAGCAAGCGTTCGGTACCTCCGGGGAAGGATGAAACCCCACGGTATTCGCAACCCTGCTATCCCCGGCCTGCTTCCCCTTCACTCTCCACAGCAACCACTCTAGGTTTCTTCCACGTGTTGTTTTTTATTTTTTCTTTCTTTCCCCCAGCTCCAAGTTCCACGCTGTTTTCTCAAGAGCTCTCCCCAGAAAACCTCCACCCTCACTGCCTTTGTCCGCCTCACTCTGTAAGTCTCCATTTACACACTGTTGCCTTGGGGAGCTTTACCGGACCCTCGCTGAGGTTAAAACTCCTTGCTCTACAATCCCTTAGCACCCTGTAGCTCCTCTGTGACAGTATTCAAAATACATGTCAGCGCATATTTAAAATCCGCCATCCCTTGACGGTAAGCTAGATAAACACACCACCACGCGCAGCGCCCTCAGCACAAAGCCAGGGGTACCACTGCTCACTAAGCGTCCGTGCACTGAACTGGAGGTTTCCTTCCCAAAATGAATGAATGAGCACATGCTTTGGAGCAAAAATCCTTCTCTTAAAAGATGCAATTCTTTCAGGAATCAGAAAATCCAAGGTCAAGTAGGCCCCCCCCCCACCCCATCTTTAAGGCTATGGGATTTATTTGGCCTCACAGCACATTGAGTAGGCCTAGCCTTTTCTGAAGCACACACTGAGTCTTTCCCGAGCAGGTTACAAAGAGCTCATATTTCATACCATTCAGCTTGTCTGTCAAAATGCAACATCCCTCCCTGGGGAGCTAGCTGTCCAATTCCCCAGCTGGTTTTTATTCACACTAGAAACTTTAACTCCGTTCTAGGCCTCACAAAATGAGAGCTGTGTCCACACAAAGCCCCAACAACCAGCCGATTCACTGAATCCAATGAAATAAGCCAATTCACTGGGGGGGGGACACAAACTGTCAAACTGGTTACTTGGTGCCTTATAGACCAAACAATGCGTGATTGAATTGGTTTGCTTTTTCAATAGGTTGTCTTGTCATGTGGTAGCTACAGCGAGTGAAAGATTTTCTTTATCATTCTGTTGTCTTTTTTTTTTAAACACAAAGATAAGAGCACATCAGATAGAAGGGTGAATAGCCAATAATGTCTTGTCTTTAAATCCATGGTCAAACACACTAAATTCAGCAACTTGAGCTTGCCCAAAAGGCACATTTTGTGGACCAAGACTCCCAGCCTGTGGTTTCTTTTTTTTTTTTTGGTTTTAAAATAAGACCCTGCCGGTCCTGATCTCATCTTTGCAAACGCATGATACTGTGAGACAGAGACCATGTGCAACACCAACTCTTTACAGACAAAGCGTCTATTCATGGGCCCCACTGAAGTGCAATCGTAGATTTTCAATTTCATTCAGCTGAGTGCGGAAGGCTCCCACTATGAGGGTGGGTTGCTAAATGGTTCAGCTGGGAAAAGGACCCAGAATGACAGTCAGCCTTACAGTCTTCACTTTCATTAACAGAAATGAAAGCGATTCCCTCACTCCAACTCCAATTTTACAGTAAAGAGCTAATCTAGCAAATCGGCCAAGGGAAGCTGAGCAATTTCTCTTTCTCCACATCACATCGGTACCCAGAGCACAGCTTTTTGTTGTTGTTGTTAGGGCTGTTGCTAGGGCAAGTGCTGAGAAAGCAGCTGAGTAACACACAGGGTTAAAACTTACACAAAAGGGAGGGACGATGTTGGTCCCTCAAGCCCTCAGCTAGACCAGACCAGCACTCTCCTCTCCTTGAATACGACATGCACATTTTCACCTTCAAGCTGTTCCTCACCTCTGCCACTTCTTCGTTCTACCCACTCTTCAAGGTCTAAATAACACTGCCATACCTAACACCTGTCCGAGATGCAGTATGCTGAGTGTTTCATGTGCAAAACCTCATTCCGTTTCTCACCACCACATGAGGAAGGTGCCACTATGTTCTCCCTTTCTGCCGAAGGGATATGGCAGGTGAATCACGCACCCCAAGTCCCAGTGAGGAAGCGGAGGAGTCGGGATTTGGCTTTAGGCCCTCGATCCCGAGCTCCTAATCACTACACACGCTACACTACCTTCACGGCCCCCAGCGGTGGGATTTCCACTCTGCCTCCACACAGCGCCCCCTGGGCACACCACCTATTTCTAGCAGTTGTGGAGGTCTCGCTGCCTCCACCGGGAGCCACGGTCTGGGCAAGAAGGATCTGTGCCATTTCCCCAGTGGTGTCTAGCATTCTGGCACCCGGGAGGTACTAACTGTATCTTCCATGACGGACTGGCTCTCCCCGCACGTCAAATAAATACTGTATTGCCGTGTCACGCCAATAAAAATCAGAAGCCAAATCCCCCACGTAGGGGTTGGCTTGGCATTCTCTGTCCTATGGTATCTTGCTTTTCCAGTAAGACAAGTGTCAGTCTGCTTTCTTAAGGCAGCAATTTTAATAGGAGGTTTGCCCGAACGAACGGGGAAGAGAATGAAGGCTGATCTCTGGATCAGGGTGACAAAGCAACCACACTCATTTCAAAGCACCATTTTCCGAGGCAGGAAAAGACAGTTTCACCTTTTACTCACACTTTCCAAAGGATACTCCTGAACTGGCTTCTGGCACGCTATGGCTCTTGGGCCAGAGGTGTCATTTTTATTTGACTTGAAGAGGTGTGGCCCGCATAACTAAGACGGGAAGTTAATCACTTCTTGCATGCTGACCCAGCAACCCAGGGTAAGGAAGTTCTAGGTTAGGAAGTGCTCTTTAAAAACAGGGTCCCCAGCCGTCTTCGGCTGAGCCTAACGTGCGCGCTCTTTATTTTATTTTATTTTTTCAACGTTTTTTATTTATTTTGGGGACAGAGAGAGACAGAGCATGAACGGGGGAGGGGCAGAGAAAGAGGGAGACACAGAATCGGAAACAGGCTCCAGGCTCCGAGCCATCAGCCCAGAGCCCGACGCGGGGCTCGAACTCACGGACCGCGAGATCGTGACCTGGCTGAAGTCGGACGCTTAACCGACTGCGCCACCCAGGCGCCCCTATGTGTGCGCTCTTTAAAGCACGGTCTGTTTGGGAATGTGTCTTAAAAACATTATCTTCAACAAGTGTTAAAAATGTAGTTAGAAGTCAGAAGATCAGTTACAACTCAGTGTGCTATTATGCCACCTTCCTAATCCTAATTCCCAGGTGTGCAAACACCCCCACAAATTAAGACTGCCAGCATTCAGATAAGCTATTCTGGTAACAGTCTTCATCAGGAGTGGAGGAGGAAGAGAAGAAAGTCAAAACGTTAAAATGTTTGGATTCCAGGATCATTAAACAGGAGAGCTTTGAGGAAATACTGGGAGGCAGGTGAGGCTAACTTCAGACTTCATAAATACGAAAGGTTTTCAATGGGTCTGCCCATTACTAACCCTTGGAGGACAAAATACTGAAGGCAGATGAAGGAATCCAAGAGAAAAAACAAGGGGAAATCAAATAGGAGAATGCCTATGATATTTATTAATGTTCAGTTCGGGGCAGGCGGGGGGGGGGGCCGGGCGGGGACAGAACACACAACAATGCTGCCCTGCCCTTTCTAAAATTACACAGGTGAGGAAATTCTGGAAACTCCAGCCAATGGTGACTGGGAACCACTGTGTATGCTATGAGGGAACACAAAGTGAGGGTGCGCTCCCTGTGAGGGCCATGGAACCATGTTCCTCCACCTGCAAGGGCCCTCCTAACCAGTAAGAGCTGCAGAACTAGCCTCCGGGTGGTACTTACTTTACAACAGAATTGTCAACTCTAGATCCTTCTGATTTGGTACGTCTTGTAATAACATAAGTTTTTGGCATCCTTTCTTCCAAAGTTCCCTGAAATGTTTTCAGACAAGTGACTTCGTTCTCTGCTGCTTCACGGTAGGGAGAGGAGGAAAAGCTTTCAATGCAGAGAAATCCTCATTCTGTATGTCGCAAGGCTGGTCGTGGGCTAGCATATAACACACCTTTATTTTCCTGTCTCACCCAGATGTCTTTCTTTGAAAAAACAGAGGGTTTCCCTCTGCTCTAAATGGGGGGAAAAAAAGAAAAATCTGGGAAATACCTTTTCTATCTCAAATCTTAAGCCCAAGGGGACAGGGCACTCTACTTTGTAAACCACAATTTGAAACAAGATAAAGAGGATTCACCTGCTGCTGTTTCCTCTCCATCTGATGGCAGGCCTGACACTCATAACACACGCGGTTTACTTTCTTTCTCTTCTCCCCATCCTGCTTTGGTCCCTAAATAAAACCTGAAGCCGTCACAGCAACTCACTTAAAATAATGCAGCTGGAGGGCACTCCAATCTCACAAATATGGGACAGGTTTATAACTCACAGTGGCAAGTTACTTCTTACTTTTCACTTACATAAAGACCCTTCACTCATTCGCATATGCAAACAAAATAATCATCCAATTTTTCCTAATCTAAGATGCAGCAACCTTACGGGTCAGTGAGGGGGAAAAAGGAGCTTTTAAGAGGCATATGGATGAAATGTTTGTCTAGCAGTCAGAGACTGAGCATGCAATTTTAGATTCTGGTGTTCACATAAAGGAAGAGCAAGCATATCGTCACTGGCTTGGCTACCTGTCAGGACACCGACAAGTTCTACATGATCTGCTCATTTTGGAATTACCTAACTCTTATTCTGGACAAAGACAACTCAAACTCAGGCTGTCTATCCAAGGTCCTTAACTACTCCAGAGCTGCCAGTGGTAGCAATCTGAGACACTGCCTACTTTTTTATACCAAGTCAGAGAGTAAATGCACACACCGACCAATTTTTTTTTTACCCAGAATAAGCTGTCCTTGAAAAATCATCATCATCGTCATCAACAGTCAGCTCTCACCCAGACACTATGCAAGCCACTCCTATGATTCATTCCTAACCTGGTGTCTTACCTTAGTGTTCCTCCGTAGACTGCGAAGAATATTCCTCCTCCTTGGGTCTTCGTCTGTTTCATATGGAATGACGGCATTGTCCCCTTTATAACCTTGAGATGCCTGATCCTCCTCTTTTTTCCGAATGGGCCCTAGCTCATCATCGCTCCCCACACTGAAGCTGGTTCGATAACTCGCAAACCTTCCTAGCCGGCTGCATCTCGTCCTGTACAGCACGGGCTTGCTCACGATGGACACCTTGCGGCCTCGTTCTAGAGAGCTGGTGTCCATTTCACTGTCGGAACCGTTGCCACTGCCGTTGGACTGGGCTTTGTTGATATTCCGAATGGTGATGATTTTGCCTTGGGTGCTGTCATGGGGCACTGAATATATGTTTTCTTCTTCGTTCCTTGGCTTGACCACAGCATCCATGGGTTCAGCATAATCAGAAGGATCAAACCCATCCGGAGGTAGCCAGGTGCTAGAAGACACAGACTTCCTCTGCCCATCTCTATGGCCTTGGTCTAAATAAGACAGATCCCCCTTTGTGATTTCAAAATGGACAGGAGGCTTTGGTTTGACTGGTGGAGGTACTTTGTTGTTCAGTTTACTCTCAAAATTGCTCATGATGAACGACAGCCCATCATTTCCCTCCAGTTCCATAGAGAGCTTAGAATGGTCTTTGGACAGAGAAGGCAGTGACGTGTCTTCTCGAAACAAGCTATAAGAAGGGGGCTCGATATCCTCTTCTGAATCCTGCAGGTTGGAGTTGCAGAGTGGAGAGCCCGCTCGGGGGGAGTTAAACACCTCTTCCGTGGTGCTACAGGCCTCAGCAGCGTTATCGTACATATGAGTAGCCTCGATTATGTTCTTTTTATCCACCACATCCTTAAAAAATGGGTGGAAGATCTCAAGTTTGTGCTGGGGTTGGCTACAAGGGATGCTTGTGAACCTCCCGTCAATCTCTTGAGCAATCTCCTCCCCTTCGGTCAGCTGTTCCCGACTTAAGTCATTGTCCAGGACATCTACAGCGCCGTCAGTGAGTGCGACCAACTGAATGGGGATAATATCCTGCACTTCACAAAGAAAGGCACGTAACATAGCCAAGGAGGCCTTACGTTTGGCTGAATAAAAAACAATGTACCCATGGACCAACCGGCTTTTTCTGATGCTAAATGAGGAATGGTACGAAAGAATAGACAGCTCAATGCGCTTCTTGTGGAGTCCGATCGGTAGTTCAAGTAAAACAGAGTTGTTGCTTCCACAATGGGAAGACTTACAGGTCTGGGACTGAAGGACAGGATAGAGTATGTCATCTGCACTGAAAGGATCTCCACACATCAGACACATGACAATTCGCAGGTCAACGTCAGCCAGATCTTTGATGCTAGCAGTAGAACTGACCAGGTTTAAGTTACGCTTGGAGTCCAGGAGTCCCTTCAAAACTTGACTGATTTGCTTTTCATTAATGTTGCGTCCATAACCGATGCCAGCAGAAGCAGGGTCGAGAAAGACACACTGAAGTTTGCTAGCAATCTGCTGACCTTGTTGTATTAGGCTATGCAGGGTCTCTCCACTGGTGTCTCCCCTCTTGTTAACTAAGATCAACGTCAGGGGAAGATGGGCTAAATGGTTATCTCGCCTGCCAAGTGTGGACTCTCTACTCTTCTCTATACTCTCCACCACATAGGATAGAGATTCCTTTGAATTGTAAAGGCAGAGGCAGCCGTGGGGCTGAAATGTTGGCGTTTGGAAAGAGTTCACAGGAAGCCTGACATTCCCTTCTATCGGCCTCAGGGAAAGCTCATACATTTTACCATCTATCACATACTTATCATCATTTGTACAGAGAGCTCGAATCTCATTGGCCAACTCACGTGCGAGGCCATCTTTGCCTAAGATAACCAAGTTGATCCTATCAATGTTGGGGTCAGACAGTGAATTTTTCTGATTCCGGTCAGATGGTCGGATAAACCGAGAACTAATCAAGTGCTCGATCTTAGCATCCACACAAGCTGGGCAGCTAGGGCACGTTTCCTTGGTTGGGTGATACACAAAATGAATGTGCTTCAGGATAAGGGCATCACGCTCCGCTTGGAGCTTCTGTAATGCTTTAAATCGCTGTTCCTCCCCCAGAACATCCTGAATGACACCCATCTTCTCCTTGCTGGGCTTAGCATCCAGCTCCAGCTCATAAAACAACTCTGAGTATTCCAAAAGCAGCTCCTGAAACTCTTCCTTTGCTCTGTCTATAATTTGCTTTTGGTGTTTGCCATAAATATCCATGTATACGGATTCTTCCAGCCACTGGTAGAAATCTTCGTTCATAATAAAACTACGGGCCTCTTCCCAAGGCTTTCCGGGAGTTATGAAGGGAGAGGTCTCCAGGTTTTCTTTAAATGCCCTTCTCATCTCAGCTCTTTTCCTCTCGTTCCGCAGCTTCTCTAAGTGGGCCTCGTACAGCTGCTCGGCAGGGACGGTATCCATCAAGTCAAAGGGAATCCGCTCATTCTCCATGTTGTCAATGTGGCTGGTGGCATCCCACGGTGTCTCTTCGAGCACAACAAACCACTTCAGGAATTCTGGCTTGGTCTCCAAGAGCTTTTTGGTTTTTATGCAGCTTAGGTGGTCTATTTCATCTAAATTGGGTATAAGAGCTTCAAAGGCTAACGGCAGGGCTGCGAGGTACAGCTTTCTCCTGCGCTCAATGTGCTCGTGCTTGAGGCGGTGGATGTGCTGGAGAAACAGCTTCTTGGCTTTCTGAGTACCTTCCAGGTAGACATAGTCCTGGTACTCAGGAGAGGCCTGCATCTTTCGGCTGACACTCGGCCAATTCTCGTTGTGGTTTTTGACAATGCGACTCACCAGCCACTCATACTTGTCTTTTGCTGTAGCTATCTGCTGACTCTGCTGCTTGAGAGCTTCAAAATAAGGAATGATTTTCGTCTTTCCCCGACTTTTATCAATGAGTTGCACTAAGGTGCTGAAAGCCAAGTCCACGTTTACGTTGGATCTTGCTGAGGTCTCCACAACCTGGAGGTTCTTTTTGCTTAAGGCAAAAGTATGTGCATCTCTAATGTACCGCTCAACGCCCTCATCACACTTAGTCAGGACCACCACTATGGGCTTTTTTGTTTTTGCAAGCTGATTGTAGAGATTGGACACAAACTTGAGCTGGTCATCAAAGTTCCTATTCATGCCCCTGCTAACGTCAATACCAAGAAGAAAACCATCAATCAGCAGCTTTCCATCTGGCATTTGTTTCTGCTCAAAGTCCTGCTCCAGCCCCAGCTGGTCAGTGCAAAAGTACATGAGTTTTTCAGCTGATGCGAGCTTGGTTGCAGCAGCTCTCTTGATATAGGGCTGCAGGGCCGTGCTTCGATGAGGTTGAAAAGTCTGATCATCGATGAACTCAGTCTGCTCCACAATGTGCATCTTACATTCCACACAATCCTCCAGGGAACGGCTAACTTCTCCCCAGTAGAGAAAGTGGTCATTATTGACCACTCGCCCGCCAAAGTCACTGGTGCTGAGGACAGAGGTATGGTCCAAGTGAAACTCATCAGCACTCGGGCGCACGAAGCGGTTGCACAGGCAAGACTTCCCAATGCCGCACTGGCCCTTCTCCTTCTCGGTCCCAGACAATCCCACCACACTGATGTTGTAGGTGGGAATGCGGACATCTTGCTTTCTTGCCATCATCATCGTCGACACATCCTGCCACAATCGGCCACTTCCAAGATCAGATTAGTGTTTTCCAGTGGACCTGATGGTTTCCCCACATTATCAGTGGGGGCCGGCTGCCCACGAGGTGAAAGTGTCAGGTCCCATAGTGTTTGTACACCAGCACGAGGTCAGTTTTCACCACTTCTCATCGCCAGATAGTAAACATTTCTTCCTAGACGGGGGCGGGAGGAGAAAGAAAACCCATCAGCATCATAATTTTGGAACCTGATTTTAGTCGCTGAACTATAGCAAAAATCAATTTTCTCGTTCAACAAATACGTAAACACTAAATGTGCCAGGCCTCACGCTGAGTGAAGACGTAAGAGTAAGACTGACATCTATGTGCTCTCAATACCTCTAACAGAGGAAGACATACAAGTAAGCAGTTGTGCTGAGTGTTAAAACAAGAGTTTGAGGGCTTCTTGGAAACATGGCTGATACCAGGGTTAGAGCAGAGTTAGCACAAGAAGAGCCTGGAACAACCTATTGTGCAGGAAAGGAAGTGCTTGAAAAAATGACAGGGCACCTCACAGACACAGGAGCCCACTTGAAGGGGATCCCACTGGTCAAATCTGAAACAATTTGAGCACCAAAATAATTAAAGACAGTAATGGATTATAACCCACTGCCAAAAACAGAAACCTGAGTTCATACTACTGGATCAGACAAGAATCATCACTTGATACCCCATCTAGGGGGAAGATTTTGATGAGACTCAGGATATCTGCACAGACCTGAGGTACCTCCTGATATGCTACTTATCAGCTGCAGAGGGAAGAGGTACCAAAAACCACTAATTATACAGTAAAGAAACTGCCTTAACACTTTGTTAAAAAAAAATTTTTTTAATCTTTATTTATTTTTGAAAGAGAGACAGAGTGCAAGTGGGGGAGGAACAGAGAGAGAGAGGGAGACACAGAATCCGAAGCAGGTCCCAGGCTCCGGGCTGTCAGCACAGAATCCGACGCGGGGCTTGAACTAATGAACTGCGAGTCGGACGCTTAACCAACTGAGCCACCCAGGTACCCTGGGTTAACACTTTGGGTAATGAAAATTATCACCACCAAAGAGGGACAGAAGGACATCATGGGCCTCCAGATGTGGTACCCCCAAGAGGACACATTACTAAGCGGTGTGATGACCTAGAATGTATTCCCTCAACCGAATCACAAGGAAACATCAGATAAACAAAAAACGAGCGAGATTCTATTATGGGGGTTGGGCGGGGGGATGTAGTGCACACTCTATACTTCTCAAAAAGTATCCATGTCATAAAAGACAAAGAATGGCTATGTAAACATTCTAGATCGAGAAGCTAAAGAGACATCATAACTAAATGCAATTGTTTGAACCTAGAATGGATTCTGCACCAGAATGGGAAATACAGGACATTATTAAGTCATGTAACAACACTGGACTCTGAACGGAATATTACATAGAAGTATTTGATCGATGTAAATTTAGGAAGGTAACTACCATGTAAGCGAATAGGCCTACTCTTATAAAATACACACTGAAGTATTTGGGGGGAAAAGACCATAATGTGTGTGACTGGTCCAGAAAAAAATATGTATATACGTTGAAAGAAAGAATGCGCATGCGGTAAAATGTTAACAACAGGTAAATCTGGATAAGATATTCCTTTGTGCCATTTTAATTTTTTTGCAACTTTCTATAAATTTGTGATTGTTTCCAAATAAAAAGCATTTTTAAAAAGGTGTGAATATTGGGTGGTTTCCCTGACGAGAACAGAATAAGCTTTGTGAGGACAAGGTCCACCCCTTCTCGTTTACTTCTGTATCCTCAGCCTACGACACGGTGCTTGACACGAAGATTTACTGAAGGAATGAGTCAGGGAATGACTATGAGGGCATATTACACCCAGTGTTTTGATTGAGGAAGGCCTTTCTGGAGGAAGTTCCACCTCAGGAGAAACCTGAAGTAGGTGAAAGAAACACGGAGACTCGTCTCTGCAGAAAAAGGCACGGCCCCTCAAGTGTGTGTGGGGAGCAGATGGGTGAGGTGCATTAGAAGCAGAAATCAGATTAAACCTCTTTCAAAGAGTCTGCAGTCTTTCCCGAAGGCTATGGGGAACCACAGAACGTGGCTGAAAGGTGGCACCTTAAAGGACCTAAAGTAGGAAGAGGTGAAGTAATGAAACGTTATGATAGTATCTTACGATGTCTTTAGCAACCTCCTGGTTAACAGAAATCAAATACATAGCCCTCGGCTGTCTCCACATAAATGGTCTTCTGGCTACTACTGCTTATACTGCACTGCCGTCTACTCACACGTGCAAATATGACCACGCGACGGCCGAACACGTAGCCAAATGAACAGTCTCCTGAGATAACTCAGTTTAAAATAAAGAGAACAGGGGCGCCTGGGTGGCTCGGTTGGTTAAGCGGCCGACTTCGGCTCAGGTCACGATCTCGAGGTCCATGAGTTCGAGCCCCGCATCGGGCTCTGTGCTGACAGCTCAGAGCCCGGAGCCTGTTTCAGATTCTGTGTCTCCCTCTCTCTCTGACCCTCCCCCGTTCATGCTCTGTCTCTCTCTGTCTCAAAAATAAATAAACGTTAAAAAAAAATAAAATAAAATAAAAAAGAGAACAATTTTCTTTTGAATCTCGGTCATGGCTGGTAGGAACCCAGCATCTCCACAACCTGAATATATTTTTGTGAGCCCTTCTCCTAAGAGATGCCACGGGAAGTCACATCACCATACTTTATTCTAAGAAGAGGGGGTGATGAATGAGAGAGGAAAGTTGTCCCCTATGATGATAACCTCAAAAGGTCACAGACCTTTCCCAAACATCCCTTATCTTCCCTCGATAACCGAGAAAGCCAAACCCTCCGTGGAAACAAAACGTGCCTACGTGTGGTATGTAAAAATGATTTGACCATTGTCAAGACGGAAATCTCGATGATTATAAGCAATCACCTCCAGATAACCTAATGGCATGCTCCTAAAGAAGCCAAGGTCCAGATTTCAGCAGAAACAAGCAGACATCCATGTGAAAGATCGATCCCCATCCTCCACTTCCCCAGGCAACTGCTTCCTTAGGTAAAATTGTAAGATGTTTACATACATCCTCTGAAATACCCAAATAGCAAAGATTCATACGAAATCACAGTGCTTTTGCTTATTACTTGTAGTACACATATACACAATTTTGTTTCCACCTCTCGGAAGACTCAGGTTTGACAGTGCCTCAGATAGGAATGCTGATGAAAGTGTAAGTCAGGGGTGCTCCTGTCACAGAGCCCTTCTCCGTCAATTCCCCATCCCAGAGTCTGGCAGGACTCAAGGCCACCTACTTGATCAATCCTGAAATGCAACTTGGTGACGGGGTCCCACTTCAAGTGACTGCTGCACGCAGCTGGCAAATCATCCCCCTTATTCTCTGTAAAGTGGGTCGAATAAGCTCTCTCTTCACAAAAATCCCAGGAAAACAAAACACCAAACCTGCTCTTGAACCTCAAGAAATAGAGACAGCAGCTCAACTTTGAACTAAGCTAAAATGTATTCTCCAAACCTTGTTTGGTCAGTTTCTTCAGCGCATGATATTCTGTGCCGCCCATGCAAGTCAACGTCTCCGCTATCTGAAGGACGCCAAAGACGGAAAGCAACAACTCTCGACTCTCAAGAACGTAGCAACTCATATTTGAAACCCAGAATGCTGCTGACTACACTAAAAAAGCTACCAAACAATGAGAATCAGCTGGCAAAGGAATGGTTAATTTGGGGACACCTGGTAACTTTCCCCTTGGTAGAAATCGAATAGGTTCCCCGGTAGAAGCACACTCTTCTTACATGCCTGTCTTTGATGTCTGGATAATGCAGTTTTACTAGTTCCTCAATTGGACTGAATTACACGGTAAACAAAGACTGCTATAAATCTAAGAACGCTGCAAACACTTGGTTTAAAGGAAATAACTCGAAGTGCTTGGTCACAAACACGTTCAACTTTTCTAAGAGGTGGATTAAAAAAAATTAGCTGAGTCACTAACTTTAATGATCTTAAGGCCACAAAGAAAGAGAAAGTAGAAGATGGGGCATGTCCGAGACTTTGCAATATCTTTAGTTTACCTCTGATAGGAACCGGTGTTCTTAGTGGGCCACCAACTCCTCAAACGGCAAAATCCAAATGTCCATTCTAATAATTTGCCAATATTAGTCCTTTGAAAACTGAAGAGTTACAGCAGAGGGGGAGAAAGTATTCTTTAAACTGAAACGACTTCTATCTTCAAGCTTTAGACAGCTAGTTGTATTAGAAAAACTAAACCCTAATATTTAGTAGTTTTACACCACAAGTCAACTCCTTCAAAAAGGAAAATACTTCAGGGGCACCTGGGTGGCTCAGTCCGTCGGGCGTCCGACTTCAGCGCAGGCCGTGATCTCACGGTCTGTGAGTTTGAGCCCAGCATCGGACTCTGTGCTGACAGCTCAGAGCCTGGAGCCTGCTTCAGATTCTGTGTGTCTCTCTCTAACCCTCTCCTGCTCATGCTCTGCCTCTCTCAATCTCAAAAATGAATAAATGTTAAAGAAAATTTTTTTTCAAAAAGTAAAATACTTCAGGAACATCTTCAGTTTTTGTTACAAATATATGCAGCACTTCAACATAACGCAAACAACTGAGAGCTCTTTCAGAACCAGCCACCAGACTTCCGGAGTTATTTACTTGACTTGTTTAACCACTATACCAGCTCCCCAAACAGTGTCTCAACTGGAAGGTAGGGGGGCGTTTTCTTTTTTAACACCTCTACAAAACTTAGGGCAAGAAGTGGCAACATTCCCAAGATAGTACACATTTCAAAGGACACAGAAATGCCACTGTGATCCAGCATTACTGTGACTGCTAAAGTTCATACTGTCAACAGCTCCATCAGCATGCGTCCCCCCCACCTCCCGTCTTACCCCCAAGAGGAAATGTTTCTGGGCTCTGTGATCTGGAATGTCCCCTAAGACACAGATCCACCACTATTACCCATAACCAAAACTACTGTCTCTATCTCTGAGAATAGTCAAATTCTGAAGATGCGTTTGGTTTCAAACAACCACGTATAGAATACCACACCAAACTAACAATACTATAATATTATACGGTAGTTATATAACATTACACAGTAATAAACTAAAGAAATAATTTCATAGGGAGTTGCTAGCAAAAAGGAAGTAAAATACTTGGTACTATAATTTTTCTTAATCCCAACAGAGGAAGGGAATGGAAATATGCATTGTAACTAACAAAGCAAACAGCATTTTCTAAACCTCATACTTCTCACCACCTTAAATTTCTGAATAAGTTTTCAAAGCTATGAATACCATCAGCAGCTGGTTAAAAGATCTGCATTAAGTAGATACAAGACTCTTATCTATGGGAGAGAGGAAATGCAAAAGGGGGGATCTAACTGGAAAACATTTTTCTTGTGAGAGAGACTCCAAAAGGAGAATTTTCTAGAGGAACAGATTTTCCAAATGAACCAGGAAGGATGGAATATAAAAGCTCCAGTAAGAAGAAAACACAACTCTATGGTCTACTGAACCACCAAACTTAAACAAGATGGTCTTTTTTTTAAAGAAAAAATTTTTAATTATTTATTTTTGAGAGAAAGAGAGAGAGAGAGAGAGAGAGAGAGAGAGAGAGAGAGAGAGAGACACAAAACATGAACAGGGGAGGGGCAGAGAGAGAGAGAGGGAGACAGAGAATCTGAAGCAGGCTCCAGGCTCTGAGCTGTCAGCACAGAGCCTAACATGGGGCTCAAACCCATGAACCATGAGATCATGACCTGAGCCAAAGTCAGACATTCAACCGAATGAGCCACCAGGTGCCCCACAAGATGGTCTTTCAATGAGAGAACCAATTCACACCTGTCAGAATGGCTAAAATCAAAAACACAAGAAACCAGTGTTAGCAAGGATGTGGAGAAAAAGAAACCCTCTTATACAGTTAGTGGGAATGCAAACTGGTATAGCTACTGTGGAAAACAGTATGGAGGTTCTTCAAAAAATTAAAAATGGAACTACTCTATAATCTAGGAATCATACTACTGGACACTTACTGAAAAACACAAAAACACTAATTCAAGGGATACATGCACCCCATGTTTATCACAGCATTATTAACAATAGCCAAATTATGGAAACAGCCCAAGTGTCCATCAATAGATGAATGTATAAAGAAGATGTGGTATAAACATATAATGGAATATTATTTAGTCATAAAAAAGAATGAAATTTTCCATATGCAACAACATGGATAGAGCTATAATGCTAAGCGAAATAAGTCAGAGAAAGACAAATACCACATGATCTCACTCATGTGGAATTTAAGAAAAGAGCAAAGGAAAAAAAAGAGAGAGAGAAACCAAGAAACAGACTCTAACTAGAGAACAAACTGAAAATTACCAGAAAGGAAGTGGGGTGTGGGGGACAGGGGAAATAGGGGATAGGGATTAAGGAATACATATAGGGGCGCCTGGGCGGCTCAGTGGGTTAAGCGTCGGGCTTTGGCTTGGGTCATGATCTCGTGGTTGGGGAGTTGGAGCCCCATGTCGGGCTCTGTGCTGACAGCTCAGAGCCTGGAGCCTGCTTTGGATTCTGTGTCTCCCTTTCTCTCTGCCCCTCCCCCACTCACGCTTGTGCGCTCTCTCTCTCTCTCTCTCTCAAAAATAAACATTAAAAAAATTTTAATAAAAAAATAAATAAAGTTTATTTAAAAAAAGAGTACATATGTATCATGATAAAATAAGATAAAATAATTTAGAAACAAGATAGTCTTTAAAAACCCAAAGGTTTCCATTTTTATATTAATAAATGTAGAGTGACTTTTCTGAAGGTTTTCGTTTTTCCTTTAAAAACTTTACATAACTCACAGAAGAAAAGTGAGAAGTGAAGTCCAAGGTCCTCATTCAACCAATTCAATTATCTGTGAAATCCAGATAAACTTACAGAACCTTAAAGTTAGAGATGTGCACAAATGATGTGACAGGGTTATTCAGCTATACATAGGAATTATAACCTTTATGAGCCTGACTGACAGAGGGAGCCTTCGTTTCCTCTGTTGAGTTTTGTTGGAATGTGAAGCAATACCCTTAATTCTGCTCATCTCTTTACCACATGAAGAGTGTCGTAGGAAATGACTACATCAAACTCAACAAGCACAAAACAGCCTCCGATACTGAATAAAAGAGAAAGGTAGCCACTTGATGGCCCCAGTGACCTAAAGTCTCTCCTCCTTCCTTCACAATATTTCAGATGGGTTAACCATTTTTCTATTACTCTATAGTCTCTAATCTTTAGACCTGAGAACTGAATCAATCAAATAAATCGCTTGTTTAGAAAGCTAAGACAATGTGAAGAAACAAAGAAGAAATGGGGCACTGTCCTTGCTGATGAGAATCTTCTAATTTACTTCACATATAATATTTTACTTAGAAAAACAAAAACAAAAACTTAACCACAAGACAAAAAAGGGCACAGACCATTTCCTGGGATCCAGAGGAAGAGGAGATCATTCAGATCTCGAGGGGTCAGAGCAGAAGTGAAATTTGAATTGGTACACAAAAGACTGGCAGGGATGACCCAGGCGTTCTAAAGACGTGAAAGGGCAAGAATAATGGTGACCAAAACAGAAAAGCACCGGACACGTTTTGGGACAGACTGACTGGAACAGTGTTCATGGGCGGTAGAAAGCGAGAAGGGCAGCAAGGACTCAGACTATGAACAGACTATTTTTTTTTTTCAACGTTTATTTATTTTTGGGACAGAGAGAGACAGAGCATGAACGGGGGAGGGGCAGAGAGAGAGGGAGACACAGAATCAGAAACAGGTTCCAGGCTCCGAGCCGTCAGCCTAGAGCCTGACGCGGGGCTCGAACTCACGGACCGCGAGATCGTGACCTGGCTGAAGTCGGACGCTTAACCGACTGCGCCACCCAGGCGCTCCACGAACAGACTATTTTAACTTGTGAGAATCCAATATGACAATCTTTGATCCCACCAACGTTATTTATTATTGGGAACACTACTACTTTAAACTCCTCGTCTGACAAACTAACACCGTCTAAGGAGTTGATCAGTCTAAGGAGCTGATCTCCTAACTTGAAAGAAAGCTCCATTTGAATATGGCAAATTCTATTTCTATTCAGTTTAACGCAAATTAAAATAATAAAATGGGGAAGGGGGCAGAAAATATAGATTTACAAAGGCAGCAAAGAGGAAATATTTGCCCAGAAGAGTACTGGAGGTTGCCCCACTACTACAGGCTACACACACCTACTTCTGTTTAATGTAGGAGGGAGGATTTCCTCATAACCACGGAATCTCACTACATCCCCAGGGCTCTGGCTACAGGAAATCTCTGAAATGGGTCATCTGGATCTTTGGAAAGACTGATTTAAGTGTTTAACCATCTGGTCTTGAAACATGTAATCTCATGCAACAGACGGGCTATTCTTGGACACTGGGTATGTACCGGCATTCAGCTCTCACTATGCCCTATGCAAACTCAATGGACAGCACTCTCCAGAGGGCCCAGTGAGAAAAACCAAAAGCAGTTTTAAAGCACTGGTATCTTAGATGTCTGTTTGTAAAACAATGTGGCCTAAAGTTAATTTTTAAAAGAGCAGCTATGAAAGATTCTCTTCCATTCCATTTGTAATTTTGACAAATGTCTCTTCCTGCTCCTCTCGATTCATTTTCTCCCCAAGCCCTAGTAAAGAAAGTTACCTCTAAATTCCAGGGTAGGGGCACCTGACTAACTCAGTCGGCAGAGCACGTGACCCTCGATCACGTTGAGGTTGTTGAGTTTGAGCCCCGCGTTGGGTGTAGAGATTACTTTAAAAAATATACATATATATCACATCAAATCAAATCTGAATTCCAGGGTAAAAAAACTATGCCACTATCTTACCATCCTCGCCAGCCCGCACTGAAGAAATCAACCAGCCCATTTTTCACCCTGACACAGTTCTCAGGCTCTGAGGTGTGCAGAACTCTATGCGCAGGTCCCAAAGAAATAAAATTTCTAAGGCAAACTATTCACAGGATGAAATCAACTTCCCCTGATGAATGAAAGGGGCTGCTTTCAGCAGAAGCACTTCCTTAAACTTTATCCTCAGCAGGTTTCTACCAGGTAGCTCTAGAGTTCTAATCAAGCTATCTGATCAAAGCAACTATAAACAAAGACAAAACCAAAGGCTGAGAAATCTTTTTCACTGATGCAGCAGGATTTCCCTGGGTTACCTATACCAAGAACAACAACAACAACAACAAAACAGGATTTCTCGATAAGCTGTAAAAATATTCCAAGCCAAAGGAAACTCAAAACCAAGGCCAATGCAGTCCAATAAGTCTTAGGATCACAGCCTACTTACCATTAAATGCACTGAGCTGAGATTCTTAGGAAACCAAGGAACAAAAACACAGCCAAGTCTTACCTTTGAATTTCCTGGTATTCAGATCAATTCTACACTTTTTGAAATGGTCAAGAAAACCTGTATTATTATTTCAGCAGTTGCTTCTGAGCACTTACGATTTAATCTATTCCAGTGTTTTTGTTTTTGTTTTAAACTAGAAAAATTTTGTAAATGATCCTCTCCATAAACATTTCTCTGAATGTGTGAGAATGGGGGCACCATCCAGCCAAATGTGCCTTGCCAACAGAGGACAGTGCTACAGAAACAGGCATTTCTGTCAAATGGGGGAAAACAGGTCAGCTTATTTTCAAGTCCAACAGTAAGCCTTGTTATTCTATTCCCCTGATGGCATTCTAAGAGGACGTGAGGATTTCAGCCCATTATTTCTAATTATTCTTCACTCCTTGTTTGAATTGTTCTATAAATTGTCAGTCGTAAAACAGGCTACTGTAAGTAATAAAAGCCAGGCCACATGCATAAACTTTTAAAAAAAGAATGGTTTTATTTTACCTAAAGCACCTGTACTGAAGATAAGGACAAGGGTCACAAAGAGACAGAAGCAACAGAATCAACTTCTATATCTGAATCATTCCTTTGGAACAATTTGGATCCACAGATTAAAGAACCAACTTAGGATCACACCAGCAAAATCCATCTTTTCTACTTTTTTTTCTACTTGTCTACTTTTTCTACTTTTCTACTTGCCGGTCTCCACATTTACTTACACATTTGCCTTATTTCAAATGAAGCTAAAAACAGATGTCTGAGAGAGATGAAAAGAATTAACACGTGCAAGAAAAAACATGCAAAAGGGCCTGGAATCAGCCCAAAATTGTGTCCTAAGCTCAATTAATCATATTTGAAGATCTGCTACATTGAGGTGTGTATCCCTGTCTTCTAGAAGAGATGAATATTTGAGTTAATACGTGTAAAGCAAACTGGATTTTCTGAATGAAACGATGTTACACGTTGGCACTATTAACAAAAAGTTATTACGGAAAACATTATTTCCTGTTCAAGTATTTATCACCTCAATATCTGAAAAGCGTACTTCAGGTCCCTACTTTGAGGCTAGGAAAGGGGATATGGTGGGAAAAGGGTACAAGTGAAGCTTCTGTTTTATTCCTTGACTTGGGTTGCTTACACGGGAAGTCATTTCGCAATTGTTCACACTGTGCAGGCTTTACACGCTTCTCTGTCCACTTCTGTAAAAGCACACAATCAGAGAAGTGAAGTGGCACGGGCACCTCACACGGCTAGCAGGTCGAGCCGGCCCTGTACTGAAACAACCCTGTGCTCAACCAACACCAGCAAGCACTGCAATACTCGCCCCCTTCTACACGAGGCCTCCGCCCGGGATCATGTCAAACAGGTGACTCTAATCCTCACGGGAGCCAGCGAGAAGTGTTGAGAAGCAGGGCCCTGGAGAGCCCGGGATGTAACCGGCAGTTCTTCAGGGCTGTGCAGAAGACTGAACGGGTGGCACAACAGACCTTCCAGCCTTAAAACAGAACAACTCAATTTGATCTGTTTTATATGTTGGGATCCCACGTAAAACAATTGTTTTTGATTTTGTTTTAATGTTTATTTACTTTTGAGAGACAGAGAGAGAGACAGAGGTGCAAGTGGGGGATGAGCAGAGAGAGAGGGAGACACAGAATCTGAAGCAGGCTCCAGGCTCGGAGCTGTTCAGCACAGAGCCCGACGCGGGGCTCGAACCCACGGACCATGAGATCATGACCTGAGCTGAAGTCAGACACTCAACTGACTGAGCCCCCCAGACGCCCCCATAAAACAAACTTTTTAAAAGTTCTATGGGTTTTTGGGGGGCGCCTGGGTGGCGCAGTCGGTTAGGCGTCCGACTTCAGCCAGGTCACGATCTCGCGGTCTGTGAGTTCGAGCCCCGCGTCAGGCTCTGGGCTGATGGCTCAGAGCCTGGAGCCTGTTTCCAATTCTGTGTCTCCCTCTCTCTCTGCTCCTCCCCCCTCCAAAAAAAAAAAAAAAAAAAAAAAAAAAAAAAAAAAAAAAAAAAAAAAGGTTCTATGGGTTTTTTTTTTAAGAATAATTAAACAATTTTTTTTTTATTTATTTGACAGAGAAAGCACGAGTGGGGGATGGGCAGAGAGAGTGGGGGAGAGAAAGAGTCCCAAGCAGCCTCTGCACTGTCAGCATGGAGCCCCGATGCAGAGCTCAAACTCACAAACCGTGAGATCATGACCTGAGCCAAAGATGGATGCTTAACCAACTGGGCCACCCCGATGCCCCTCTCTATGGGTTTTTTTAAAAGCTCAAACAACTTCATGGTTTGAAAAGCCATTTAATGATCAGACATTTGGTGGTCTGATTCCCAAGATTTTGCCAAGAGACAAGAGAGTCAAAAAGAGCCTCCTGATCCAGCCCCCCAACCCCTTCTTTTCTTCCTCTCATTCAGGAAACTCATCCCGATTAGTGACTACTGAGATCAAGGAAAAAGAAACAACTCAGTTAGAAATGGAACTCGTCCAGAATCCAGGCCTCCTCTGGCAATGCCCCACTCCTTTGCCCCCCAGGTCCTGTCTTCCTACTGTATCGTGCTGTCCCGGCCAGAGAACTGAGTGGAGGGCCTAAGACATGGACGGCAGGAGAGGTCAGGGGCAGATCCGTGGAGGACACCGTCACACTAAGGAGAGTCTGGACTTCATTCCGAGGAAGCCCCAGGATGCTGGACAAGAACTGCGTGGTCAGGTCTGGGTCGAAGAGGGGAATTCTGAGAGCAATCCGTACACTCTCATCCTCCCTCCAAATCTGTCTGCTGTTTTACCCTCACCCAGTGGGTAAATGCTTCCCGTGTAAAGGCCACTTCGAACCTGGTCATAATAAGCACTGTGAAAAACAACTGCTCACGATGGAAACGCTGACACAGTGGTGGTGTAAGATGCCCCTTTGAAAAGCCTTGTCAGGGCCCAGTCTTTGTAATTTAGCGGTGGCTCACAGGAAGCGCCTGAGAGCCAGATTCTTTCTGACTGTGCTCAAGGCCATAATTTCCTTCCCATACTTAAACCAATGACCCTGTGTCTCACTGTCAAGGGAGTCTGCCAAAGGGAGAGGGCAGATAAATAAGAAGCAAAATCTGAAGAAAACTGGCCACTGTGCAAAAAATTCCTAGGATTCTTCTTGGGATTAACAAATTTAAAAGGACTTCTAGATGAACCGATCTGTTTCTCCAAATGAAAAGCCCCTGGAAGGCAGAGCTGGGGAAATGACAGCCAACTCCTTCAGGTAACAGATGCGGAAGCTGAGGAGGAGAAAGGAAGTAGGTCACATGAGCCGCTGTCAGACCTGTGCTCTAACTAAGCAGGGCCTCTCTCCCACCTCCAGCTCCCACCCCAGAGTGGTTTCCACACACCCCTCTCTCTGCCGTGAGATGGTAAGAGTAATGAAGATCATAAAATCAAAAGGGAAAGGGGGCAAAAAGGAGTGACATTTGGCCAGTTACCACGTATTACAGCTACTATCTCCGCCCTTCACCACGTGTGTATTTTCACCAGGTTCTGCTACGTGTTCTGTACAGTACCTACCTACCACCCATTACTTCAAGATAAATTTCAAACTATAAAACACGTCCTGTTGGGGAGTCCAAAAATAACTAAGAAAACACTTGTGATCATGTAAGCAACTTACTAAATGGCATTTTCTAAAAAAATGCTAGCTACATGATTTTCCCTTAGATAACAGACCAGAATAGTAACTAGTTCCTCCTTATCAACCACCATTCCTTGAAAGTCCTCAGCCAGTAATTTTCATGAAGATCAATGAGTCACCTCTTATCACTACTTCAGCCCTCAGACTTAAGAAGGAAAACAGGTCCAGCCTACCCTTCCATGACAGCTGTCCTACTAGAGGAAATCACCTTGACCTCATGTGTTTGGCTGCTGTTCAGGAAACCAGGTCTGAGTTAAAATTCTCAAAAATACACTCACTTTGGGTAACAGCATACCCTTCTCAGTTATATATGCATAGAATGCCTGCCCTATTTCTTCCCGACATAAACCCACTGAGGGTCTAGTGACCTCAATTTCCAGTCTCCAGGTTACACATGATCCTAAGAACATATTGCAGGTACATTCTTTGTAAAGTCTTAAAATCAAAGTACAACAAATAGCTACTGCTGATTTCTAACTCACATTAGAAAGAATGGAATAGGAAAGTACACCACCGTTATAAAACCTTATCAACAGACTGATTTTGACTACCCACAGCATCGACTATGTTAAAATCTTAAATGAAAATTGTTATCTCATGGCTAATGTGACTACTACGGTCTGCAGGAGGAAGAGGAGATTTGGTGATGAACAAACATGATTCAACTCAGCTCCTTCACTTCTGCACACATCTCCCCAACTCCTTGGACCGCTCCCCTGCTCCTGCATCCGCTATTTTGACTTTCTGCTCAGAGGAGCCGCTGTGTAAGAGAGCCCATAAAGGGGTTTAATTTTGCTGTCCCTAAAAGGACAATCCCTCTGGCAATCAAACCCCCTCAAGAGTGCAGGTGTCAGCATGTAAATAAACTTCTATAACTTATCTGCACCAAAGTGCCCTATCCAAAACACCAACCCCTCTTTCAGTCTTCTCCAGCAAGGACATTCCAGGGTACACTTGGATGAAGAGATGATCCCCACCTGCCTGAGCCCTTTTGCCCAGTGAAGAATCATACACAGTAAGGTGGGGTTTCTCTCACTGTTGTTTCTTTTCTTTTCTTCTTCTTCTTCTTCTTCTTCTTCTTCTTCTTCTTCTTCTTCTTGGAAAGGGTGGGCTTGTTTCGTGTTAACTTGTCAGTCCTTGAACTTATATATTCCTCCACTGTCTTATTGGAGTGGGCCGTTGCAAAGACAGCAATTACAATCTATGCATCGTGGCTTGTCAAGTGTTACAAAAGTTCAAAAACTGAGTTCAAAACTGGGCTACTGACTCCATTTTCCATATTGACTATGTAACAGAAAGCCCAACTCAACCAGTTAAATCATGAGCACTAAAAGCCTAGTCAGGAGCAATCAAAAGGCAACTGAGCTTGAAAGCTGTACGTCCACATTCCACACTGTTAAGGTTGCAATGAGCAGATGGCACGGACAGAGCTGGAATGTGTTCAATATAGCCTTCTCACGCCCCTTCTCCATCCCCCCTCCAAAACCCATATTCCTATGAGCGCAAGCCTCACTCTATAATCCAATACAGTAAGGCCAGTGTTGTCTGGAGTCACTAAGTTTTATATATGCTTGCTGCTAATTAAAGACCATTCAATTTTAAGAACTTAATAAAAAGGCCATAAACCTGTATCATTCTACAAGAATGCCAAGAATGGTAAGTAACCAACTAATATTCTTCCAAAGTGACCTTTATTAAGGGCTGCCTCTCCAACTATGCCAACTAACATGTCAAGAGGCAGAAACATTCCTGTCACAGGCTACTCCCATTTTGAAAAGCAAAGGCAAGTGAAAAGGCCTTCTTCAAGTTACCAAAGCAACTCAAGTGCCTACAGTGAAAAGTACTAGCGCAAACAGTCTGAAAAGTGGCAAAATCAGAGTTTAAAAACCCTGGCACTTACGGTGCCAGCAAATGATTCAGAAGAATTCTGAGAAAGGTAACATTAGCATTTTAGTGGTAGAACATTTGGAGAGTAGCCAAGAGACCTGGCCTTTCTCTCTAACTAGGTCATTAAATCTTGCAGGTGGGGAGGGCGGGGGAGGCACACACAGATAGAAACTAGTTAAATGGCATCTCGGAGCCAAGCTATCTTGACAGCTTTCATCCGTCAGCAGGATCATTGGACAATAATGTTCTTCAAGGAGACAGGTAGGTCTCTTGGGGCTAATGACAACCTAAGTGCACACAATTATAATCAGACTGATAACGATCAATCCCTACCGCTGGAATGTACACTCAAACTCAACAGCTGAGAGAGAGAAATCTATGTGCTGCCAGGGAAGCTAGATCACCTGGATCCCCACAGCCTCAAGTGTTCCTTCCCACATCTGCTCTTGCTTTCTGCAAACCACACTCTGTAGAACAGCAAATGACCTTTTTGAAGTACATCTCTGATCTTGTCAATCCTCTGCTTACAACCCCTCCGAGCCTCTCTGCCCTTCTACTAAAACCTCAAATTCTTACACATCCCCAAATGTGATCTCATCTCCACCACTGTACCTTTTTCTCACTAGACTCTAGCTACTGTGGCCTTCCTCCAGTTCCCTGGATGCCCCACTTATTTATTCTCATTCAACCATTCAACAAAAAATTACTGAAGTATTTTTATAAATTACCTACAATTGTGCCAGGCACTGTCCTACACACTGGGGATACAGCAATGAACAAAAGAGACAAAGATCCTTGCTCACACTCTACCAAGGGGAAACAGAATCAGAAAACAAAAAAGTGAGGCAGTTAAATAATGTGGGCTCTGGAAGGACCGTTCCAGGCAGAGTAAACCTAACTGCAAAGGCTCTAGGGACGGGTAATAGTTTTCTTTTCACATGTTTCTTGTTAAATTGTTAACTCCAAGATGGGGATCTAATGTCTTATCTTTTTTTTCTTAATGTTTATTTATTTTTGAGAGAGAGAGTACACCAGCTGAGGAGGGGCAGAAAGAGAGGAAGAGAGAGGATTTGAAGCAGGCTCTGCACTGTCAATGCAGAACCCGATGCAGGGCTCGAACTCACCAACCGTGAGATCATGACCTGAGCTGAAATTGGATGCATAACCAACTGAGCCACCCAGGTGCCCCTCTATTGTCTTATCTATTCTGCTCTCCATCCAACCTCAGCACTGAACATAATGCCTGGCTCAGTAATTACCTGCTAAATAAATGGGATAAGTGAATCAGTTTCTTTTTTTTTTTTTTTTTAATATTTATCTTTGAGAGAATGCAAGCAGGGGAGGGTCAGCGAGAGCGGAGGACAGACAATCTGAAGCGGGCTTTGCGCCC
Source organism: Herpailurus yagouaroundi (assembly GCF_014898765.1). Taxonomy (NCBI): domain Eukaryota; kingdom Metazoa; phylum Chordata; class Mammalia; order Carnivora; family Felidae; genus Herpailurus; species Herpailurus yagouaroundi. The sequence continues at coordinate 3,471,117 of NW_024412451.1, read as the reverse complement.
ACAGGCTGACAGCAGCGAGCCTAATGTGGGGCTCGAAGTCACAAACTGCAAGATCATGACCTGAGCCAAAGTCGGACACTCAACCAACTGAGCCACTCAGGTGCCCCAAGTGAATCAGTTTCTAAAGAAAAAAGAAGAAAACCCCACAAAACCCACAAACCAAACCAAAACAATAAACAAACCAGAAAAAAGCCAAAAAGGTGTACCCAAGTAATAAAAGTGTTACCTCAAGTTATCAAAGGTGCCTGCAGAAGTTACAAAGACTTCAAATACACGGTTTATGATTAGAGTGAATTTAGTGCCACTTAAAGAGATATCCTAATAACAACAACGAGTCTTACCAAGGAATCATCCCAGGAAGAGGTAAAAGCATAAAAAGAAAGAGCAAGAACCTTCAAAGATATAAAGTAATCAAGACATTCAAATGATGCAGAAAACCAGAATTCGTTATTGACTCCAGTGGCCTGCCCCAGCCCACTGCCAGCTATGCCAGTCAAAAAGCTGATCGGATGGATTGTTCCCCCCCAACTCCACTATCATGGCCTTCACCGTGCCCTTTGCATCACAAAGCCTGGACTAAGGGCAGTTTCCTCACTGGTCTCTCCCAGGCCAAAGCACTGTGTACTGTGCTCCGTGTTAATTTTAATAGTCTTTGTCACATCTCCACCCCAATTTGACTCCAATCTACCTTTCCAGCCTCTTCCAACTATCCTTCAACAAGAACTCCACACTCCAGATAAACTGTTCCCTGAAAATGCCTTGTACATTCCTGCTTCCAAACCTCCACACAGGCTGGACCCCTTATCTGGAATCCCATTACACCTCTCCCCTTTCTGAATGCTATCGGTTTAAAATACTGCCTCCTCTTCCCGTCTCCATTATGACATATTCATCATCCCCAAGCAGTCACAGCATTCATTCGGCCACACTTGCGCTTTCTGTGCTTTTCTCTGCATCACCAGAACTGAAAGCCCGCAAACCACATTTCCCAGACCCCTTTCCCAGCTGGCTTCCAGGTAGGTTCTGCCAAAAGCGGGAGACTGGATGTCAGGAAGAGGGAGCCAACACTCTTCCTGCTTCTGGTCTGTCTGCAGCAGCAAGCAACTGTGGGGGGCTGCAGACAACGGCACACAGCACAGGCTCCGCATCCTCAGCCGGGTGCTGGCTCTTGGCTTCCTGCTGAGCTGCGGCAGAAGAGCTCCGGCAGCTGCTCTCCAGTCGGAGGTTCCAGCCCAAAGGCAGCTAGCTTCCTCATCTTTGGGTAACGACCCCCTGTCTCCCTTTTGCTTCTCTCCACACACCATCTTTTCCTCATTTTGCTCCTCCAGGCCTTCCAACACCTCTGGAACGGATCTCTCGCATTTAAATCCCTCTCTGCTTGACACAGCTAGAGTGGAGTTTCCACTTTCCTGACTGGACAATAACTGATAGAACGGCAGATGACGAGGAAATAAAAACAGCGGCATCAACAAAGATGGAAAATGAAATATAAACTGGCCAAAGATGACTACCAATTTTTAAAAATCCCATAGAATGAAATCCTAGAAAATGTCTCCTTAGGTATATTACAATGTACTTTTTGAGTTCTAAAGATTAAGATGCTAGCTTAGCTGTACATTTAGCCAAACATTTACAGTATAGTTTCGTTGTATGTTTTTTAATTCTTTTGTTTTTTAAACGTTTATTTATTATTGAGAGAGAGAGACAGAGCATGAGCACGGGAGGGGCAGAGAGAGGGGGAGACACAGAATCCGAAGCAGGCTCCAGGCTTGAGCTGTCAGCACAGAGCCCCACGTGGCGCTCAAACTCATGAACCGCGAGATCGTGACCTGAGCCGAAATCAGATGCTTAATCGACTGAGCCACCCAGGCGCCCCTAGTTGTATGTTTTTTAAAAGAAGTCAATATTGCATCTCTCTTTGACTAACCGAGTTTCTGTGGAATACAGAGAATCCTTCCAAGTGTTTCTTTCTGTTTCTCCAGAACCTCACACACAGGAAGTACTTCTTAGGTAAGTGGTGTCTGACTGATGACTGTTACAAAGCTTTGGAATTCACGGAGATTGGGGGATGAAGTCCAAGCAAATAGTCCAGTTCTAAAATCAACTTGAAAACAAATCTCCGGGCACCTGGGTGACTCAGTCAGTTAGCTCAGTTAAGGGTCCAACTTAGGCTCAGGTCATGATCTCAAAGTTTGTGAGTTTGAGCCCCACGTCGGGCTCTGTGCTGACGACTGGGAGCCTGGAGCCTGCTTCAGACTCTGTGTTTCCCTCTCTCTCTGCCCCTCCCCAGCTCACGCTCTGTCTCTATCTCGAAAAATAAACATTTATTTTTGAGAGACAGAGAGACAGAGCGCGAGCAGGGAGGGGCAGACAGAGAGGGAGACACAGAATCCAAAGCAGGCTCCAGGCTCTGAACTGTCAGCACAGAGCCCTACATGGGGCTTGAACTCATGAACCATGAGATCATGACCCGGGCCGAAGTCAGACACTTAACTGACTGAGCCACCCAGGTGCCTGGCTTGTCATCTGTCTCTCTTTTGTACAAGTAATACCAGCAAATACTGGGACGCCTGGAGAGCTCAGTCAATTAGGAGTTTGGCTCAGGTCATGGTCTTGCGGTTTGTGAGATAGAGCCCTGAGATGGACTCCATGCTGACGGCGTGGAGCCTGCTTGGGAATGATCTTTCTCCTTCTCTCTCTCCCCTCCCTCATTCACACTCTTTCTCTGTGTCTCTCAAAATAAATAAAAAACTGGGGCGCCTGGGTGGCTCAGTCGGTTAAGCGTCCGACTTCGGCTCAGGTCACGATCTCGCGGTCCGTGAGTTCGAGCCCCGCGTCAGGCTCTGTGCTGACAGCTCAGAGCCTGGAGCCTGCTTCTGATTCTGTGTCTCCCTCTCTCTCTGACCCTCCCCCGTTCATGCTCTCTCTCTCTGTCTCAAAAATAAATAAACACTAAAAAAATTTTTTTTAAATAAATAAATAAATAACTTTAAAAAAAAACTATTAAAAAAATACCATCAAATACTCTCAAGCCAGGCACAGCATCAAATAAACTATATGCATGTGCTTTCATTTCATTTTTCACAATAATCCAGTGAGGCAGGTACTGTTAAACCCCCATTTTCCAGATGAGAAAACAGGCTCAGAGAGGGAAAGTAACTCATTCTAGACCACCCAGCTTCATGTGACGCTTACCCTGCTTCTGAAGCTGGCACACCTGGCTGAACCCCAACACTGCACGGCTGCTGAGCCAGAATGGACAAGAACAGCTGTGCAGGTTGAGCCTCCTGAAGAAAAATCAAAGCTACCTATTGCTAGAATCCATTTGCTCTGTTAGCAGAGCTCTCCACTGTGAGGGGGGCAGGCTCCTCTCTACCTAGAAGCAAAACCGGAATAATATACTCCCCACAGTAATGTGTGTGAGTGCCTCATGCTGCTCAAAGTACTATTACATACCTTGCCTTACAATTTCTTAAACGCACCTGGGAATGACAGGTATTTCCTCCCTTCCTTAGATAAGAACACCGAGACCTGGAGACTACACCCCTCACCCAAGTAGAGAAGGATTCAATATGCTGTCTCCTCAATGGAAATGATGACGTCACCCAAGACTCACAAAAGAAACAGAATGTCTGCCATAGTTTGTTTGTTTTCACTGTTTTTTAATTTATCTTAGAGAGACAGAGAACGAGCAGGGAAAGGCAGAGAGAGAGACACAGAATCCGAAGCGGGCTCCAGGCTTCAAGATGACAGCACAGAGCCCGACGCGGGGCTCAAACTCACAAACTGTGAGATCATGACCTGAGCCAGAGTTGGATGCTCAACAGACTGAGCCACCCCAGCACCCCATAACATCTGCCATAGTTTTAAACACAAAGACCACCTCCAAAACGTCACTTAATGGAACATGGCTGTCTTTAAACTTCAGTATAATTTGCCACTGAGAATCAGTATCATTTCAGTTGTCTGAGCTCAGTATTTTTAAATTGTGAGAAAACACTAGCTTGAGCCTTTCTTCATTTCTAAAACCATGGAAGGGAGATGTTCTAAGTTTCTGCCCTTAAATTTAATTTCATTTTTTTTCTCTCATCCCACTGCAAAAACACATTTCTACTCACATAGAAAGTACACCTGAAAAATCACCAAGGAAGTCATTATGTGACCTCGTGATTCTGGAGATCCTCTTTCAACGCTCCAGAAAAATGACCTCTTTCATACTGATCAGACAGCAATGTTGCTATACATCCTGTGAGGGGCAGCTCCTCCTAAGGACAATCATAAAATTAAACACTCCGGGAAGAAAACCAACCTCAAATGTAAAAAATGAAAACACCTCTACTAAAATTCCGTGGGTAGGAGAATCCACCTCTTTTATCTCCGTCTCAAGAACTCACAAAACAGCAGAGTAAAACGTGACACAGCAGACAATGGGAAAAGACCCGTGTCTTTCCTTTCCCTAAAGGTGAAAAACACCCGGACACAGTGTACACAACGTCAATTCCATTTCAAGTTTCAAAGAAAAAATTAAAACGGCTCAAAGACAATTAGAAGTAACATTTTATTCATAGGTCAAAGCTGCTTTAGAAATTTCACATCACTGTTTCACACTCAAAATCTCTAACCTCAAGGTAAGAATCTCACTTCATCAGGTCATTTTTGATAAATTCGCCCAATCTACAAGGAAGCTTGAGGGGTGCCTGGGTGGCTCAGTCGGTTAAGTGTCTGACTTCAGCTCAGGTCATGAATTCGCAGTTCATGAGTTCGAGCCCTGCGTCAGGCTCTGTGCTAATAGCTCAGAGCCTGGAACCTGCTTCTGATTCTGTGTCTCCCTCTCTCTGCCCCTCCCCATCTCATTCGCTCTCTCTCTCTCTCTCTCTCTCTCTCTCTCTCTTTCTCTCAAAAATAAATAAAAATATTTTTAAAATTTTTAAATAAATAGGGGGCACCTGGGTGGCTCAGTCAGTTAAGTGGCCAACTTCAGCTCAGGTCATGGTCTCACGGTTCGTGAGTCTGAGCCCCATGTCAAGCTCTGTGCTGACAGCTCAGAGCCTAGAGCCTACTTTGGATTCTGTGTCTCCCTTTCTCTCTACCCCTTCCCTGCTCACACTGTCTCAAAAATAAATAAACAAAAGAAATTAAAAAAAAATTTTTTTAATAAACAAATAAATAAATAAATAAATGGAAGCTTGACTTTGTCCATAAGCTTCTGAGCTGCGTGGAAATAATTTCCCTTGAAATCCACAGGCAACAGATTGCATCCTAATTACATCACTTACTCTTTGTTTTGAGGGTGCTGGGGACAAACTTAAGGGCAAGGGAGTTGTATCTAAAAATATTCACCCTGGGATGCCTGGCTGGCTCAGACAGTAGAATATGCGACTCTTGATCGTGGGGTTGTAAGTTCAAGCCCCATGTTGAGCTTACTTAAAAGATAAGATTAAAGATTATAAAAAATAAAAATACTAAGCCTAATCACAAAATGGAAGCACTTGGAAAACAACTGCATCCTGAATTTATGGTAAAAAAAAAAAAAAAAAAAAAGCCCCAATCAGGAGAGAAGTTTGGTTTTTCCCAATATGCAGTCTTCGCCAATGTGAAACTGTATGTAAGAATTTAAGAGTCAGTCTGAAATCTTCTTTTAAGTTTATTTTGAGAGAGAGAGATAGAGTGAGAGAGAGAGAGAGTGAGTGAGAGAGAGCGAGCACATGCACTGAAGGGGCAAAGAAAGAGGGAGAGGGGGAGAGAGTCACAAGCAGGCTCTGCACCACCAGCATGGAGCCCAATGAGGGGCTCAAAACTCAAACCATGAGATCGTGACCTGAGCCGAAATCGAGAGTTCAATGCCCTATGGACTGAGCCACTCAGGTGTCCCCAGACTGAAATCTTTTTTAAAAATGGAAAGAACTCAGCAGAAAGGCAGAAATAAACCCGATACAGAAACACTTCAAAAATACTTGTAAGTAAACGTGCTCTTCTCAAATACATTCTCAGTTAGTGAAGACGGTATTACAAATCTATATCCCAATCTTGTTTAAGGGATTCACTTATAATGGATGGAATTAAGTCCCTAAATCTACCTAAACCCTGGGATCATACTCCTATTGGTGCAAAAAGCTTCCACGCAATCTTCCTAGGCTAATTTACTTACGATATGATACGAAGACCTCACTGGGGACTAGATAATGTAAAAATGCTGGCAGTGACCTTGGCACACATTTTAAACATTTTTAATCTGCTTAAATTATAGGTCAAAGGCAGGGTGGGGACAGCACTCATAATAAATAAGAGAAGAGTACTTCGTAATCTTCAAAGTGCTTTCTCATTTAATCTTCACAACAACCCCCAGAGCAGAGGCTGGTTCCCACTATCCAGATCCCAGAATTGTAATGCTGGTGAAGGGACTAACATCCCACTCAATACATTCCACTAGAATAAAAGCAGAGGGTCTTGTCTGGTTGTTCTCAGGACCCAGCCTAGTACCTGGTACATGGTAGATGCTCATCAACACCACTATTACATGTTCAGAAAGTCCAATCCAGGGCGCCTGGATGGCTCATCTGGAGCATATTACTCTTGATCTCGGGGTTGAGTTCAGAGCATCACGTTGGGTGTAGAGAGTACTTAAAAATAAAATCTTTAAATAGAACTACCCTACGACCCAGCAATTGCACTACTAGGTATTTACCCAAAGGATACAAAAATGCTGATTCAAAGGGGCACATGCACCCCAGTGTTTATAGCAGCACCATCAACAATAGTCAAATTATGAAAAAAGCCCAGATGTCCATCAGCTGATGAATCCATAAAGAAAATATGGTGTATGTGTGTGTCTGTGTGTGTGTGTGTGTGTGTGTATATATACACACATACACACATATACTTATACATATACATATATATATATATATATATATATATATATATA
>NW_024412451.1:3459155-3464092 GCF_014898765.1 Herpailurus yagouaroundi | reverse complement strand
ATATATATATATATATATATATATATATATATATAATGGAATATTACTCAGCCATCAAAAAGAATGATATCTTAGGGGCGCCTGGGTGGCTCAGTCAGTTAAGCGTCCGACTTCGGCTCAGGTCATGATCTCACAGTTTGTGAGTTCAAGCCCCGTATCGGGCTCTGTGCTGACAGCTCAGAGCCTGGAGCCTGCTTCAGATTCTGTGTCTCCTTCTCTCTGCCCCTCCCCCACTCACGCTCTGTCTTTCAAAAAAAATTAAAAAAAAAAAAAAAAGAATGATATCTTAGGGCACCTGGGTGGCCCAGTTGGTTAAGCGTCCAACTCTCGATTTCAGCTCAAGTCATGATCTCACAGATCATGGGATCAAACCCTGTATTAGGCTCTATGCTGACAGCCCAGACAGAGCCTGCCTGGGATTTTCTCCCTCTCTCTCAAAAATAAAAAAAATAAACATTAAAAAAAAAAAAGAAATCTTCCTTTTGCAACAATATGCATGGAACTAGAGTGTATTATCATAAGTGAAATAAGCCATTTACTTACAATACCAGTAATATCATTCCACTTATACGTGGAATTTAAGCACCAAAACATGAACATAGGGGAAGGGAAGGAAAAATAAGATAAAAACAGAGATGGCGGGGGTGGGGGGGGCCTGGGTGGTTAAACATCTGACTTTGGCTCAGGTCATGATCTCACAGTTCATGAGTTCGAGCCCTACATCGGGTTCTCTACTATCAGCCTGGAGCCTGCTTCAGATCTTCTGTCCCCCTCTCTCTGCACCTCCCCTGCTTGTGCATGCTCTCTCTCTCAAAAATAAACATTTAAGAAACAAAACAAACAACAGCAAAAAACAGAAAGGAAGGCCAACCATAAGAGACTCTTAAAAACAGAGAACAAACTGAGGGTTGCTGGAGGAGAGGAGGGTGGGGGATGGGCTAAATGGGTGATGGGCATTAAGGAGGGCACTTGCTGGGATGAGCACTGGGTATGTGTAAGTGATGAATCACTAATTTTACTCCTGAAACCAATACTATACTATATGTTAACTAACTTGGATATAAAGAAATATATTATTTAAAAAATAATAATAAAAAAATAAAATCGTAAAAAAAAAAAAAAAAAAAGTCTAATCCACTTTGCAGAGAAGATAACCCCAGTCCAGAAGTACTATGACTCAGCCAGGGCCATAATGCTGGCTGTTTCCCACACTCCTAGTTCCTAAATCAAGGTGGGTTCTTCCCCCTAACGAGGCTGTCACTGAGGCTGTAAGAGGGTTCCCAAACTCTCTCAGAACTCAAAACTCCCACTGGCATTTGACCACTTTTCATGTTTTCAATAAATTTAACCTATATTCTTTTCCTCCCTCAGGCAGACATTTAGTTGCTTCTTATGCATCAGCATTCACTTTAGTTCCACAACGCTTTATTATGTGTAATAATATGCCCCTATATCACGCACACAGGCAGTGCTTACTCTGTACAAAGGACAGTGCCCGTGGAGGGTAAAGACGAATGTCAGTGCTCCGAAGGACTCCGAAGCTGATCATAATTAAGATAGGCAGGATCAGGAAGGACACCTGCACCTGCAGACTATGGGAGAAGGGACAATCTCAGCAAGAAGACCAACCTGAGCTGACAGAACCTGAACAGGTGTTCGGGAGAAAGCAAATGGTACACGTGACGGGAAGCCGTGGTGCAGATGAGGAAGCCAAGTGATGATCTGGAATCAACCTCTGAGGGCCAAAAACTGCCATGTCATTCTGCAGGCAGTATTTCACTCCTTCCTGACATCTCTTTCTTCCCTACTGGTCCCACTTTCTCTTTGCCAAAGGAAGAAAAAAAGCACACAAAAGATTTTGAGTATTCAACTTCTATCTTCATTATGTTCTTTTCATTTGGAAAAGTTTCTCAGTAGTATCTTAACATGATGGACAATTTCAGGATCAAGGGTACCAACTGTGGCTCTACACCCACCCAATGGATCAATTAACCAAGTAATCTTTTTTTTTTTTTTTTCAACGTTTATTTATTTTTTTTTTTGGGACAGAGAGAGACAGAGCATGAACGGGGGAGGGGCAGAGAGAGAGGGAGACACAGAATCGGAAACAGGCTCCAGGCTCCGAGCCATCAGCCCAGAGCCTGACGCGGGGCTCGAACTCACGGACCGCGAGATCGTGACCTGGCTGAAGTCGGATGCTCAACCGACTGCGCCACCCAGGCGCCCCAACCAAGTAATCTTTTACCAGTTAAGGATCACTTTGACAATATGATGGAAATTTGGACCTTCTCCCACAGAAAATGCACTTACACACAAAAAATTCAGGAACCCCAGATTAAGAGCCTTTGCCCTAGCAAAAGTTATGGAACAGGCCAAAAAAAAAAAAAGAGAGAGAGAGAGAGAGAGAGAGATTCAGCTACTCCTTCCAATACTAATTAGGAGCACCCAATTCCCCCATTCACATAAGTAGAATTATCTTTCTTCTGAGTGACACAGTAATTATCATTAGTGAAAAAAATAAAATGAGGGAATTTCTCCATGATTTGTAATCATTGCTTACTAATAACAATACAGCTTCCATTTATTGGGCCCTACTCTGTGACCAGCCCTTTGCGAAGCAGTGGACACGTTGTATATAACATGAAAGTCCTATATGGCAGCTAATAGTTTAACCCTATTGTATACATAAGGAAGCTGAAGTTCAGAGGGGTCAACCATGACCTGAGTCAAGGCTATCCAGCTGGAAAATGGCACAGCTGGGTTTGGAACGCTGGCATCTTGACTTTCAAAACCCATCGAGACTGCCTCCCAGGGGAGGTGACCTTGACACCATATTGATTACTGACAGAAATCAAAAGATACTGCCATCTCCTAGTAAGTAAACAGTGAAGTCCAAGGGTCCAGCCCAGAATTACACACCCTCTCGGTGTCCAATAGATGCTTGCTAAGTGACCTAAGAGCAAAGAGAACCTTACACTCTTGACCAGAGCAGAGGGAAACGGTGCCAGCAGTCTTCAAAAGAGTTCCATGTTAATACATGTGTCACTGCATGTTTCCAACTGGACCTCCCCAGCTTGGCAATGGCCGGAAGCACCTAATCTGTTACACCCTCACATGCAAAGGTGTGCAACATATCAATGAGGTAATAAGTCAACAGTAAAATTTCACTAAAACATACAATTTAAATACTCTTTCCCCTGTGTTCCTGTCCTGTACATCCTACCCTGAACATCCTCCAAGACTACAGCTGTGATTCAACATGATAGCTGTTCCCATGAGACTACTAGCTACCATTTCGGAGTACTTACACTGTGTATCACCAAGAGCTGATTTAGGGCCAGGACCTGGTCATCCTCATCTTTATGTGACCACTACTCAGTTACTTGGACCCAGGAAAGCAGTGATTATTATTTCAAATATAAAGATGTTTTTACTGAACAGCGAGAGAATAGATGAAAGTTTAAGAGCCGTAATACCAAGCTTCCAAAAAAAGAGAACACTTCACACAATCCTCCCTCAGATATTCAACAGTACAATTTTTGCAACAAGGACTCCTCCAAGTATCACAGAAAAACCAAATACAGTGCCCAATCTAAAATGGTGAAATAAAAGGAAGACAAAATGAGGCCATGGGTCTCAGCGTTACTCTAAACCTGTGGTTCTAATCTTTTTTGGGTCATGGATTCCTTTGAGAATTTAATGAAAGCTACAGATCCTCTCTCCACAAAAAATAAACGGAACCAAAATGCAGCATATTCTCTTAGGAACATTATGGACACTCCCCCAACCATACCCCTTAAGGATCCAAAGACCCTCAGTTTATAGCCTTTGCTTAGAATTTGCATCTCTAGCCACATCTAACTAGGGGCAATCCAAACTCACCAACCACTGTTTTTCAGAGGTCATACCAACACCAAGGGAAACTGAAGACAGAGGTGATGGCTTTAGCACCTGCTAAACCACAAGGGTCCCTACTCCTCTTGTTACCTGATTCATGTTATTAAGCCACAATAACAAACTATAGGGTGAGGATGTTCTCTCTCTCCCACTGGAATGTAAGAAATTCAAAAGCAGGGACCATATCAGATAGCATTACGTATTCCACCTAGGGCTGTACACACTCTAGAGAATTAATTGTTGATTTGGTTTACTAAAGAACAGACTTACAACAATCTACACATTATCTCTTACGGTAAAATGAGATAAATTCACATAGTACAGGAAAAGATAATGCTACAGAACTGGAAGATTTTAAAATGCCTTCCTAAACTGGACCCCTGGAGCTTGATGTGCAAGAATAAGCCTGTAAAAAAGGTGCTTTCTCATCTCTGAAAGCAGGGGTTTGGCCATCTATGGCACATACGCGGGTTCACAGCAAACTACAGCCACCACTCCTTACAGGCCTCAGTGAAACTGCCAGTGGAGGCTGAGAGAGTGTGAGGTGTGCTGCTTGCTGCTTCCTGCTTCCTGGAGCAACTGATTCAAGAAACATTCCCCAATTTATCAAGCATGCTTAGATTCCTGGGTTCTATGCCTGGGAGATAAAATAATGAAAAGTACAGTCCTTCAAGGAGCTTAAGATGTAGTTGGAGAAAGAGAAAGGAAAAGAAAACAGGCAGTTCAAACACACAGTAGTAAGTACATCAGGGGCAAACTCAGACAAGGTCTGACCACTGATGGTCAATCGGGGAAGGCTTTCTGAGAGAAACAAAATCCGAGCCGGATCTAGAGCGCCTGCGTGGCTCAGTCAGTCAAGTGTCTGAGTCCTGATTTCAGTTCGGGTCGTGATCTCAGGATCATGGGATCAAGCCCCAAGTTGGGCTCCATGCTCAGCATGGATTCTCTTAAGATTCTCTCTGTCTCCCTCTCTCTCGCTGCTCCTCTCCCCTGCTCGCACAGACGCTCTAAAACTTAAAAAAAAAAAAAAAAAAAAAAAA
>NW_024412451.1:3458461-3459055 GCF_014898765.1 Herpailurus yagouaroundi | reverse complement strand
AAAGAATTAAAATAAATTAGTTAAGTTTTTGTTGGTTTGGTTTGGTTGGGATGGGGGTAGCAGGAGAACACCCCAGATAAAAGGAAACAGTACATGAAAAAGGCCCAGAAGCTAGGATTTCTGGAAGAGCTACAGTCATTCAACATGGCTGGAACACTGGGTGTAAGGAGGGAAGTGGACAGAGACAGGCACAGCTCCTGGGGGGGGGGGGGGGCGCTTTAAAAAAACAAAATCATTTTTGCTTCCCCCTTGCTGAAGTCACAACCCTGAAATGCTCTGGCTCTTCTTGGCTTTACAAAAGGGAAGGCAGGGGCGCCTGGGTGGCGCAGTCGGTTAAGCGTCCGACTTCAGCCAGGTCACGATCTCGCGGTCCGTGGGTTCGAGCCCCGCGTCAGGCTCTGGGCTGATGGCTCAGAGCCTGGAGCCTGTTTCCAATTCTGTGTCTCCCTCTCTCTCTGCCCCTCCCCTGTTCATGCTCTGTCTCTCTCTGTCCCAAAAATAAATAAACGTTGAAAAAAAATTAAAAAAATAAAATAAAAAAAATAAAAAATAAAAAAAGGGAAGGGGGACGCCTGGGTGGCTCAGTTGGTTAAG
>NW_024412451.1:3433318-3458061 GCF_014898765.1 Herpailurus yagouaroundi | reverse complement strand
AAATAAAAAAAGGGAAGGGGGACGCCTGGGTGGCTCAGTTGGTTAAGCTTCCTAACTCTCAGCTTCGGCTCAGGTCATGATCTCATGGTTTGTGAGTTAGAGCCCTGTGCCGGGCTTTGCGCTGATGGCGCTGAGCCCGCTTGGGATTTCACTCTCCCCTTCTCTCTACCCCTCCCCAGCTAGCTTGCTCTCTCTCTCTCTCTCTCTCTCAAAATAAATTTAAAAAAATGCAAAACAAAACAAACACACAAAAACCAAACAAACAAAAAACACAACAACTTATTTTGGAATGATTTTAGAGTTACAGAAAAGTTGCAGATATGACAGAGCTGCCATATTCGATTCACCCAGCTTCCCCTAAGATTAACAGAACCATTGCAGATGTGTCAAAACGAAGAAATTATCTTTGGTAAAAAAAACTAAACCGGAGATTTCATTTGGATTTTACCATTTTTCCATTAATTCTCTTTTCTGTTCCAGGACCCAATCCAAGATTCCCCGATTCCACTTAATTCAAAGACTTTTAAAAATTCCTTCCTTGGGCACCTGGGTGGCTCAGTCGGTTAAGCGTCCGACTTCAGCTCAGGTCATCTCACGGTTCTTGAGTTGGAGCCCTCCATCGGGCTTGGGCTCAGTGTTGATAGATTCTGTGTCTACCTCTTTCTCTGCCCCACCCATTTGCATTCTGTCTCTCTCTCCGCTTCCCATCCATCCCCCAACATCAATAGCCCACTCTGAAGGTAAAAACGTCATTTCAGAACAGAATGGAAGTTACCAACACAGATAATATGAAATAGGAAAAACTGTTAGGGATTAAAGGAAATTTGACAAAAAATGAAATCAATGACATCTTTACACAGGAAAGATGCATGCACGCTCACACACACACACACACACACACACACACACACACACAATGTTCACAAAAACAACTTGGCTTGAGGTGCTGCTTCCACTACGGAAGAGAAAAGAAATTCAAGCAGACCCGCTTCTGCTTCTTCCATCTTGCCGGCAAGGAATAAATCCCTTTAATTTCTCTTCTCCAAATACCTCTACCACCCCAAGGAGCCAAGCCAAAATCCCCTGAACGCCCAACTCATCCTCAAAACAAAATGCTGGCAAAATCATCTGGGCTGTGGAAGAGGAAAGAAGGATGATTCATCCTCTTTCCTAGATTTTCACTAAGAACTCTAAGCGTTAGGACAGTATTCCATTATGTCACAACAACCTTTATAAAGGCACTTGACCAAAATTAGTCATAACTTGCTTCTGTTACATGTATGACCTGCATTCTAAGCCTCCATCTCCTAAAATTCCAAAATCTGCAACAACCTTGATAAATGTTGATTTCTAGAGGGGCGCCTGGCTGGCTTAGTCAGAAAGGCCTGCGAACTCTTGATCCCGGGATTGTGAGTTTTGAGTCCCACGTTGGGTGTAGAGATTACTAAAAAAATTAAATAAATAGGGGTGCCTGGTAGCTCAGTGTGTTGAGCAACTGACTCTTGATTTCAGCTCAGGTCATGATCTCACGGTTTGTGGGTCGGAGCCCCGCGTCGGGCTCTATGCTGACAGTGCAGAGCCTGCTCAGGGTTCTCCCTCTCTCCTTCTCTCTGTTCCTCTCCTCCTTGTTCTTTCTCTCTCTCTCTCAAAATAAATATACTTAAAAAAAACTTTTTTAAAGAAAAGAATAAACAAATAAAAAAATTTTTTAAATGGATTTCTAGAATCAAGGATGAATCCTATGCAGAAATCACTGCAATGTCAATGAAAACTGGCAATTTTTTCTACAACTAAAACACAATTGTTAACAATGGTTATCCCTGGAAGGCAGAATTTAAGGAATATTTTAAACTTTCCTTTATTATTTCTGCTATTGAGGGCTATTTGTCAAACAGTCATCAAATACATCAAGGAGCATGGTCCTATGCCAGAGTTAGAAGAGACAAGAAAACAAAAAAACAAACTCTCTTGTGGAGCGTATAGTGTAGATCTGCACTCCCCAATACCCTGGCCATTGACAGTTTCTTCAAAATTAAATAAAACTTAAAATTCAGTTTCTCGGTCCCACTATCTACATTTCAAGTAGAAACTTAACAGTACAGCAAGTTCTATTAGACAAGGCTGATCTGCAAAGAAGCCCTGATGCTAATTCAGACCTTGGAAATAGGGAGGAATGGAGAAGGTTTCTGGAAAGACAAATATATATTTGAAATGGGTATTAAAGTGAGCATTCCAGGCCAACTGATGGCAGACAGCACATGCCACGGACCTTCCCTGCATCATACAACACCAAAATTTCCAGGGCAATTCCCCAAAAACCAAAAAGCAAAATACTTTAAGGAAGCATTATAAAAACGAATTGGGTGATAGGCTTTGATTTATATTTTGCTGAAATAAACTTAGATGAAAATACCTAAAATGAGGAAACCAGATGATAAACTCCAAAAAGGATCTCACTAAAAACGAGGAAGGAAAACAGAACTGGAATTAACTGCCAGATCATTCTGGAAATCTTTAACAGGTAAGCCAAACTAAGGATCAAGGGGACAAACCAAAGAATTCGCTATGCTCATCCAAATACCTTTCAGTGGGAGAAATATTTCCCGATAATCGAGGTCAATATGTGAATCGAAGGTGATTAACCCCAGAGAGAGAGAGAGAGAGAGAGAGAGAGAGAGAGCGCACGCACACACATACAAAACCAGCCCAGTAGACAGCTGTATAACAATTTGGTACTTTGGGAGGTGGGAGGGGTAATCTTCTTTTTTCTGAATGTTCCTACATTACCTAGCATGTGCTGCCTCAATTTCTTCATACATAAAATGGATACAAGGAAAGTATCTATTTCTGAGGGCTATTATGAGGATTCTTTGAGTTAAAAGATATAAAGCACACAGAACAATGTTTGGTACATAGGAAAGGACTAAGGAAGCAAAGGCTACTATTATTGCAGAAGCTTCTGAGGACCCAGCTTCACTTGGTGGAAAGGAAACGGATTTCCCCAGGGGTGAGCCCAGAGGGAGGAGGGATGCTGTACTGACTGTATTAGGAGGGGCGGTTTGAAAAGTCCAATCCAGGGGCACCTGGCTGGCTCAGTCAGTCAAGCGTCCAACTTGATACTAGCTCAGGTCATGATCTCGTGGTTATGAGACTGAGCCCTGTACCGGGCTCCATGCTGAGCACGTAGGATGCTTGGGTCTCTCTCGGTCTTGGTCTCGGTCTCTCTCTCTCTCTCTCTCTCTCACTCTCTCTCACATAAAAAAACTAAAAAAAAAAAAAAAAAAAGCCCAATCCATTCCAGGTTGAGGAAGCTTTGTAGACACCTTCCAACCATGTCCTATGGGCTATGACAACGCCCAAAGCCAAGGAGGGGACAAGTGCTAGAACTTTGGATTTAGCTTTAGGATTTAGCTGTGGACCCCTGATACGCTGGTTTAGTATTATCAGTGTTCAATTTTTTTTTTTTCAAAAATCTCTCTGGTCTGCCCAGCTAGACTACTCTATCCCTCATTCGGGCATTAATTAGGCGCCTGTGACAAGTCAGGCACTTTACAAGGCAATAGAAAAGCACTAAGGGTTTTCAAGCAAGGGAATGCAAGTCAGGTTTTTGTTTAGTGACTTGCAGAGAGAATAAACGAGAGAGGAAATTATGTAGAGAAGGATACCTTGCAAGAGACTTCTACCGTCAAGCACATTACCTTACTTTTTGGATTTCCCAACGGCATACACTGTGGATTTCACTTGACTGGCTCCCAACGAATATTTGACTTCCCTGTGAGAACCCCTAGCAATTTAGCATTTACTATATGACAGACATTTCATTCTTTACCTCAGCTTCTCACAATAACCCAGTGAAGCAGATACCGGTACCTTTAGTTTACACACGAGAAAACTTAAAGAAGGCTCAGGGAAGTCAAACAGCTTGTTTAAGGTGACAGAATAAATGGAGAAGTGGGATATGAATTTACGTCTGGCTGTCTAAATACCTATCCACACATTACTGGTGCTGGCCTGGGGCAAAGTCTTCCCCAGTCTACGTAAAAATGAGATTTAGAAACATATACCTACACATGTCCATATAAGGCTGCCAACTTCCTTGAGAAGGCTACCTTTGATTTCGATACTAGATCCCATTTTTTATAAAATAATAGTGAGGAAGGTTTTTCATTCTTTTTTTTTAATGCCCTCCTTGGCAAAACTACAAATTACAAAATTTGTATGTCTCTTCCCTCCACCACTTTCCTTTTTTTTTTTTAAGTTTATTTATTTATTTATTTGGAGAGAGAGAGGAGAGAGAGAGCACGTACACATGAGTGGGGTAGAGGCAGAAAGAGGGAGAGAGAATTTCAAGCACGCTCCATGCTGTCAGCGCAGAGCCCGATGTGGGGCTCGAACTCACAAACTGTGAGATCAGGCCCCAAGCTGAGATCAAGTCAGCACTCAGGCGCCCCTCCCACTATCATTTTCAACTGGTCTATAAAAGCCAAGTCCGGGAACCACTACACTAATAATGACATTTACATAGCACTCACCATGACCCAAGCATTATTTTAAGCTTCTTAAATATACCACCCCTTTTAACTGCACAGTGACTCGGGGAGTAAACACTACTATATTCCCCTTTTTATAGATGAGGTGCCTGAGGCACTAAAGTTTGAGTCTTGTCTGAGGGCGCAGAGCTGGCCAGAGGTAGGACTGGGGACTTGAAGGGAGGCCTATGCCTCTCGGTGAGAATACCTGAGGCCGCAGTCCTAACATTGTGAAAGCAAACAGACCTCGACCACTGCTATTTGGCCTATGACCTATAACATTTAGATGTGTGAGACACTTACTGATAAGACCCGAAAACTGACTGCTACCTGGGGGCAAGTTACAAGATAACACATCAGTAGCAGTCGTTGCTCTACAGAGTCAAAATGCCAGCATGCTGCCCTTGTAGCCCTCTTACGTGGCGGTTACCTGAACGGTTTAATTGACCAAATTGTTCTCTTTCATTCCCCTGAGAAAACTGAAAGGCTTTCCAACCTTAAAGAGTTTGCACATTCATCTTGGCATTCAGTTCTCAAAAGAAATCTAGAATTAGAACACAAAAGCCTTTGTGGTAGGTAGAGTACGTACCCAGGCTCATTTTATAGACAAGAATTTAAATGAAAATAAATGACTTGTCCAAGGTAACAAAGTTGGTGAGAAGCAAAATGAAAACTGACGGCAGAGAGGGTTCTGTACGTGGCTTGAGGAATCCTAAGAATGAAAGGACTGAAAGACGGCAGAGACTACTTTTTCCTGGTTTCTATCTAAAACATATACCTTTAGGGAGCACCTGGGTGGCTCAAGTCAGTTAGGCGTCTGACTCTTGATTTTGACTCAGGTCATGATCTCACGGTTCATGAGACCGAGCCCTTCGTGAGGCTCTGCGCTGACAGCATAGAACCTACTTGGGATTCTCTCTCTCCCTCTCTCTGCCCACCCCTCACCTCCCTCTCCCTCTCTGCCTCCCCCTGCCCCTGCACTGACTCGAGTACGCGCTCCTCTCAAAAATAAAGTTAAAAAAAACTAATAAAGTAAAATAAAACATAAGATAAAATGTATGCCTTTAATTCAACAAATACTGTGTTCCTACTGACAGGTTCTAGGATATATGCGCCCAGTGGGTTAACAGAATAAATGGGAGAATAGAAAAAAAAACTCCTGTGGTGCTTCCAAACCTATTTTGCAATTTCTTCCTGCTGTCTGAATATAAACCCCCTCACATTTCAATTGAACCTCAGGTCTTCCAGTATTCTCTCTCATGAAAGAATGACCAGTAAATAAATGTGTGTGTGCAAATGTCTTATTAATTAACAATAAAAACAAGGTAAAAATTTAAATCTCCAAATTATTCCTTATTCAAGATAAAATATGAACTTGGACCATATTCTTAAGTTCTTTCTTACCATAAGATGAAATCTATCTTCCTCGTCTACCTATTCTTGTGTTGAAATGTTTGGTCACACTTCTCTAAGATAAGATCAGGAAAAATCAGGCCACTGACCTTCTCAATTTTTTACTTTCTGGTACAGAAACAGCATGTTCCTTGTTTCACCTGTAAGGGAAGAATTGCTTTTGTTTTAATAAATGGCATATAAACTCTCGCAGGGAGGAAGAGACGTGTTTTGTAGAACTAGTACTCTCAGCAGCGTGGACACCCAAATATTGGTTGAATGGGAAGGAAAAAGGAAAAATAAAACCTGTTTCCCTGTATCTCTATCCTCTGGAGCTACAAACCTATAGGTTTATTCCTTCTTCTGCTTAATAGCCCTAAATTATTTAAATCTTAAAAAATTTTGGTTCATAGAAGGAAAGATATAACTAATGTCATGTCCATTCTTGATTTTGGCCAAGAAAAAGGGAAAATAATATATGAATGGCTTCTCTTTTTAAAAAAAATTTTTTTAAGTTTATTTATTTTTGAGGCAGAGAGAAAGGCAGAGCATGAACAGGGGAAGGGCAGAGAGAGGGAGACACAGAATCCGAAGCAGGCTCCAGGCTCTGAGCTGTCAGCACAGAGCCTGACGCGGGGCTCGAACTCACGGACCATGAGATCATGACCTGAGCCAAAGCCAGATGTTCAAACGACTGAGCCACCAAGTGCCCCTTCTCTCTCTTAAAACAAGCATCGGGGGACGCCCTGCTGAAAAGAGAACTAATGGATTAGCTATGTGATCAGCCACAAAGCAGACTTCAGTTCTCTTCTCTGGGGTACACTCAATTCTTTTTTTTTTTTTTAAATGTTTTATTTTAGTTTTTTGAGAGAAGAGAGAGAGAGAGAGAGAGAGAGACAGAGACAGAGACAGAGACGGCATGAGTGGGGGAGGAGCAGAGAGAGAGGGAGACACGGAATCCGAAGCAGGCTCCAGGCTCCGAGCTGTCAGCACAGAGCCCGACGTGGGGCTCAAACCCATGAACCGTGAGATCATGACCTGAGCCAAAGTCAGACACCTAACCGACTGAGCCACCCAGGCTCTATAAAGTGAGAACTACAGCTCTGAACCATGCTACCTCAGGAACCTACTAGCTGTGTGACCTTGGGCAAGTCCCTTCTAAAAGCCTCAGTTCCCAGGCTACAAAATACCACCTACCTCAGAGAACTGTTGTGAGGATAGGAGGGGAACACTCTGCAGTCTCCTGGTACAAAATAAGCATATTGTTATCAAATGCTAATGCAGCTAATAACTAATTCAATTATTATTCTAAGAAAGGGCGACTGCTTTAACCTTCAAAGGAACTAGAATCCAGCAGATATCACTATGACTAATTTCTTGGTTTTCAGCTCAATTTTTCCTTCATGTGTTTATAACACCAAACATAATACAACCATACGGAAGTAAACAAAAAAAAAACCTTATCCTTTTGTTTAAAAATAGTAGGAAAAAATTTTTACTCAAAATTCTACAACACAGAGATAAATACAAACAGCACTTTGGCATGTTTCTTTTAGTTTTTCCATATATATTTTAAAATAACTGGGATCATACTGTTTATAGTTCTATATCCCACTTTTTTCTCATACTTAATTTTATTTTGTGTGTACTTTCCCATGTCAAGAATTCTCCAAAAAACATCCTTTTTAAATGACTCCGTATTTTTCCATAAAGCAACCGTTTCTCTAAGGTTAAAACATTTATTTACTGTTTGTTTTTTTTTTTCCAACGTTTATTCATTTTTGGGACAGAGAGAGACAGAGCATGAACGGGCGAGGGGCAGAGAGAGAGGGAGACACAGAATCGGAAACAGGCTCCAGGCTCTGAGCCATCAGCCCAGAGCCCGACGCGGGGCTCGAACTCACGGACCGTGAGATCGTGACCTGGTTGAAGTCGGACGCTTAACCGACTGCGCCACCCAGGCGCCCCGACTGTTTATTTTTTATACACATCACTAGAGTCAGTATCTCTGTGTACAATCTTGGTCCTCATCTCTATTTCTTGGTCCATACACAATCTGTATGTTGATCAAGGATTTTATGTCACTTAAAACATTGCCAAAATGCTTTTTAGAAAGTTCACACCAGTTTTTGTGTCTGACAGTCCTGATCGCAGTGACTACTACCTATTTCCTTTTAATTCCCAGCAAACAGAGACCCAAAACCTCTGGAATTACAATACAAATGGGGAAGATCTGTTATTAAAAGAATGCTTTCATCACTTGTGGTAATTTGTACCAGGTCACTATTATTCCATTCTCGCTCTCTCTTTTTTTATGTTTACCTATTTATTGGGGGGGGGGGGAGGGGGGGAGGAGCAAACAGAGAGAGGGGGAGAGAATCCCAAGCAGTCTCCGTGCTGTCTGTGCAGTCCAATGTGGGGCTCAGTTTCACGAACACTGAGATCATGACCTGAGCCTAAATCAAGGGTCAGCCAACAAACTTGGAAAAGCTACAAATATCACTCAATACAATTCACTTTCTATATTAACGTCAGGACTTAAATGCCTCTCAAATAATTTTCAACTTATTAAGAAGTGTATGGATAAGGAAATGATGCCCCATTATATGAAAAAGCTGTGTAGACAATATGTAGAAAATTCAGAAATGTAAACTTTAAGTTTTATGTACTTGTCTACACATAAGTTGTACCTTAATTCTTTTAATAAAAAAAATTTAGAGAGTCTGTACACAAGAAAACATATGTATTCCTTGTATTCACACAGAACATGAAATGCTAACTATTTTAGCTAATGCTGCCATTTTTAAGCCTTTATGGCTGCTGGCTAATGCTGGGCATATGCCAACAGTGGAGACTCACTGCCTGAGCACTGAGAGGACTTTTTCCCTTTTCCTCATTTACCAAAAGTTTTATCTGCATTCCTCTGGTGACTGACCAATCAGAGGAAGAAATCTCCTAGAAGTCAGCAACATTCAAAAAGTATTCAATTATTTCAGGCCATTACAAATGGTACCACAAAAGCAGCATCCGCCACCCTTCTACCTACAAACTTAACGTATCTGGAAAATAAAGACCTAGTGATACTTTTATCACCAACCATTCAAGTACACTAATCCCAGTGAAATAATTCCCTTGAAGTGAAAGCCACTCTAGTTAAAGATGCAGATTTCGAGAATCTAATAATCTTGTATTCATGCAGTACTGGCTTTCATTTGTACACAATCAATTTGCTACCGAACAAAGAATCCTTTTTAATTGCCCATGGCAATTAACGGTCATCATTTTCTTTTGTCTTATTCCTAAGAACTACAGGCTACAATAGATGAAGCCAGGATTTTGACCTTTCTTTTAAATGGAGACAGGGAGAAGTACAATGCAACCTTTTTTTTTTTTTTTTTAATTTTTTACACTTCAGGAAGCTATAAGTTGCAGCTAGCCAACATACTTTTACCCCAACATTATTTTTTTTTATTTTTTTTTTCAACGTTTTTTATTTATTTCTGGGACAGAGAGAGACAGAGCATGAACGGGGGAGGGGCAGAGAGAGAGGGAGACACAGAATCGGAAACAGGCTCCAGGCTCTGAGCCATCAGCCCAGAGCCCGACGCGGGGCTCGAACTCACGGACCGCGAGATCGTGACCTGGCTGAAGTCGGACGCTTAACTGACTGCGCCACCCAGGCGCCCCTACCCCAACATTATTTAATAACTTTTTGAATCGTGTTTTTGAAAAAAGCATTGTAGAGAGTGCCACACAAATAAGGGGCAAGGTGTAGTTTTATCTGTAAGTTTCTAGTTGCCTAGAGTGTTTTCTCTTGAAAATTGTCAATCAGGAACCACTCAGATACTTTCCTACTTACCAAAGAAAATACAGCTTAAAGGAATCATTACATGACCAAACATGTCTTTCTTCTTTCCTTTGGACTACTTTACTCATATACAGTTTTGTTTGTTATACCCGGGTTTGCATCCAGGTCAGAATTCAACCGCTCAACTTTGTCAACATGCTGGCTAGAATGACAAGCTGGTACTTGGAGCTATAGATTCTTTTTCAAAGTAGTGTGACACAGAACCTACTGTGTGCTCAGTAGTCTCTGAATATGGAAGCCTTTAAGACTGTTAATATGGGGCTGCCTCTCAAATGCAGAAATTTATCAGAACAGTCTATTCAACACTTGCTTCCCTCACCCAGTTTATATTATTATATAGAGAGTTAACCGTTCACAACTATAAATTCCTTAAGGGGATGAACTATAGCTTCTTCTTACATCCCAGAAACACAAGGCAGACTAATAAAATAAACACGGATTTTAAAATTAGACAGACATAGCTCTCGACTTATTAGCTGTGTAACTCTGGCCAAGACACTTATGACACAGTATGTATATATACATGAGGATTAAATGCTGACCAGGAGGGCATGCCCTCTGAGAGTTTAAAGCCTAAAAATGGCCATTATATTTGGTGCACATCTCTCCACCCACCTACCGCGCAGATAAAAACAAAAAGGCTTTGGCACCTGTTGGGTTCAATCAACATATATGTAGCAGGGGGCCTACTAGTACAAGGTTATTTTGCTAGGTGTGATGGGAAATAAAAGATACATGAGGGTCCCCACCCTTAAGGAGTTTACTATCGGGAGAAAGGAAACAATCAAGCATCATTAGCTAAAAGAAAGCAGAATGGGAACCAATGAGTACAATCCCCTCATCTTTCCAACGGAGAAACCTTAGCCCAGAGAAGTGAAAACGATTTGTCGAAAGTCACACAGCTAGTAAGCAGCAGAGTCAGGGCTAGGACCCGAGTTTCTTCATTATCAACTCAACATTCTTTATGCCATAGGAAGCTGCCTCTCAATTTGTTCAAATTTGCCAAGTGCAAATATTACCATAACGACCATTTTCCAATAATAATGCAGAGACACTAGAAGAACAAAAAAGGTATGAAATACCACAGATACACCATGCAACAGTCACAACTGCCACAAATTTCATAAAATGAAAACGCTCATTTCAATAAAGGAAGATGAAGGAGATAGGCAAGTCTGGCTATTTTCAACTAAAGTAAATACTACTTTCCTGTGATGATGGCTCATGGCTGAAAAGTACCTGGTTCTCTGCTAATATATCAACTTAATGGTGTCTCCCAACCCCAAAGAAGCAAATAAATGAAAATCAGACTGCCAGATGCCGAAAGTTATTTTCAAGAATTCTTCATAGATGAAGCCTCATTAAAGCACTGTATCAAAAATTAAATAAAAATAAACTTTCAGGAAGATGAACATGAATGATTTGTTTGCGCTTCTTAATACCAGCAATTCAAGTACTATTCAGACATGGCTATTTGAGAGCCTAGGTCAACAATGACTCAGCTTGAAAGATTCCATATTGCTTTTAAAAGCCGTGTACGGTTTTAAGTTATGTAGTCAATACAATCTGGATGCCACTCTCCCCCAAAATTATAAACTCTAATTTTCACATGAACGGCTGAAAAAGAGATAGTGTTTATGTTTGAAAAAGTATACGACAAAGGCAATCCAATTCGTTTTACTGCATCTCCCAGAGAAAGGGCCCTTCCTTACCCCCCAATTCCAGGCTACAGGATTTGATGTAGGGGAGGGAAAGTGGTGGGGGTGGGATGAAGACCAGCACCAAGAGTCCAGTCCCAATACCAGCTCTAACTTGGTATGTGGTCCAGGACAACAAGAATCTAAAATCAGAGCTGGACCGCACACTAGACTTCAGACTAGGAATGTGAAGCCCAGAGAAGTGAAGTGATTTGTTCACGGTTCCCACTAATTAGGTTAAGGCCTAGACCAGAAGGTCTGCTGCCTGTATTTCCAATACGCCTTCAATTATGACAGGAAGCCTGTCACCATGCCCTGTGCGAGTTCATTTTCCCATCTGTAAATAAGGAGGCTAGACTAGGCACGGGTTTTCAAACTGTGTTGTCCAAACCCAAGGGATTTCTGCTAATCGCTTTCCCTCTTCAAGCAAAGACTCCTCCAAGTTTATGTATTTCATGTAGTGTGAAAAAGAAATTTTACACAACTAGACTAGATGATCAATAAAACGTCACACTGGCTGGGTAAATTAAGACACCCAGGTGGGGAATGACAACAGTCAAGGCAGATCACAGGAAGGCCCTGCAGGTGGCTTAACACCTCTCAGAAGGCCCTCCACCTCGCAGACTGAAGATGTGAGAGCAGAGCCTAGAGGGAGATGGACAAACACTCTCACCTCATCAATCTCCAACTGTATTGACTTCATGTGTCTCCTCATCACATAAGAGACCACAGAAACACCTGAGAGGCTACAGTTTACAGTCATCTGTGAAACCCTCGCTCCTCCCAGATTGTCCTTTGCCAAAAGTTACCATCAGGCCAAAGGATCTGCACGTGGACAACTTCTTCCATGTAACCTGTATCAAGAAGAATGACTTTTGGGGCACCTGGGTGGCGCAGTCGGTTAAGCATCCGACTTCAGCCAGGTCACGATCTCGCGGTCCGTGGGTTCGAGCCCCGCGTCGGGCTCTGGGCTGATGGCTCAGAGCCTGGAGCCTGTTTCTGATCCTGTGTCTCCCTCTCTCTCTCTGCCCCTCCCTGGTTCATGCTCTGTCTCTCTCTGTCCCAAAAAAAATAAATAAACGTTGAAAAAAAAAAATTAAAAAAAAAAAAAGAATGACTTTTCTGATTTTTTTTTATTGTCCTACATGCTTTGGCCTTAATCGTGCCAAGAAAAAAAGAGAAAATAGGCAAGGGAAGGGAGAAATGGTCAAAAGGATAGTTCAAAAAGAAAAACAGCAAGGGAAGAACTTTGATCAGACTAGTATTACAAGAATTTTCTAGGCACTGCAGGAGACCTTAAGACGTGTTACTAGGCTGAAAACAGTCATCCACCGCCATCTCCTGCTCCCCATCCCATTCCCAACTGGCACATTAACTGTTCCAGAAGGCCAAGGCTACCACCTCAGATTTCTGTAGCACCCAATTCCATCATGAAAGCAAACCCTGACACCGAGGTTGGAGCCTTTGCTACCATCAGAGAAATCTGACAATCTCTGTAACATCAATTACCAGTTTAGGAAGACAAATCAGCTTTGTTCTTCTGTCTCTTCTCTTCCTATCATGTAAACTTAGGGTTTGGGCATGGAGAAACTTTCTATGCTGCCAGTGATGTCAAAACTCTGAAACACAAGTTTAACCAATGCTGCACACACAGTTGTTTTAATTCTTAATTAGCTATCGCTTCCCCATTAAGAATAAAAAACAACTATTTATACCAACGTGGAAAACAAATTCTAAAATAAATCCAGAGAATGAATCATAATTCACAAGGCCAAAATTAAAAAATGAATGGAAACCAACAACAGGAAGATGAACCAAAATTCAAGTCAATAATGGTGAAGACACGTGCTATAGGTAATTAAAATTGCCAGACTCTGCTTGGCAGAAAATTTAAGACCTAAGAGGTCAGAAGCTAAAGAACCAAATGGATGTACCATCTAGCCCCCCTCACTGTATCATGTACAAATGTCCTAACTTTTGATGAGTCAATAGTCCAATTCTGCAGATAACAGTGAATGCTTTTTTATTTCAAGTGTTCTCGTAGAACTATTTCTAAATAAGTGCTGAAGTAAACAAAGTTTGAGCAGAGCTCAGTTAAGAAATAAAAGTCCTTCCAGTAAATGCTCCTCCACAGCTGGATGGCTGCTTTAATATGCAATTGCCCTAGGCCACAGGGATTAAAAGAAAAAAAAAAAAAAATCAGGCTTTTGATTTACTTAAGAAATAAAATAAATAAACCCATAACATGCAAAGGTTCCCGCTCCCAAATTAAGGACAGAAAATGGTTAGATGGCTTTTCTGTAAAACACACCTCTTTCTCTGAGTAAATTTCCTGAACCCCACTCCCAACATAAGCTCACTAAAGAAAAAGCTTGAGAAAAGGTAAAGGTAATAATTTCTCAGGTAATAAGACCAAAAATCCAATCGTATCAGTCAGTTCCTGGCACTCTTTTCTCACTCTACCAAATCAGGTCACTCACAAGGCTTGGGGAATGTCAGGGCCCACCCACAGACTCCTTGTACACCACTGAGTCCCCCACCCCCACCCCGCCCCCCCTCCAGCATGGATCTGCCCGGAGGCATTCAGCTCCGGTGGCTGGGAGCTGCCTGCAACACCAGAGGGCAGAAATCTGAGTGACACTTGGCACTCTCTCTTTCAACAAACAACCGCAACGGGCTTTCCAAACTCAGGCCTTAATTATTTTGAAGACCAGGAAGCCAGAGCCTTCCTGGGGCAGAGGTGAAAAGAAATAAGCCCACCCTCCCAAAGGTCACACAGCAAACCCGAAGCCATTAGGGAAGGCAAGACCGCAGCCTTGGGTTGCAAGTCTGCAGCCCCAGAGCAGTAAACACCAAATGTGGCCATAACCCCTGGTGGGACTGGGGAGAACTTGAGAACCAGCATTTCCCCAGCCAGAGGTAAAACAAAAATTAGACTGTCATGGGGGGGGGGGGGGGGCAAAAAAGCACACTTGTAAGTTCTCCCAAGGGGGTGCTGGCTTGGAGGTGGAGGTGGGGAAAGGGTACAACCGTCTCTTTACAATAGCTCAGAGAAGGAGGAAGGGAAAGTAGGAGGGGGAAAAAAAAAAAAAAAACCTGTGAGCTGCTGCACTCTCCTGTTCTGAAGGACACAAAGCTGCAAAGCCCAGGGATCTGAAGCGGCTAGGGAGTGAGACAGGAGTGAGAAAAATAAAGGTGCGGGGGAGGGTAACGGAAAGAGACCTGCCCCCTCACCACCACGAACCTTGGCAGAAGTAGGGGAAATGGGGCAGACATTCCCAGACTCCGGAGAGCAACAACCAGCCAACCACCCCCCATCTAGTCTACCCAGGTCTCACAGGATCCTTGGGGATAAAACCCTGAGGGTCGGGGTGCTGAGTGAATCTTCGGTCTAAACCGCAGTCTAGAGAACCCTGGATCCAACCTAGCCCCTTCCCCTCCAAAGCTGAGTACTGGAGGCTAGAGGAAGACAAGACTGAAACGGGGAGCACTCAGTGGGGATGGGTGGGTCAAGGGTGGGGAGCTGGGAAAAAAGCAAGCCTGACAGGAACCAAACGGGAAGAGAAGGCGCGTGGCAGGACACAAGGGGAAAGAACAGGTGAGAAAAGTCAAGGTAGAACAGAATCGGGAAGCGGGCATCAAAAGAGAGGGAGAATCCATCCAACCACTGACATGGCTCCAAGAGGGAGCTGGGGGGTGGGGAGGCAGCCGATGATCAGAAAGAATGGTTGAGAAGACATCTCTACCACTGGGCAGAACTGGGGGAAGAACTCAAGAAGGAGGTAAAAAGCAGGACAAAGGAGAGAGAATACATGAAAGGAGAAATTGGAGGTCGAGGCCGGAATCAAAATGGTGGGGGGAAGAGGAGGTCAGGTGGAAAACTTAAGTATTGAGAGGCAACACGGGTGGGAGGCACTTACAGAGAGACCAGGATTAAAGAGAACCACTCCAAGAGGGGAGCAGCAATAGGAAAGTTAAAATGAGTCAAAGAAAAAAAAAAAAAAAAAAGGGGGGGGGGCAAGTGGACAGCTCCAAAAGGGGCAGAGCTGGGAGGAAAACGTTACAGCGGATGGGGCAGAACTGAAAGAGCAGGTGCAAAAAGGATTCGGGGCAGGCCTGCGAGATGCAGCAGAATGGGAAGGAAAGAGGGTGATGGATCAGAGAAGTTATCAAAGACTTAGGGAGGTAAACGGCAAGTCTCAGAAGGGCCAAAATGGAGAGAGGAGAGGACTCAGAGCGAAGAGGAGGCTGGAAGCAGGTCTCAAGCAGAGAAGAACTGAAGGGGAAACAGGTCGAAGAAAGACGGAGCGAATGAACGAGACAGCTCAGCAGTGCCAAGGAGGAGGTGGGGTGGAAAGGAAACCGCAGGAACGCCGGACAGAACTGGGGCCTGCAGGGCAGCACCGAGGCTGCGGACAGGCTGAGTTAGAGAGGTCAGAGAAATGAATGGCAGAACCGAGAGCTGCAGGGTCCCAGAAGGGGGAGGAGGCTGCTTCGTGGAAGGCAGAGTCGGGGAAAGCGAGCAGGTAAGAGGGCACAGCAAGATCTGAGATTGGGCAAAGGGCAGATCGGGAAGGTAGAAAGGTCTGGAAGAGTGGGGAAAAGGCGGGGGGGGGGGGGGGGGGCCCCTCTGAACGGCAAATGGGAGCCAGATCTGCGAAGGGGAAGAGGCAAGCATGGTGCATCCCAGTCCGAGAGGGGGCAGGGGACTGAACTGAGGCATGGAAGGGTCGGAGAGGCAAGGGGCATCCGGGAGATGCACGGGGTTCCGCGAGTGGGCAGTAGGGCCCAAGGAGGTGGAATTAAGTCCAAGGAGAAGACCTAGGGTCAGCAGTGCCAAGACGAACAAGGTCTCAGATGGATCTGGAAGGAGGTGGAACTGCAGGTCTTAGAGGGACAGTTCCTGGGGGTGCAAGAGAGGACGGGTAACAGGAGACGGGTCAAAGAAGGGAACAGATCAAGGGTGGTGTGAGTGGAATCGAAGAAGGAGCAGGACGGACACGAATCTCAAAGTGAAGGTCCAGAATTAAGGGATGCAGAAATGCAGAAGGGTCACTGAGGAGGTGGGTCGCTAGAGGACCGCAGAGTCCAGGGGGGGCGAAGGGCACTACTGACGGGCGGAAAAGGGAAGGGGGAGGCGCAGAATTGGGAGAAGAGTGGCTTAAGTGAGGAGGGGGTGGCCGAGGCGGGCACCGAGATCCCAAATGGGTCGGAAGGTGGGGGCAGACGCGGGGACAGCAGGGCTGGGGCGAGCAGGGGCAGGTCCGAAGGGCAAGCGGGCCCCGTGGGCCGGGCCGCTGCGCGAAGCAGCGGGGCCGGCGGGGCCCGGGGGGCTGGGGGGCCGCTCCCTCCCCTCCCCCTCCGGCTCCTCCATTGTTCGCGGGCTCCGGGCCCCGCCGTCCCCGCCTCCCCTTGGACCCCGCAGCGGGGCGGCGCCCGGCCTCGCCGCCGGGGCCCGCGAGCTCGCGCACTCACCAGCTGGGCGCCCTCAGCGCGGCTCCGGCCTCCAGGATCCCAGCAGAGGCGACGGCGGCCCCGGCGCCATGTTCTGCTGCTCCTCGTCCAGCGGCGGCTGAGGCGGCGGCGGCGGCGGCGGCGGCTCCGGCGGCGGGGGGCCGGGCGGACCCTCCCTCGCGGGCTCCCTCCTCCGCCTCCTCCACCTCCTCCTCCCGCCGCGCCGCGGCTCTCCCTCGGGGCGGGGGGGCGGGGAGGGGAAGGGGGGAGGGGCGGGAACCAGGGGGAGGGCGGACCAGCCTCGCTCGCTCGCTCCCTCCCTCCCTCGCAATGGCGGCGGCGGCGCCTCCTTCCTGCGGCCGCCGCTCCCGCCGCGCGCGCCCCTCGCCAAATGCGCGTGCGTGGCACGCGGACCGTTGCAGGAGGATAACGGCCCCTGGGCGCGCGCCGCAAGGGGATAACCGGCGCCAGGCAGGAGATGAGGCGAGGGCGTCTACGCACCCGTGGGGCTCTGTGCCACTACCGCGGCCTCTGGCTGGGAACGGGCGCGGAGGCCATAGTGCGCGTGCGCCCCAAAGAAATGCCGCTACTGCGGTGGCTGCGACGCGAGACGGCACCAGGCAGCCTGCGACCGGGCTGAGGGAACGGGGTGGGCAAGTGCGCGTGCGCGGGAGGGGCTGCCTAGCGCGAGACGGAGGGAGTGGCCCGCGGGAGTCGCGCGCGGCCTTGCGCGCGCCAGAAGCAGCCGATCCCCTCCTTGCGGGGGCTCGTGGAGAAAGCAGGAGGGGAGAGACATGGCCCGGCTTTGGGGGCGGGGGCGAAGGGCGCGATCCCGCTCGCGCGGGACCTGACCAGCCAATGGGAGGCAAGGGGAGGTGGGTTTGCCGCGCAAGCCTCAGCCCCTGGAATAACGGAGGAGGAGAGAGGGAGCGACGTAACGTGGGGCAGCGGGGAGGGGCTGAGGAGCAGAGAGGACACCCAGCGAGGGAGTTGATTGGGGAACACGAGGAGGCGTGGCCCGCCTCACCCCAATCCAGGCCGGGCAATTTGTCGTTCCGGAAGAAGGGGCAGGGCTGGGGAGCGCGTGCTCCTTCCCTCGGCGGTGATGAAAATCTGCAGGCAACGCGCTGGTGGATACGAATTGCTTGGGATTCTGTGTTCGACCGATGCCCGGGAGAGGGACGAGGGTACGCTCCTGCGTACAGCCCTGACCTCCAAGTCAGCGTTGTGCAAATGACTGCAAATCAAATGTCAGTTCCGGCCCGTGGAGGGTAACAGTAGTGATGGGAAGGGGGCACTGCGGTAACCCTTGAGTTTTTCTGAACCGAGGAGGGGTTCCTCTGGGATCCCTCCGGAAGTACGCGTCGTGGAAGATGAGCGTTCTGGGCATCCAGTCAGTATTTACGGAATGCATGAAGAAAGGCTGTTTCCTATTGCATTTTGCGTTTCTTTCTTCAGTCTCTTCGTCTACAAAATGGAATAATAATCGTACCTCCCTCATGGGGTTGCTGAGAGAATTAAATGAGCTGTATCGGTTAAGTACTAAAAACTACTGCTTTGCAAACGTTGATAAACAAAATTACATGCACTCAAGTTTTAAAACATCCCATTAAATAAAGGTTTTTTTGATTACCGATCAGAGTCGTTTCCCTCGACTTTTTTTAACTTGGCATTTTTATGCATATAATCTGATTTTTAGATGTGCATTACTTTCCTTTCATTTTGTTTTGTTTTTCCGAGTTTGTTTAACCAGTCAAGTGCGTGGCCCAGGTTTTCTTTAGGCTGTCATCGCGAACCTTGGTTCCTAAATTATTTTGAGATCACTTGAGGGAACACCGGATCCCCCCACCTCAAATTACTTAATACGTCTTTTTAACTCCCAATGCGATGTTCCAGGTCGTTCCATTCTTGGAAAGACTGTGAACTGACAGCACCCAGAATAGAGAAGACTGGGTTCACTCTGGACCTAGATGTCCTTCTCTCTGTCTTTTGGAGCCTGTCAATTCTACCTTTGTGCTTCGACTCTCAGCTTAAAACCACTTCCTCAGAGCAGCCTCCCAGATTTGGTCTGACTCATCCTTTGATGAAAACAGGTACTTTATGCTAGGTGACATTGTGTTAAACATTTTTTTTAATTTATCTAGAGAGAGAGAGGGCACCAGCGAGGGAAGGACAGAGAGAGAGAATCCCAAGCAGGCTCTGCACTATCAGCACAGAACCGTGAGATCATGACCTGCGACTAAACCAAGAGTCGGACGCTTAACTGACTGAGCCACCCAGGTACCCTATACTAGGTGATATTCTAAAGCACGTTAAGGGGCGCCTGGGTGGCGCAGTCGGTTAAGCGTCCGACTTCAGCCAGGTCACGATCTCGCAGTCCGTGAGTTCGAGCCCCGCGTGGGGGTCTGGGCTGATGGCTCAGAGCCTGGAGCCTGGAGCCTGTTTCAGATTCTGTGTCTCCCTCTCTCTCTGCCCCTCCCCCGTTCATGTTCTGTCTCTCTCTGTCCCAAAAATAAATAAAAACGTTGAAAAGAAAAAATTAAAAAAATAAATAAATAAAGCACGTTAAACATATGAACCCACCTAATCCTCAATATTTTATGAGTAGGTTATACAGTAAAACTTTGGTTTGCAAGCATAATTCATTCAGGAAACATGTTTGTAATCCAAAGCATGTATCAAAGCAAATTTCAAGAACCACTGGCTCAGTTGTGATCATGTGACGTTCAGTATCACATACTACTCACTCGTATTGCAAGACATCGCTCGTTTATCAAGTTAAAATTAGAAATGTTTGCTTGTCTTGCGGAACACTTGCAGAACAAGTTACTCACAATAAAAGGTTTTACGTAGGTGTCATTGTTGTACTAAGCCAAGACCCAGGAAGGTTATACAGCTAGTAAGTGGCAGACTTGAGATTCAAACCCAGATAATGGGGATCAGATGACTACAACTTATTACTTCTTTATAGCACTCCACCAGGGCTTGAAGTTCTGTATTGGCATCACCATTTTATGTGTGAGCCCTTTGAAGGCAGGGGCTCTGTCTGGCTAGTTCTGCAGTCTGGCAAATGGCCCACAATAAATACTAGTTAATAAATAAATGAATGAATCCCATGCTAAACAAAGGGGATGGCCGAAAAGACACAGTCCTGTCTAAGGACTAACTCTTACCCCTTTTTCAGACGCTAGCTCATATGACCCCCTCTTCCAGGAGGCTCTCCCTAAGACGCAGGCTTGGTCTGGTGCTTCCTCTAGCTTCTCACAGCCCCGTTGGGCCCTTCATCCAATCCCTGACCACCCTGGGTTGTCCCTGCCTGGTAACAGGTCTTTGTCTTCCATCAGACTGTGAACCCCCTGAGGGCAGGGCCAGGGCTATCTCAGTCACTGTCGACGTCTCCAGCACAGGTCCCAGCACAAGGCAGGGTCTCAGGCAGTGTTTTCCTTGAATGAACAATTGAACTATCAAGGAGGGTCTTCCCAGCTCCGCAATTCTTCCTTCCAGTTTGCCAGAGGGCCGGTGTTAGCAAGCCAACCACAGGAAGCAGGCTTCCCTGGGGGCAGCCGCCCCCTCACTGCCCTGCTAGCCTCCGCTCCAGGATAAATAAACAACCGAGTAAACAATTAGCTGACAGAGAGAGAAGTACCAACTGCTGGCCTGGGCCGCTGCCGAGATTTCCCAAGCATCTCCCAGAGGGGCTCCGAGGACTAGAACTCAGACCAGCCAGGGAGCCGGAGTAGGTACGAGGCAGGCGGAGCCCGGGGTTCTGGACCCCGCTCGTAGAGATACACAGCCAGAAAAATCCACTAAAGAGTTTTGCAAAGAGGTGAATGTGCTGGCGTATATTCTCTGTACATTCCTCAGAGTCTAAAAAAATCAGACAGAGGGCGGGGACCGGGTCTGCGATTGACTAAGAAGTCAGTGAGCTCACAGCGCCTCCTACAAACCGAACGGAGGAAGCTGCCGCCAGCTGATGCCGCCGGGAGGACAGAGAGCGGTGAACTCTTTCGCCATTGGTCGGCAGGGCAGCCAATCACGAGGAAGGAACGGGAGGCGGGGATGCTCGGATCCCCGCTCGGATTCACTGCTGGATCCCGTCTCCAGGCCAGCGGTTGAAACGAATTGGTCACGCACTTAAAGGCTCATGGAAGGATGGATAATGAAAGAACCTCTCAATTTCTACAGACTTCAAAAATGGAAATATAACATAGATACGGAGAAGTCCACAAATCACAAGGGTACATACAGCTCCATGAGTAATTCACAAGGAACACACCCCCTGTGGGGCGTATGGGTGGCTCAGTCCCTTGAGAGGCCAACTCCTGATTCCGGCTCAGGTCCTGATGTCGAGGTGGGTTAGAGTCCCGCGTCTCCGCTCATCACATTGCGGAACCTGCTTTGGATCCTCTGTCTCCCTCTCTC
Organism: Herpailurus yagouaroundi; assembly: GCF_014898765.1. Taxonomy (NCBI): domain Eukaryota; kingdom Metazoa; phylum Chordata; class Mammalia; order Carnivora; family Felidae; genus Herpailurus; species Herpailurus yagouaroundi. The sequence continues at coordinate 3,436,699 of NW_024412451.1, read as the reverse complement.
TGCCCCTCCTCTGCTCACGCTTGCTCTCTTTCTCTCTCAAAAACAAATAAACGTTAAAAAATGAAAATACACCCCTGTAACGTTCACCCAGGTAAACAGAATGTGACCAATCTCTCAGAAGCCTCCTGGTGACCCCTTCCAGTCACTCCCTCCCACGAGGAAAATCTTTATCCTGATTTCTATGGCCATAGATCAGTTTCGCCCGTTTTTACACTTTATAAAAACGGAATTATGCAACAAGTGGCCTCTTTTAATCAACCTTGTGAGATTCCTCCAGGATACTGTGTGTACTTATCGATCGTTCATTCTCAATGCTGTGTAGTATTCCACCATGTGGATGAAATACGATGTATGTAGCCATTCTATTGTCGTGAGCATCTAGGTAATTTCCACTTGGGGCTATTATGGGTAGTGCTGCTGTGACAGTCTAGAATACGTCTTTTGGTAAACATACGTATTCATTCCTGCTAGGTATGTACCCAAATGAAATTGCTGGTTACAGGGCGGGCATGTACTCACCTTCCCCAAAGTGAATGTACCAGTTTCCATCCCAGGAGTCAGGTGTAAGAATTTCAGCTGTCCCACCTTTTCCGTCTATTTAATTTAATTTTGGCCATTCTAATGGTTGTTCAATCGTATCCTTTTTAGTCTTAATTTGTCTTCCTCAGTGATTTATGAGGTTGGGCGTCTTTTCATAGGTATAAAGTCCATTTGAATAGCATCTTTGGTGAAGTGCTGTTCAAATATTTTGCCCATAGTTATATATCATAGATATGTTATATAACATATATTATATATATATATATAATATAACATATAATATATATAATACATAACAATGGGCAAAGTATATGTTATATAATATATATTATATGTTATATAATGTATATTATGTTATATAATATATATTAAATGTTATATAATATATATTGTATGTTACATAATATATGTTATATAATATATGTTATATGTTATATAATATATATATTATATTGCCCACTGTTATATATTATTTTCTTTAATTATTTAAAATTATGCAATACTACATGAATTTCTTGTCCTTGCAAAAAAATTAAAATACTCTAGATTAGGGGCGCCTGCCTGGGTGGCTCAGTTAGTTGAACTTCAGACTTCAGCTCAAGTCTGATCTCATGGTTCATGAGTTCAAGACCTGCCTCAGGCTCTGTGTGGATGACTCAGAGCCCAGAGCCTGCTTTGTATTCTGTGTCTCCTTTTCTCTGCACTCCCCTCCTCCCCCCCTTAAAAATAAAGAAATATTTTTTAAAAACCTCTAGATAATATTCAGTTTCCATGGAGAATCTAAACCCATCCCACTTACCTCTCCAGAAATGTGTTTGTTTTGTTTTGTTTTTCCCCCAGATCTCTCTACACGCTTACATGAACGTAGCATAGTATAGTGGCTTGAGGCATTGACTCTGGAGCTGGAAAGCCTGGACTAGAATCTCAACCCCACCATTTACACTAGCTGTGTGACATTGGGCAAGTTACTCAACTTCTCCGTACCTCAATTTCCTCATCTTTAAAATGGAGTTGATAATATTAATACCTACTGCACGGGGTTCTTTTGAGGTTTCAATAAGCGAATCGCTTAGAAAAATACCTGGAACAGGGGTGCTTGGGTGGCTCCGTCAGTTAAGCGTCCAACTCTTGATCTCAGCTCTTTTTTTTTTTTTTCCAACGTTTATTTATTTTTGGGATAGAGAGAGACAGAGCATGAACGGGGGAGGGGCAGAGAGAGAGGGAGACACGGAATCGGAAACAGGCTCCAGGCTCTGAGCCATCAGCCCAGAGCCTGACGCGGGGCTCGAACTCACGGAGCGCGAGATCGTGACCTGGCTGAAGTCGGACGCTTAACCGACTGCGCCACCCAGGCGCCCCTCAGCTCAGGTCTTAATCTCAGGGCCATGAGATCAAGGGCTGGCTCTGTGCTGGGCATGAAGCCTGCTAAAAGAAAGAGAGAGAACTACTTTCTGTCTCTATACATTTGCCTGTTCTAGGTACCTCATGTAAATGAAACCACACATTTGTCCATTTGTGTCTGGTTTATTTCACCCAGCATGATGGTTTCAAGTTTCCTCCACGTTGGTTGGGGGCGTGTATCAGGATTTCATTCCTTTTTAAGGTTGAGTAATGTTTCAGTGTATATATTACATCTTGTTTATCTATTTACTGGACATTTGGATTTGGGGCTATCGTGAATTGTGTTGCTAGGACCATTGATGCACAGGTATTTGAACCCCCTTTTCAGTCATTTGGAATATCTACTTAGACATAAAGTTGCCGTATCACGTAGTAATTCTACATTTAACTTTTTTGTGGAACTGCAAAACTGTTTCCCACAGGGCCTGCACGATTTTACATTCGCAATGTGCGAGGGTTCCAGTTTTCCGACATCCTTGCCAACCCTTGTCATTATTGTTTTGGCGGTGGTTGTTTTCTTTTGTTTTTGATAATAGCCATCCTAATGGTTGTGAGGTGGTATCTCGCTGTGGTTTCCATTTGCATATCCCTGAAGACTAGTGATGTTGAGCATATTTTCCTAGGCTTATTTGCCATTTGTCTCTCTTCTTTGGAGACATTACTCTGGGTATCAGTCTCTTACCAGATAGGGGCTTTGCAAATATTTTCTTCCATTCTATGGGTTGTCTTTTCACTGTCTTGACAGGGTCTTTTGGTGCACAAAAGTTTTTAATTTTGATGCTCAGCTTTTTTTTTTTTTCTTCTTGTGTTGCTTATGCGTTTGGTATCAGATATATCACATAACTTTTAAGAAGAAAAATGTGGGGGCGCCTGGGTGGTTCAGTGGGTTAAGCGTCTGACTCTTGATCTCAGCTCAGATGATCTCAGGATCATGAGTTCAAGCCCCATGTTGGGCGTGGAGCCTATTAAAAAAACCCAAATGGTGGCAGACATTACCTTAGCCCAGTGACCAAACTCACCAAAAGATCAAACTCAAATGAGACAAACTAGCATCACATGCCCCTCATGGGATACTCTGAGAAGAAACAGGATCATTCCTGTCATATTTCTGCCCCAAAATGTCAAACCTGGATCTCATCATGAGGAAACAGCAGACAAACCCAAATTAAGGGACATTTTGCAATATAACTGAAGTGGACTCTTCAAACTGTTCATGTCTTGGGGTGCCTGGATGGCTCAGTCATTTAAGCTTCTGACTCTTGATTTGGGCTCAGGTCATGATCTCTTGGTGGTGGGATCGAGCCCCGCCTTGGATTCCACATTGAGGGAGAAGCCTGCATAAGATTCTCCCTCCTTCTTCCCCTGCCCCACCCCGTTCACTCTCTTTCTCTCTAAAATAAAATAAAATAAAATAAAATAAAATAAAATAAAATAAAATAA
>NW_024412451.1:3405844-3433308 GCF_014898765.1 Herpailurus yagouaroundi | reverse complement strand
AAAATAAAATAAAATAAAATAAAATAAAATAAAATAAAATAAAATAAGGAATTTAAGAAACACAACAGCTGAACATAGGGGAAGGAAGGGAAAATAAGATAAAAGCCTGGAGCCTGTGTCTCCATCTCTCTCTCCCTGCCCCTCCCCTGCTCACGCTTTGTCTCTCTCTGTCTCTCAAAACTAAATAAACATTAAAAACATTTTTTTTTGAATCGCTCCAATACATACGTACATAGAGTAAATGGGGCACGATGTCAGCTAATCATGAATCTAGGCGAGTAAACACTGGAGTTCGTTGTCCTAATTTTACAACTTTTTTTTGTAGACATGAAAATTTTCTACACACAAAGCTGGCACAATGAATTTAAGATCAAATGGTACACTGTGGAGATACCTCTCCACAACATCCTTTGTGTCTCCAACAACGTGTCAATGCATACACGTTTCTCTCATTCCTTTTTTTTCCTTTTTCCTCTTTTTTTAATTTGAGAGGGAGAGGGAGAGACAGAGAGAATCTTAAGCAGACTCCAACTCCATGCAGAGCCCCACGTGGGGCTCAATCCCATGACCCTGGGATCATGACCCGAGCTGAACTCCAGCGTCTGATTCGCAACCGACTGAGCCACCCAGGCGCCCCTCTGTCAACTTAACTACTGCCTAATATTTTGTTATGTAGCTGCACATAAACTAACTGACTTTTCCCCTCACGATGCATATTTTGACTCTTTCCAGTTTTTCCCCAGGGCAAGCATACCGTCATGATCTTGCAAAGGGAAGGATCATTTCAAAATCCATACGAGAGTGGAAGTGTTAGGATTGAGTGGAAGTGTTAGGATTGCTCCTTCTTTCCGTGTCTCTGGAATATCACCTTTAGACTCCAAACCACCCAGGCATGAGATTCCTGAAGGCACAGACAGAATCTGTTCCCCTGCAAACCGCACGAGGGACCCCAGGCCAGAATCATCCAGCTGACCTCCCGAACTCCTGACCCACAGAAACTGTGTGAGATAAAATAATATTTACTGTTTCCTAGGTGATTTTAAAATTCATGGATACAATGTCCTTTTTCCCCTGCCCCACCGTGAATGTCGTCAGAGTGGGGACAGTGTGTTTTTCTTGATAACTGTTCATTCATTCATTCATTCACTCACTCATTCATCCAGCAAATGTTTTTGGAACACCGGACTCATGCCAGGCACTGAGCTAAGCGCTAGACGTCAAGGCTGGGACTAAGGTGAGCCAGGCAAGGCGTCCAGGGAACAAACCTCAAGTAGGTGCTGACTTTCAGACTCTTGCAAGGGCAGGGTCATCACCTAACAGTGAGTGCCTTTTTTTTTTAAGGTTTTATTTATTTTATTTATTTATTTATTTATTTTTGAGAGAGAGTGCGAACAGGGGAGGGGCAGAGAGAGAGGGAGACGGAGAATCCCAGGCAGGCTCCGGGCTGCCAGTGCAGAGCCCCACACGGGGCTCGAACTCAAGAACCCGAGAGACCATTACCTCCGCTGAAATGGAGAGTCGGACGCTTAACTGACTGAGCCACCCAGGCACTAAAGAGTGCCTCTTTAATTTTATATCCTGGGCACCTTGCTTACCTACAGCAGTGCACCAGATAGAAATGATCCCTAACCTTTTCGTGCCAATGTGTTGGTGCTTCTGCTAATACCACGTTTTGAGTTTACATTGTTCTATGATATGTGTTTTTTAAAATATTTTTATTTCTTTTTGAGAGACAGAGCAAGGGCGGGGGGGGGGGCGGGGAGGGACAGATCAGGGACTCCCAGAACCATGGTACTCAGGCTCCTCTTATGAGGGCTTGTGACGAATATTCAGAGGGGGGGGATTTCAACATTACAATGAAACTGAGGTCACTGTTGAGCACTTTCTGATTCATCCGCACAGGCATCTCATCCACAAATGTTTCTTTCCCCAGTCCAGCAACTCGTTAGTTAATTTCCAAAAGATGAATTTGACAGTTAGGCGGAAGCTCTGGGAGCTTGCTGAGCTTAGGAGGTCAGTCTTGAGTTCAGGGAGTCAGAGGGTCTCCCCACTGATACTATAAAAAATGAAACTTGGGGCACCAGGGTGGCTCAATTGGTTGAGCGTCAGACTCTTGATTTTGGCTCAGGTCCTGATCTCATGGTTAGTGGGATCGAGTCCCTTGTCGGGCTCCATGAGAAGAGCATGGAGACTACTTGGAATTCTCTCTCACACCCTCTCTTTCTCAGTCCCCCTCCACTGCTCTCTCCCTCTCTCTATCTCTGGAATAAATAAATAAACATTAAAACAAAACAAAAAAGAAACCTAGAGGGGCACCTGGCCGGCTCAGTCGGTGGAACGTGTGATGCTTGATCTTGGGGTTATGAGTTCGAGCCACAGGGTGGGTTTGGAGATTACTTAAAAATAAAATCTTAGGGGTGCCTGGGTGTCTCAGTCGGTTAAGCGTCTGGCTTCCGCTCAGGTCACGATCTCACGGCTCCTGAGTTTGAGCCCTACGTGGGGCTCTGTGCTGACAGCTCAGAGCCTGGAGCCTGCTTCGGATTCTGTGTCTCCCTCTCTCTCTAATGCACCCCTGCTTGTGATCTGTCTCTCAAAAATGAATAAATGTTAAAAAAAAAAAAATCAGGGGCGCCTGGGTGGCTCAGTCGGTTAAGCGGCCGACTTTGGCTCAGGTCATGATCTCGCGGTCCGTGAGTTCAAGTCCCGCATCGGGCTCTGCCCTGACAGCTCAGAGCCTGAAGCCTGTTTCAGATTCTGTGTCTCCCTCTCTCTGACCCTCCCCCGTTCATGCTCTGTCTCTCTCTTTCTCAAAAATAAATAAACGTTAAAAAAAAAAACATTAAAAAAAAATCAAACCTAGGGGCACCTGGGTGGCTCAGTGGTCATGATTTTGCAGGTGGTGTGTTCGAGCCCCACATCGGGCCATGCACTACAGTGTGGAACCTGCTGGGGATTCTCTCTCTCTCTCTCTCTCTCTCTCTCTCTCTCTCTGCCCTTCCCCCCTTTCCCTCTCTCTTTCTGTCAAAGTAAATAAGTAAACTTAAAAAAAAAATCAAACCTAGAGAATTTCGGTGACGGGAGAAGAGGACCTTTGTAGGCAGGCAGGGTCTTCTACACAGGTCTGTGGAAGTGGTGTTTAAGGTAAAGGAAGAAAAGGACCCAGCCTCAGGATGAATGCGAAAAGGCCCATGGGCAATAGCAAAGTACAGAGGAAAAGTTGCTGAGTTAGGAAAACATTTGGCCTATTTGAGATAACTGAAAGGAGACAACTGTACCTCTGGATAGGAAGTAAGAAGATCCTATTATCCTGTGGACGTTAACAATGAGCATTCGTGATGTCAGCTAGTATTTATTGAGCACTTACTATGTATCAAACACTGTGATAAGCGCTTCGGAAAGTTATCGAAGATGTAAAACAACCCCGCCGAGGTGACCTCTTGATTACTCCTGTTTACACATGAAGAAATTGAGCTAAGAGGTGAAGTTGTTGTCCCAAAGTCACACAGCTAGTTAATGCAATGGCCGAATTTGCACACAGTCCTCTCAAAATCATTCTCTTAAACCACTGTCCATCTCCCACAGGGAACCGCAATATATTTCAAAAAAAGCACTGGGTGAGCGCGGTCAGAGTCACATTTCGAGTTCCCACAGCGCAGTTTTTTCTCCTTCTTCTTCTTTTTTTTTTTTTTTCTGCCCCCAGACCCACAGATCAATTTCTTACTTAAAACTACTATTTCCAGCATGCCCTTCTCGCCTTGGGAGGATAGGGATGGAGGGAGGACTACCAGAACTACATTTCCCAGAATGCAACTCCCCGTTGCGGGCTGTCACGCAATTGTAGTCCTCGGAAGGGACCATCACCCGCAACTCCCAGCATGCATTCGGGGTCTGTACCGTGGGGTGGGAAAGGACAGTCGCGCAGCATGTTGGGAAGGGGGACCAGCCCTTTTCCCAGGCTTGCAGCCTGGCCGGGGGAAGGCATTCTTGAGACTACGATTCCCAGTGGGCTGTGCGCGAGAAGGCGGGCGCGTTCTTCTGCCGGAAGTCCGCTCTAGCCCTGGGACCCCGGACTGCTGCGGGAGCCGGAGCTGCCAAGTAGCCGCGGGACCGGGGCCGCTGGGGTCCGGACGGGGGTCGCCATGGTAACGGGGGCGCGCCCACCTTGGGGACGGGCGCAGGGTGGGTCCGCGTGCAGGTGTTTGAGGCTCGCTTGGGTGCTGACAAGCGTCCCCTGCCGCGGTGCGATGGTTTGGGCCGGGCGCGGGCTCTCGGGATTGGGGCCGATTGGAGGCCCGGGAAGGGGGCAACTGGGTGGTGATTCTCGGCGCGGAAGCGCACCGGGGGTCTCGAAGCTAGAGGACATTGGCGACCGAGTGCCAAGGGGAGTGGGCTGTGCGGGAGACACTGGAGATGGCGGGGGCGGGGGGTTGAAATGCGGAGGCGATTCGTGAATCGGGACCTCGGAGGTGGGGAGAAGGAATGGGAGGTGGGGAGGGGGCGACCCAAGAGGAGGGATCTCTGGGAGTGTGGCAGGATAATTGGAGAAGAATGGAAACCTCTGGGACTGCTTCAGAAGGGGTCTTTAGAAGGCGGAAACTGACACTGAAGGAAGAGAGGGGCTGTTGAAACGGGAGGAGTACTGCTGACGAGAGAGAGGGAGAAAGAGAATGAGAGAATCTCAAGGGGAAGGGCCTGGGCGCTGGAGACGGGAAGTAGGCTGCTGTAGGGAATGGGGTCAGGGGAAGTGTGTTGCAAAGCAGGAGAAGGCTTGGAGGTACGGAGTGGGTATTAGAAACGGTTGGGGGGCAATGGGAACAGGTCTTTCCAAGAAGAGGGGTCTTGGGTAGGGTTAGACATGCAAGTGTGAGAGATGTGAATGGAGTTTTTGGAGCAAGGACTGGGCATTGGATTTGGCTCCCCTCCCCCAGGATGGGTCTTTGGGCAGGGAGCTGGAAAACAAGATCAATGGAGGTGGGTGTCAGAACGAGGGAGTCTCCCCCATAAACAGGGTCCTTGGAGGCAACACGGACCTTTGGAACAGGGGAGGAGGCCTTGGCGTCAGAGAAGGGATGTCCCCAGTAAAAAGCCTTCTGAGGCCTAAAAGAGGGGACTGATCGAAACCCAGAAATTGGAAGTCAAAATGGAAGAGCTCCAGGGGATGGGGGCTCAGAGACAGGGAAGGTTGGGGGGCATCCAGAGGGAACATCAGAGGGGTGAGGGTGCAGGAGGGAAGGGACCTCTTAGGGCAGATTCCCAGAGGTGGAGAGATTCTAATACAGAAGAGGTGTGTGAGGGAATTTGGGGGTGAGAGGCAGGATTCTCCCTCAGCTCTTTTAGCTCTCCTCCCCCATATACCCTCTATATCTCTGGCTCTGCCCACAGGTTGTGGCTGCCTAGTGAGCCTCCCCCCAGCCAGGCCCAGGCCCTTTCCCTTTGTACCCAGGACCCCTGGCCTGCTAGGAAGTGGTTTTCCCTGGCTCAGCAGATGGGGTTCTTGGAAGGAGAGTGTAATATCCTGTTCCTGTCTGTCTTGATTGGTTGGGGGAAGGGGGACTATTGGAGAGTGAGGCTTAGGAAAGAGAGTGGACTCCCATGAACGGATAGAGGCTCCCGGAGAGTCAGCCAGGGTAAAGGGGTCCAGAGCAAAGCCTTTCGACTCCCAGGTGTGCTTTGTGGCTGTGAGACTTCTTTCTCTGAGCCTCAGTTTCTTCATCTATAAATGGGTGTACGCATGCCTGTCTCAAACAGAACTGGGCCTAAAGGCGGGCTTCCTAGCTGGGTGAAGTTGGGCCTTGGTTTTCTTTTCTTTTCTTACTATTTTTTAACTTTATTTGGGGCGCCTGGGTAGACTCAGTCGGTTAAGCATCCGACTTCAGCTCAGGTCATGATCTCAAAGTCCGTGGGTTCAAGCACTGCGTCGGGCTGTGTGCTGACAGCTCTGGAGCCTGGAGCCTGCTTCTGATTCTGTGTTTCCTTCTCTCTGCCTCTTCCCCGCTGTCACTCTGTGTGTTTAAATAAACATTTAAAAATTTTAAAAAATGTTTATTTATTTATTTTGAGAGACAGAGTGCGAGCAGGGGAGGGGCTGAGAGAGAGGAACAGAGAGAGAATCCCAAGCAGGCTCGACGCTCAGCACGGAGCCCGACATGGGGCTCTGTTCCACGACCCCGGGATCCTGACCCAAGCTGAAATCAAGAGTCGGACCCGTAACCGACTGAGCCACCCAGGCGCCCCGGGCCTTGGTTTTCTCAAAGTCAAATGATGGTGAATTATAATATCACTAAGAATTAATACTTGTGTAACATTTAGTATGTTCCAGCCACTGTGCTGGGCCCCTGACATTTCTTAACCCTTGCGACTATCTTATGAGGGAGGTGCTCTCATTATGTCCATTATACAGAAGGAGAAACTGAGGCCCAGAGAGGCCAAGTTACTTGCCCATGGACACACAGCCAGGAGTGCCAGGATTCATTCAGGCTCTAGAGTCTGTGTTCTTAGCCACTTGGACAAATGCCTCTCAGCCATGATCACTAATCGTATCGAGGGCTGTACATATAACAGGTACTGTGCTAAGCACTTCTGGCATTAACTTGTTCACGTTTTCATAGTAGCCCTATGAGGGTTGACCTGGCTTTTCAGAATCACAAGAACAAATTTCCTAGCCCTCGCTGATGGTAATCAGAACTGACACAGCGCATAATCCTAACCAGGCACGGTACTGGTCTAGATGCTTTTCATACACTGTTTACTTCCCATCACACTTTATGAGGCCCTTTCCAGGTGGATAAACTGAGGCACCAAGGAGTTCCATGACTTGAGAAGTGGCAGATGCTTTGGAAAACAGTTCAGCAGTTCCTGAAAAAGTGAGACTCACATTAACACAAGATCCAGCGGTTCCCCCCCTAGGTATATACCCTAGAGAAATGAAAACATAACGTGCACATAAGAGCTTGCATGCAAATGGTCATAGCGGCCTTATTCATAATCACCCAAAAGTGGAAATAACCCAAATGCCTATCAACGGATGGGTGGGTCAGCAAAACGAGGTATAACCATGTGGTGGAATGCGATTCAGCCATAAAAAGAAATGAAGCCTGGGGGCGCCTGTCTGATTTCAGCTCAGGTCATGATCTCATGGTCGTTGGGTTCTGCGTTGACAGCTCAGAGCCTGGAGCCTGCTTCGGATTCTGCGTCTCCCCCTCTCTCGACCCTCCCCAGCTCATGCTCTGTCTCTCCCTCTCAAAAATAAACATTAAAAAAATTTTTATTTTTTATTTTTTATTATTTAAAAAAAAATTTTTTTTTTCAACGTTTATTTATTTTTGGGACAGAGAGAGTCAGAGCATGAACGGGGGAGGGGCAGAGAGAGAGGGAGACACAGAATCGGAAACAGGCTCCAGGCTCTGAGCCATCAGCCCAGAGCCTGACGCGGGGCTCGAACTCACGGACCGCGAGATCGTGACCTGGCTGAAGTCGGACGCTTAACCGATTGCGCCACCCAGGCGCCCCCAAAAATTTTTTTTTTGAAAAGAAAAGAAGTGAAGCCTGGACACACGCCTCCACGTGGGTGCGCTTTGAAAACATTGCCAAGGGACAGAAGCCAAACCAAGGGCCACATAGTTTCTGATTCTATTTACACGAAATGTCCAGAACAGGAAAATCTATAGAGATAGAAAGGTTCTTGTCTGCCAGCAGACCAGAAGGGTCTGCTACACGGGTGGGGGTTTCTTTCTGGGGTGATGAAAATATTCTGGAATTAGAGACTAGTGATTTTTGCCCAATCATATGAATGCACTAAAAACCACTTGAACTGTGTACGTCTCGAGTGGGTGAATTTTAGGTGGCGCGGTCGGTTAAGGTTCTGACTCTGTGATCTCTAGCTGGTGACATCCAGCCTAGTGTCAGGCCCCACGCTGACAGCGAAGAACCTGCTTGGGATTCCCTCTCTCCTTCTCTCTGAGCTCTGTCTCATGTGTGCGCTCTGTCTCTCTCTCTCTCTCTCTCTCTCTCTCTCTCTCTCTCTCAAAAGAAAGAAACGTATCTTTTACGTGGGTGAAATTTAAGACATTGGTAAGGAAAAAGAAAAGAAAAGAGTTGGGGTCTCCCGGATTCAGACCACAGAAGTCTGAAACTCAAAATATTTCCCGAGCGCATGCTACGTGCCGGCTCCTGAATGAAGCTTATAAACCTCTATCCCACCGAACACTGACGAGATGGATCTTCCTTGGAAACTTACTTTGCCGGTGGGGAGTCTGAGGCTGAGGGGGCGGATCCTTTGTCCAAGGTCAAACAGACAAAGATAGCGGAGCCTGGGCCTCAGGGCCAGGGAGTGGGAAAAGTCACTCCCTTGGGGTGTTGGGACCACCGGGCTCCGGGGAGCAGTTGAGACCCCAGAGGGCAGGCGGCAGGAGGCGTGGCCCCTGTCTACAGGCGTGGCCCGTGGGAATGGGCGGGGCTTTGGGGCGGGGCATCCTGGACCAGCCCTCTCTCCCCGCCACACTCACTTCCGCTTTCTCCTGCTGTCCCCAGATCCGCTTCATCCTCATCCAGAACCGGGCGGGCAAGACGCGCCTGGCCAAGTGGTACATGCAGTTCGATGACGACGAGAAACAGAAGCTGATCGAGGAGGTGCACGCCGTGGTCACTGTCCGAGATGCCAAACACACCAACTTTGTGGAGGTGATGCTCCCCTGCCCCCCCCCCCCATGCCTCCCACACTCGCCTGCTTCCCTCCACCCGTCCTTCCTGCCCAGCCTCCTGCCCGACGCCTACAGGCAGGAACCCCTGGGGCCCTCTTTTCCTTCCCGCGTTCATTCCCTCAACACGCTTTGAGCTGGCGATCTTCCTTCTTTGCAAAGAACTTTTCATTGTGGGAAAAAAAATTTTTTTTAAGATTTTAGTTTTAAGTCATCCCTACACCCAACGTGGGGCTTGAACCCACAACCCCGAGACCAAGAGTCACACGCTCTACCAGGCGCCAGGGTCCCCACGTTGTGAAGATTTTCGAACATACAGATTAATACAGTGAGAAGGAAGTTGGTTGAAGATTCATACACCCACTATCCAGATTTCATCTGTATTAATATCTCACCCTTTGGCTCTACCTTTTCTTTTTCTTTTGGCTGAAGGATTTTTTTTTTTTTCTCGTGCCTTTTTAAAACTTCCTATAAAGGGGCGCCTGGGGTGGCCCAGATGGTTAAACGTCTGACTTTGGCTCAGGTCATGATCTCAGAGGTCCTGGGTTCGAGCCCCGCGTGGGGCTCTGTGCTGACAGCTCAGAGCCTGGAGCCTGCTTCAGATTCTGTATCTCCCTCTCTCTCTGCCTGTCCCCCATTCGTGCTCGCTTGCTCTCTCTCTCTCTCTCTCAAAGGTAAATAAACATTAAAAAGAAACTTACTTTAAAAAATTACTATAAAAATGAGGGCGCCCAGGTACCTGGCTGGTTCAGTCAGTGGAGCACGTGACTCTTGATCTCAGGGTTGTGAGTTTAGCCCCACATTGGGTGTAGAGATTGCTTAAAAATAAAATCTTAGGGGCGCCTGGGTGGCGCAGTCAGTTAAGCGTCCGACTTCAGCCAGGTCACGATCTCGCGGTCCGTGAGTTCGAGCCCCGCGTCGGGCTCTGGGCTGATGGCTCGGAGCCTGGAGCCTGTTTCCGATTCTGTGTCTCCCTCTCTCTCTGCTCCTCCCCCGTTCATGCTCTGTCTCTCTCTGTCCCAAAAATAAATAAACGTTGAAAAAAAAAATTTAAAAAAAAATAAATAAAATCTTAAAAACGAAATAAAACTCTAGAAACACACACACACACACACCAGTAGAGACTAAGGTAGCGAACTATCCCTTGCTGTAGTGTTTGAAATTAAGTGACAGAGATGATGACTTTTCACTCCTAATTATCTCAGAAAATAAAGATGCTTCCTTACATTACCGCAATATCATTAGCCGACCTGATGAAAGTAATCATACTCCCTTATTTACTCTAATACCCAATCAATAGTTAAATGTCCCCCAGATTGTCGTAGCTGATTATTCAGAGCCAGTCAAGGATCTTGTATGGCTGTTTGTTGCTATGTCTCAGGTTCGTTCGTTCGTTCATTCATTCATTCATTCATTCGTTCATTTTAAGTAATCTCCATACCCAACAGGGGGCTTGAACTCATGACCCTGAGATCAAGAGTTGCAGGCTATACTGCCTGAACCAGCCCAGGGTCTTTAAATCAGGAAGGCTGTGTCTTTAATTCCCACGGCATCAGCCAGGCTGTAAGTTCAACACATTTAATGGGGGCCTACTGTATGCCGGGCACTGTTCCTTACTATTATTATTATTACGTTTATGTTTATTATTTTTGAGATAGAGCAGGGGAGAGGCTGAGAGAGGGGGAGACAGAGGCGCTGAAGCGGGCTCTGCGCTGACACCAGAGAGCCCAACGCGGGGCTCGAACTCAACGAACTGTGAGATCATGACCTGAGCCGAAGTCGGACGCTTAACCAACCGAGCCACCCAGGCGCCTCCGCCGGGCACTGTTCTGGGTGCGGGAACTGAAAGATCCAAGTCCCCGCCCTGAGGGCACTGATGTTCTGGTCAGAGGGAGCCTGGTGACAAAGGTAGAGCCTGGCGGGTGGTGATAGGTGCCGGGGAGCAAAAGCGTCATCTGTGGGAGGTGAAGTGCTGGCGTGTGTACCGCGGGGGTCGGAATGCAGGTGTCAGGGATTTAAGGAGGAAGTCTGGAAACGGTAGCATTGGAGCCAAGACCTGAAGGGGCCGAAGAAGTGGCAGGAGATGATATCTGAGAGGGAGGGAGCCCTCCCAACCCAGGGAGTAGCCAGCAAGGAGTAGCGAGCAAAGGCCCTGAGGCGGGAACCTAGTGGGGCATTCGTGGGATAGCAAGAAAGCTAGTGGGTCTGAGGTGCTGTAAGGCAGGGAGGAGGGCCGATGAGGTCAAAGAGGTAACAGAGACAGATCACCTGGGGCCTCGTGGGCCTCCTAAGACTTGAGCTCTTACGAGTGCCGGTGGCTGCTCAGGGAGGGTTTCGAGCAGAGAAGGGAGGTGGGCTAGCTCAGGAAAGAGCAGGTTGAGGGCGAAGGCCAGGAGTGAGGTGTCTGTTCACACCCCAGCGGAGAGTCCAGGACGGAGTGATGAACCGGAGTTTGGGCAGGATGTGGTGATCTGGAAGGTTCTGCGCACTGCGGGCAAGGAAGGCCGAGGGACTTAGCGGGGTTGGGGGGGTGGTGACGATCGACAGAGGGGAACAAAGGAGAGAAGAGAGGCCATATGTAGAGGCGGGAGGTGAGGAGGCAGAGGAAAGCCAGGAGATTCGGGGGTCCCAGCAGCCTAGAGAAAAGGGTTTCCAGGAGGAGGACGAGATGGGGGGCCTTGCGGGGAGCGGGGCGACGGGGCGAGAGCCGGTGCAGCAGGTGCAGGATGGAAGGAGGGGGCGGATGCCCCGTCCCCTGCTGCCAGCATAGTGGGCCTCCTGCTCGGAGTGCTGAGGGACCAGGAGCAGGTCGGTGATGCCGGCTGGGCAGGCGAGAAGGTCACAAGGGGCCCTGACGCCCAGATCTTCGGTTCCTCCCAATGTAGGCCATTAATTCATTCATTTGTTCCTTTGTGCGTTTATTTCCCACTCTCTCCCACCACCACCCAGAGAGGGCAGGGCTGGGACGGAGCAGCCGGGTGGGAAGAGGGCGCCTGACTCAGCCTGAGGCTCAGGGAGGGGTTCCCGGGGGAGGGAATGCAGTGGGGAATAAGAGAGAATTGGTGGGGCGCCTGGGTGGCTCAGTCGGTTAAGCGTCCGACTTCAGCTCAGGTCACGATCTCGCGGTCCGGGAGTTCGAGCCCCGCGTCGGGCTCTGGGCTGATGGCCCAGAGCCTGGAGCCTGCTTCCGATTCTGTGTCTCCCTCTCTCTCTGCCCCTCCCCCGTTCATGCTCTGTCTCTCTCTGTCTCAAAAATAAATAAAAGTTAAAAAAAATTTTTTTTTTAAAAAGAGAGAATTGGTCCCTCCCCCAACCAAGTGGGAAGGATCAGGGGTAGGAGACTGAGATCAGGGCAGGCTTCCTGGAGGAGGGGACTTGTGAGAGGAAAACCTAAGCATGAGTACCCAACGAGAAGGCCCAGGCCACCCAAACTTTCTTCCCCTTGTTTGTTCATGAATGCCTATTCCTTAGCACCTATATTAGATTCCTTTTGCTGTGGTAACAAATCACTTTTTTCTTCTGGTTTATTTATTTATTTATTTTGAGAGAGAGAGCGAGCGAGCGAGAGAGCGAGCACGCACACAAGTGAGGGAGGGTAGGTGAGAAGGAGAGGCAGAATCCCAAGCAGGCTCCACGCCACCAGCGCCGAGCCCGATGTGCGGCTCGAACTTGCTGACCGTGAGATCATGACCTGAGCCGAGATCCAAGAGTTGGGACACTTAACCGACTGAGCCACCCAGGCGCCCCTGTGGTAACAAATTACTAAACTTAGTGGCTCCAAACAACACAGATTCGTTGTCTCAGCAGTTCTTGAGGTCGGGCGCCCACAATGGTCCCGGGCTCCGGGGAGAGTCTGTTTCCTTGCCTTTCCCCCACTTCTGGAGGCGGCCCGCGTTCCTCCGCACGGGGGGGCCCCCTTCTCCAGCTTCAAAGGTGGCAGCGTAGCCTCTTGATCTCTCTCTCCCACCCACACTCTCCCATCGTCTTCTTTCCCTTATAAGGATCCTTGTGGAATTGCTCTGGGCCCCGTCGGGATAATCCCAGATCGCCCCGTCTCAAGATCCTTAGCACACCTGCACAACCTCTTTTGCCATGTAAGGTCACCTCTTCACGGATTCCAGGGATTAGGGCTTGGCCTTCTTCCCATGCGGGGTGGTGCTGGGGACACAGTGGTGACAGCCCCGGCTCAGTCCAGTGAGGAGACAGACCTGCCCCCGGACAGTGACGCCTGGAGTGGTCAGGGTGGGGATGGGGGCCCCGTGGTGGGGGCAGTTCAGAGGGGGCGTGCCCCAGCCTGCGGGAAGAGACTCATCTGAGAGTATATAGCAGGAGAAGGCGTGAAGGTGTGGGGGGCCGGATCCCTGAGAGAGAGAGAGAGAGAGAGAGAGAGAGCACACAAGGTGCCCATGGGGAGGGGCAGAGGGAGAGGGAGAGAGAGAACTCCAAGCAGGCGCTCAGTGCAGAGCCTGACTTGGGGCTCGATCCCAGGACCCTGAGATCATGACCCGAGCCGAAATCAAGAGTCGACGCTCAACTGAGTGAGCCACCCAGCTTCCCCGAGAAGCCTTCAAATTTATTTATTTATTTATTATTATTTTTTTTCAACGTTTATTTATTTTTGGGACAGAGAGAGACAGAGCATGAACGGGGGAGGGGCAGAGAGAGAGGGAGACACAGAATCGGAAACAGGCTCCAGGCTCCGAGCCATCAGCCCAGAGCCCGACGCGGGGCTCGAACTCACATATCGTGAGATCGTGACCTGGCTGAAGTCGGACGCTTAACCTACTGCGCCACCCAGGCGCCCCCGCCTTCAAATTTAAAACTGAGGCATAGAAACAAGCCGGGAGGGTGACAGTGGGAGACGGAGAGCTTTCAGAAAAAACAGAATGCTGGGCGCCTGGGTGGCTCAATCGGTGAATCTTCCGACTCTTGATTTCTGTTCAGGTCATGATGTCAGGGTCCTGAGATTGAGCCCCACGCCTGCTTGGGATTCTCCCTCGCTCCCTGCCCCTCCCCGGCTCTCTCTCTCTCTCTCTCTCTCTCTCTCTCTCTCTCTAAGTAAACAAATAAACTTAAAAAAAAATGGAAAGGAAACATACTCAAAGTATAGAAATTAACAGAAGGATGAGCCCGGGGGGAGGGAAAAAAGAGGCATAAAAATCAGGGACTAATGTTTTGTAGTTTCCACCAGGTGGCGACAAAACATTCTAACACCAGACCCAGAGCTGGGATTTTTCAGATACTGGCCAAAAACCCTGATGCCTATTTGTATCTATATCTATCTCTCTCTCTTTTTTTTAATTTTTATTTTTTTTTAATTTTTTAAAAATGTTTTATTTATTTTTGAGACAGAGAGAGACAGAGCATGAACAGGGGAGGGGCAGAGAGAGAGAGGGAGACACAGAATCGGAAACAGGCTCCAGGCTCTGAGCTGTCAGCCCCAGAGCCCGACGCGGGGCTCGAACTCACGGACCGCGAGATCGTGACCTGAGCCGAAGTCGGAGGCTTAACCGACCAAGCCACCCAGGCGCCCCTCTCTCTTTTTTTAAAACAAATTTTATTTACTTTGAGAGAGAGAGAGAGAGAGAGAGCGCGCGCGCACCATGCCAAAGGGGGAGAGGTAGAGAGGAGGACAAGGAGAATCCCAGGAAGGCTCTGTACTGTCCGTGCAAAGCCCAGTGCGGGGCTCAAACCCACGCACCACGAGATCATGACCTGAGCCGAAGTCGGATGCTTAACCGAGCCCCCCAGGTGCCCCTGTATCTGTCTCTTTATCTACTTTCCCAGTGCAGACCTCAGTGCAGGCGCCCCCTCCTCCAGGAAGCCCTCCTGGATCCCCAGGCTGGGGATGGCCGTGGATGAACCTCTGTGGGTTTGGGAGCCCCACGAGGGGAGGGCCAGGCCTGTCTCTGTCACCACTGTGTCCCCGGCACAGGGCCAGACGCAGAGCAGGGCCTCAGGGACCGTGCATGGGATAAAGGACGGAATTTTTTGGCTCCGCTCTGCCCAGCACGTTGGGTCCTGGGCACAGCTGGGCACTGACAGGCTCTCTGCCCTGCAGTTCCGGAACTTCAAGATCATTTACCGACGCTACGCTGGCCTCTACTTCTGCATCTGCGTGGATGTCAATGACAACAACCTGGCCTACCTGGAGGCCATCCACAACTTCGTGGAGGTGCAGGGGCAGGCGGGGGGTGGGGGGTGGCGGGGGAGCGGGTAGGGGCGCTTTGGCCCTCGGCCCGACTCCCCGGAACCACCCCTGGTCTCCCCTCGGGATGCCCAGACCAGGTGGGTGGGGGTGGGGGGGCCTCCCTCTGCCTGTCTGTCTGTCTTGTCTGCCGTCTTTCGCTCTCCGATCATCCCTGCCCTTGACTTTCTGCCTCTGACCGTCTTTGTCACCGTGTCTTTCCTCCTCCCTGCCTCCCCCTTCCTCAGTTTCTCTGCGTGTCTCTCCCTGCCCAGCTCTTACCATCTCTGCCTCCTCCCCCAGGTCTTAAACGAGTATTTCCACAACGTCTGTGAGCTGGACCTGGTGTTCAATTTCTACAAGGTGGGCTTCCGGTCAGGAGGAGGGAGGAGGGCGGGCCGCCCGGTGCCTCTGCCCCTGTCCGTTTCCTGGCTCTCTGTCATCAGGGGTTCGGACCAGCACCTGTTGGGGGGTGGGGAGGCCTCCCTCACACCGGGGTCTCCCCCGCCACCCCGTCCCATCGACCTCCCTCCGCTCAGGTTTACACGGTCGTGGACGAGATGTTCCTGGCCGGCGAGATCCGCGAGACCAGCCAGACGAAGGTGCTGAAGCAGCTGCTGATGCTCCAGTCCCTGGAGTGAGGGCGCAGGCCCCCCACCCGCCCCGGTCCCCCGGCTCCCTGCTCGCCCCCTTGCCAGGCCCGGGCCACCCCGGTGCCCTCCCTCAGCCGCCCGGGAGGAAGGCCCCAGCTGGGCCCGGGCCACCAGGAAGGAGACTGCACCCCACCGCCTCCGGGCCCAGCCGTGGGTGGAGGCCACCTCGCGCCTTCCGGGTAACCGTGCCCTTGTCGTGTGACGCTGTGAGTGCACGCGTGGAGCTCCCAATAAACCCATGGTCCCGCCCGGCCTGTGTCTCTGAGCCCTCGCCTGTTCGCCCTAGAAGCCGCAGGCACCGAGGGACGCCCCGCCACCCGTCGTCGGTCGGTCGGTCGACTAACACCCGTTGGCCTGAGTGAGGTGGGTGCACCGGGTGCATTCCCGCCCGCCCGACCTGGAGGGGCGAGGGATTTGGACACTGAGCACTTGCTACTAAAATAGTAATACTCCTGCCAACATCTAACAGCACCAGACGTCACCTTCCCTAATCCTCACAAGGTCATGAGGAAGGGACCGTTAGTATCCCCGCTTTCCAGGTGAGATCACTGAGGCTCGGGAAGGTCAAAAGACTTGCCCGCAGTCACATAGCTAGTGTGGCTAAGCTGGGTTTGTTCTGAGCCCTGGCAGGTGGCTCCAGAATCTTTTTTTTTTTTCTTTTAATGTTTATTTTTGAGAAAGAGTGAGCGAGCGGGGAAAGGGCAGAGAGAGAGGGAGACAGAGGATCCAAAGCAGGCTCTGTGCTGAGAGCAGACAGCAGAGAGCCAGATGTGGGGCTCGAACTCATGAACCGCAAAATCATGACCTGAGCCGAAGTCTGACGCCTGACCATCTGAGCGGCCCAGGCATCCTGGTTGATAAGAGTTTTGTTTTGCTTTTCTTTCTTTTTTTTTTTTTAATTTTTTTTTTTTAACATTTATTTATTTTTGAGACAGAGAGAGACAGAGCATGAACAGAGGAGGCTCAGAGAGAGAGGGAGACACAGAATCCGAAATAGGTCCCAGGCTCTGAGCTGTCAGCCCAGAGCCCGACGCGGGGCTGGAACTCATGGACCGCGAGGTCAGGACCCGAGCCGAAGTCGGACGCTTAACCGACTGAGCCACCCAGGCGCCCCTGGTTTTGTCTTTTAAGTTTCTTTATTTACTTGAGAGAGACAGAGACCGCGTGAGTAGGGGAGGGGCAGAGAGAGAGACTCCCAAGCAGGCTCCACACCGTCAGCACGGAGCCCGATGCGGGGCTCGAACCGTGAGATCACGATGGGAGCCCAAACCAAGAGTCGGATGCACACCCAGCCAGCTGTCACCCAGGCGCCCCGGCGGTCGCTAATAGATTTTATCTTGCAGGGTTTGCTTGAGGGTGAAGTCAATCCTGAGAAAGTTGAGGGGGTGCGTGACATTAGGAAGCAAACGCTCACTGCACAGACCTGAAGTGCCCGCTGCGGGCCGGGCCCTGTCACAGACACCAGAGACGTCTGCGGAAGCGGACAGTGAGCAGCCGGCCCGCAGAGGCGACTTTATAGATACAATCGTTACAACAGCGTGTTAGTTTCTCGCTGCTGGCGTAGACTTTGCACGAACTCGGTGGCTTCAAACAACGGGGATTGGCGACTGACCACCGGAGGAGGGGTGAGGGTGGAGCGTGTGCGGCTGTCGAGGGGGTGGGAGGTGAGGCCCTCCCCGGGATGGGGAAAGAGCCGGTGGGAGGAATATGCTGAGGTTCTCGGGACATGGCGAGCGTGTGAGTTTCCTGCAGCCGCTGTAACCTACGACCACAAAGCAAGGTGGCGTGAAAGGAGAAATCAAGCCCCTCACAGTTCTGGGGGCCAGAAGTCTGAAATCAAGGTGTCAGCAGGGCCCTGCTCTCCCCGCCCCCCCCCCCCCACCGCCCCCGACACCCCAGGGTGGGGGGATCCTTCCTTGCCTCTTTCAGTTTCCCGTGGCTCCTGACATCCCCTGGGCGGGGACCACGTCCCTCCAGTCTCGGCCTCCATCGTCACGTGCTCTTCCCCTCCGTGCCTGCACCTTCTCCTTTCCTTTCTCTTACAGGGACACTGGTCACCGGATTTAGGGTCCTCCAGGAATTACCCTATATGATAATATCTATTATATCTAATATATCTAATATATATTGTCTATATGATCTTGGGGAGCCTGGGTGGCTCAGTCACTTGGGCATCTCGATTCTGGCTCAGGTCCTGATTTTGCAGTTCCCGGGATTTGTGCTCCGCTGACAGTGCGGAGCCTGCTTGGGATTCTCTCTCTCTGTCCCTCTGTCTTTGCCCCTCCCCTGCTCATTCTCTCTCTCTCTCTCTCTCTCTCTGTCAATAAATATGAAAAAGGGGATAATTTACATGATCTCATCTCAGGATCTTTTAACATAATGACATCGGCAAAGACCCTTTTTCTGAATAAGGTCATGTTCACAGGCTCCAGGACGTGGCATATCTGGGGAGGCGGGGTGGGGGACCATCCATCACTAGAGTGGGTTTGAGATACCTTGGGTCATCCAGGAAAGGTGACCAGGAGGCCTTTGAACACGCGGACTCTAAGGCTCAGAGAGGGAAGGAAGTAGGGAGCGTTCCCTAATTTGTGCATTCAACACCTGTTTCTTGGGCACCTACTATGTGCCAGTCACTGTTTAGCTCTGGGCGGATACCACAGCGAGCAGGACAGGTCACCTGAAGGCGATGGGGCAATGCATACATAAGCAAGTCCGTATCCACTATGTCACAAAGTGACGAGTGCAGTGGAGGCAAATAAAACAGGGAGAGGAGGCAGAGAAGCATGGCGGATGCCATTTCTGTTCAAGATGATGGTCCGGAAAGCCTCTCCGGAGGAGGTGACGCTGGAGCTGAGAGTGAGAGAGGGGAGGGAGTGAACCATGGGAGATTTTAGGGGACGACCGTCCCAAGCAGCGGGAACAGCAGGTGCAAAGGCCCTGGGGCAGAACACGCAAGGAAGCCAGCATGGCGGGAACAGCGTGGGCAGAGGGGAGAGTGGAGGTGATGTGTTCAGAAGATAGAGGGATTGTGGGACGGGAAGGGGACGGTAGATTGCAGCGAGTTGCACCAGCTGTGGTGAGGACACTGGGTTGAGATGAGAGCCACAGGAAGGATTGTTTGTTGGTGGTGGTTGGGAGGGCTTGGGGGGAAGGTGGTGACGGCTTTGTTGAGCTCGACCTCGCACTGCATGCAATTCCCCCACTTAAAACGTACAATTTAAAAAAAAATTTTTTTTCAACGTTTATTTATTTTTGGGACAGAGAGAGACAGAGCATGAACGGGGGAGGGGCAGAGAGAGAGGGAGACACAGAATCGGAAACAGGCTCCAGGCTCTGAGCCATCAGCCCAGAGCCCGACGCGGGGCTCGAACTCACAAACTGTGAGATCACGACCCGAGCCGAGATGGGACACTCAACCCACTGAGCCACCCAGGCGCTTTCAACGTGTGAAAATCCTCATCACCCCCCAAAAGACACCCGTGCCCTCAATTGCTGGCACCCCGCAATCCAGCCACCACCTTCCCCCAGACCTGCTCACCCACCAACCTTCTTTCGGTCTCCGTGACTCTGCCCGTTCTGGACATTTCATAGAAACGGAGTCCTACCATCCGCGCTGCTCAAGAATGCTGAGCCAGGGAGGGAACAGAGAACCGCTAGCTGGGATTTCAGGGAGCCGAGAGGCCAGTGAGGTGACTGGAAGAGTCTGGGCGACAGAGGCCGCTGGCAGGGGCCAGGGCAGGGGGCACCGCGACCGAAGTAAAGGGGGGGGGTGGCGACACCGGATTCCGGACACGTTTTGAAGGCGGAGAGAGGCCTTGCTGACAGCGTGAGGTCAGCTGGGAGAGAAATCAAGGATCCCTCCCGATTTTGCAGCCCCGAGCGTCGGGGTCGCTGGGGCCTCCTTTTCCAGGAGCGCGAAGCCAGCGGGAAGAACACGTCTAGTTGGTGCGCTCGAGTGTCCACTCGAGCGGTGCTTGGTGGGTCTGCGGTTCAGGAGAGAGGACGTTTGGAAGTTGCTAGAACGCTGCAGGTATGGACAGCCACGAGGTCGCTGAAGTCACCACGGTGGGGGGGCGGGGGAGGGAGAAAGGAAGAGGAGAGATCAGAGGGTAACAGAGAGGCTGACAGGCCAGTGCGTAGGAAGGAAAGCCACCCAGCGCGGCGTCATCCAATCAAGGGGACCGGGGGGGCTCAGGAGGAGACAGTACCTGTGCCTTCCGTGCCGTTCAGATCACTGCACGATGGCCCTGTCAGGATGGCTCGCTTAGAAATACCTAATGTGGAGGAGGGGGGCGCGGCGCCTGGGGGGCTCAGTCAGTGAAGCCTCCGACTTGGTTTGAGCTCAGGTCATGATCTCAGGGTTCGTGAGTTCGAGCCCCACATCGGGCTCCGCCCTGGCCGCGCAGAGCCTGCTTGGGATTCTCTCTCTCTCCTTCTCTCTCTGCCCCTCCTGTGCTGTCTCTCTCTCTCTCTCTGTCTCAAAATAAATAAATAAACTTTTTGTAAAAACAGGTGAATTTTAGGATATGTGAATATACCTCAATTCTTAAAAGAAAGAAAGTGGAAAAAAAAAAGAAAAGCTGCTGAGTGGTCACATCAGAGAAGCGCAGAGAATCGGCCGCTGGATTTGGTAAAGTGGGGTCAGCGGGGACCAGAGCAGGGCTGGTGGAGCCCGATCCCTGGACCAATCAGAGCGGCTTCTGGAGAGCCCAGGAAAGAACAGGACAAAAGCCCCTAGAAACCCCTGGGAGGAAGTGTTGCTCTAAAAGAAAACAGTGGGGGCGCCTGGGTGGCGCAGTCGGTTAAGCGTCCGACTTCAGCCAGGTCACGATCTCACAGTCCGTGAGTTCGAGCCCCGCGTCGGGCTCTGGGCTGATGGCTCAGAGCCTGGAGCCTGTTTCCGATTCTGTGTCTCCCTCTCTCTCTGCCCCTCGCCCGTTCATGCTCTGTCTCTCTCTGTCCCAAAAATAAATAAAACGTTGGAAAAAAAAAAAAATTTAAAAAAAAAAAAAAAATAAAAGAAAACAGTGGCTGGGGAGGGATGTGAGATCAGGGAGATGGGGATTTTTTTTTTTAATGTTTATGTATTTATTTTTGAGAGAGAGAGAGCACAAGCAGCATAGGGGCAGAGAGAGAGAGGGAGACGCAGAATTCGAAGCAGGCTCCAGGCTCTGAGCTGTCAGCCCAGAGCCCGACGCGGGGCTCGAACCCACGAACTGAGAGATCGTGACCTGAGGCGAAGTCTAATGCTTAAGCGACTGAGCCGCCCAGGTGCCCCAGGACTGGTGTCCTTTAAGAAGGGAAAATTTGGCCCCAGGGACAGACGGGCTCAGAAGAAAGACAAGTGAGGACACCGGAAGAAGACGGACACCCACAAGCCAAGGAGAAAGGCCTAGAACGGATTCTTCCTCCCAGCCCTCAGAAGGAACCAATCCTGCAACACTTCTGACCTCCTGTACCACGGGACAATACACTTCTGCCGTTTAAGCCACCCGGTCTGTGGGCCTTTCTTAAAACAGCCCCGGGAAACTAATCCATGTGGGAAAACAAAGCTACAAGAAAAGGCAAGAACCTTTTGAGCAGGAAGGAATACGAGGGCTTGCCTAACCAGAAATCAAGTTCATCATTATTTAGCCTCAGCCACTAAGAGACCAGGGTATTTGCATAAGATTAGGCAAGCACATTACCAAAAAAAGAACAGACGGCTCAGAAACAGACCCACACATTCATGGAGATTTCATAAGAGACAGAAGGTCACCTTTCAGATCACGGAGGAAGGATGTGGGTTATCCACATGGGGCTGTCTAGAAAAGACTGCATTGAAAGTAAAAACCTTTGGACATCAAAAGACACTGTAAACAAAATGAAAAGATGTGCCACAAGTTGTGGATGATAGTTGCAATCCACGTACCTGACAGAGGGATTCGTGTCCATTATATATAAAGAGCTCTTGGCTAATCAATAAGAACAAGACAGGGGCGCCTGGGTGGCTCAGTGGGTTCAGCGTCCGACTTCGGCTCAGGCCGGTGGGTTCGAGCCCCACATCGGGCTCTGGGCTGACGGCTCGGGGCCCGGAGCCTGCTTCGGATTCCGCGTCTCCCTCTCCCTCTGCCCCTCCCCGGCTTGCACTCTGTCTCTGCCTCTGTCTCTCTCTCTCTCAAAAATAAATACACATTAAAAAGTTAAAAAAAAAAAAAGAACAAGACAAAACTGAATGAATAACCGTGCAAAAGAGGGAGTCTTTTCTGGAAGTTCCAGAAGATGAGGAGAGGAGGCAGGTTATGAGATGGGAGATCTCTACCTCACACCATATACCAAACATCTGCGATGTAACCTATCTGTAGTTATCAGCCCCCTGGGTGAAGACGGGCCTGGCAGAAGGGGGGTGGGAGCTTCATCGACCTGGCTGAGAGTGAATTCAAGGTAAAGACGGGAGAAATTCTTTCTTTCCGGCCTGGGCAAGGGAGAGGCCGGCCCAGGCCAGAGGGAAACGGGAGGTGGAAGACAAGGGTGGCTCTGTGCCCAGCACTTGTCTGAGTCTTGTCAAGGGTGGCCAGGGTCAGCCGTGCCTTTCCTTCCCCCGTGACGCCCGCCCTTGGCCGACCACATCCTCTCTAATCGCCCTAGCGCATGTCAGGCACTTCCGGTGTGCAGCTCATGCTCAGTGGCTTGAGTCGCCTACTTTCTCGGGCGGCACAGACATCCTTCCAGACACGCGGGCTGGAAACTTTGAAGGGCCTCATGACTCACCTCTGCATCGCACGGCCCACATCCCAGCCAGCAGGAAGTCCTGTGGGTTTGACCTTCAGAATGTATCCGAAGCCTGACCCCCCACAGCCACCACCCCGGCCCCAGAGCCATTGTCCCTCACCTTAGCCATGGCGGTCACCTTAACCGGGGCAGAAGGTTCCTTACGCGATGGCAGAACCCTTTTGCAGGAAGTGCACGATGTCACTTGCTTCTCTGAATCCCTTCTGCGGGGCGCTTGGGTGGCTCAGTTGGTTGAACATCCGACTCTAGCTCAGGCCACGATCTCACGGTTCGTGAGTTCAAGCCCCTCGTCGGGCTTTGTGCTGACAGCGTGGAGCCTGCTTTGGATTCTCTGCCTCCCTCTCTCCTCTTGCAAGAAAGAAAGACAACGAAAAAAAAATCACATAGGAATCCCTCCTGTGGCTCTTGCCTCACTCAGAAGGACCTAACGACACCGCTGTCCCCTCTTTTGCCTCATTCCCCATCCTCTCTGCCCCTTGCACACTCTGTTCCATGCACACTGGCCTCTTTTGCCCCTTTGCTGTTCCTTGAGCTTATCAGACACAGTCCTGCCTCAGGGCCTTTGCACTTATTCTCTCTGCCTGGGACACAGTTCCCCCAGATATTTGTGTGGCTCCTTCTCTCACCTTGTTCAGGTCTCTACTCTAATGTCACCTCCCCTGCCTGGTCTTCCTGACCTCACCACAGAAAATAGTTATCCTTGGGGCGCCTGGCTGGCTCACTCAGGAGAGCACGCGACTCTTGATCTCGGGGTTACGAGCTGGAGCCCCACGTTGGGCACAGAGATTACTTAAGAACAGAATCTTAGGCGCGCCTGGGTGGCTCAGTCAGTTGAGCGTCTGACTTCGGCTCAGGTCATGATCTCACGGTCTGTGAGTTCGAGCCCCGCGCCGGGCTCTGTGCTGACCGCTCAGAGCCTGGAGCCTGCTTCGGGTTCTGTGTTCTCGCTCTCTCTCTGTCCCTCCCCTGCTCCTGCTCTGTCTCTCTCTCTCTCAAAAATAAACATAAAAATTTTTTTAATAAAAAAAAATCTTAAAAACACACTCAATAATGATGCGTAGAAAACGCTCAAGAAATATTAAATGAGTGAACGAGCAAATGAGTCCTCTCCCCAGCCCCAAAAGGTAGGGGAGAGGACTATCCCATTTCACAGGTGAGGAGACTGAGGCCCAGAGAGGCAAAGTCACCTGCTGGAGGCCCCCCAGTTTCCATCTGCTGAGTTCTTGCTGCAAGGAAGGCTCGGCGCTCGGCCCCCAACTTGAAGGTTCTCTGACGGGGTCTGATTGTCCCCTGCTGGGCAGGTGAGGGCCAAGTCACTTAGCTGGTGCACAGACCCGGGGAGCGGCAGACCCGGGATTCGAGCCTGTCTGGGGTCAGGGCCATTGTTTCCCCTGTGGCTGCCCGTGAGCCGGTGTGAGAGGCCGAGCGAGATAACTCGACACCCTGATTCCATTTGTTGTTGCTTCGAACGTTTGCTTTTCATCCTCAACGTACGGGTTAACCCTGTGCTCTCATACCCCACCCAGGGCCCTGGACTTATTTGAAAGCCGATCCCACATGTCACCTCAAGCGGCCACACATCCCTTGGTATCCAGGCAGCCTTGGTGTCGCCGAATCTTCAAACATTGAAAACCACGACATGACAGGGGTGCCCGGGGGGCTCAGTCGGTTGAGCGTCTGACTCTTGATTTTGACTCAGGTCATGATCTCACGGTTCGTGAGATCGAGCCCCCCTCAGGGCGGAGCCTGGAGCCTGCTTGAGATTCTCTGCCTCCCTCTCTGCCCCTCCCCTGCTTGTCCCCTCTCTCTTTGAGAGTGGGCTTGATTGATCCCATTACACTGAGTGCACAAAGCCACACACATCATGGAGTTGCCTGGGTGGCTCAGTCGGTTAAGCATCTGACTTCGGCTCAGGTCACGATCTCACAGTTCATGAGTTTGAGCCTTGCGTCGGGCTCTGTGCTGACAGCTCGGAGCCTGGAGCCTGCTTCCGATGCTGTGTCTCCCTGTCTCTCTGTCCCTCCCCCACTCGGGCTCTGTCTCTCTCTCTCTCTCTCTCAAAAATAAACAAACATAAAAAAGTTTTTTAATAAAAAAAAAAAGCGCCAGACACAGAAGACCAACGTATGATCCATTGACGTGAAATCTGCAGAAGCAGCAAATCTATAAAGACAGAAAATAGACTGGTGGTTTACCAGGGGCTGGGAGGGATGGAGAGATTGGGGAGTGATGGCTAAGGGGTATGGTGTTTTTTTTTTTTTTTTAATGTTTATTTATTTTTGAAAGAGAAAGAGAGAGAGAGACAGAGTGCATGGGGGAGGGGCAGAGAGAGAGGGAGACACAGAATCCGAAGCGGGCTCCAGGCTCCGAGCTGTCAGCACAGAGCCTGACGCGGGGCTCGAACCCACGAACTGGAGAACAGATTAGTGGTCACCAGGGGTTCAGAAGGAGGTCAGAGCAGAGAAAGTGGGGGTGGCCACACCAGGACAATGCGGGGTCGGTGAGGGAGACATTGTGATGGAATGCTCTGTATTCTGACCCGGTCAGTGTCAGGACATCCTGCTTGGGATACCGAAGAGTCGATCTTTGTTATTTGTAGATTCCATACTTGCGAATGCAAATACGGAAACCCCCAAAGTCAATACTGGCGGCACTTTCCGGGTCATTCCCAGACATGCACAGAATGGAAACAAATAAGTCAATAAATAAAAAACTCGAGTCGCCCAACACACATTCCCAGCTGAAGTTGAACGGGGCTACAGGTCTGTCTTCCCCTTGCAGCTCCCACGCTGCAAACAAGCATCCTTTTCACGGTCTATTTAAGTGCCACATTTTTTACATTTTTGTGCTTTCTGTTCGTGGTTTTCCCGTTTAAAACAGCCCCCAAGAGTCGTGCTGTCCAGAGTCCCCACGCGCAAGAAGGCTGGGATATGCCTCACGGAGAAAACATGGACGATGTTTACGTGCCTTAGAAGAACTTCCCTCAGGTGTGAGTTACAGAGCTGTTGGCCTGAGTTCAAGGCCAAGGAATCCACAAGGGATATTATGTAAGGTGTTTTCAAACAGAAACACACAGAAAACAAAGTTACATATTAATGGTTTCGTGAACATGTTGTAACCAGAAGCTGGCCAGAGCCTAACTGTAGGCAGCCCCCGCCCGCCCCCCTCCCCGCCAACCACCGTGATTCAGTATTCGCTAACTCAGCATTTGCGGCAACTTGACATAGCATGACTGCCGCGAATGAAGAGAATCAACTGTACTATAGTTTGGTTTTTTTTTACGTTTATTCACTTTTGAGAGAAAGAGAGCACACATGAGTGGGGGGGCGGGGGCAGAGGGAGAGGGGGACAGAGGATCCCAAGCGGGCGCAGTGCTGGCAGCAGCGAGCCTGAAGAGGGGGCTCAAACTCAACCCGCGAGATCAAGACCCAAGCCGAAGTCAGATGCTTAACTGAGTCCCCCAGGCGCCCCTCAGCTGTACGCCACTTTTATAAGATGTTCCCATTGGAGAAAACTCAGTAAAAGGCACACAGGATCTCTCTGTATTTGATTTATTTCTTTATCATTTAAAAAAATTTTTTTAATTTAATTTTTAAAAAAGTAATCTCTTTGCCTGATGTGGGGCTTGAACTCCTGACGCCAAGATCAAGAGTGCGATGCTCTAGTGACCGAGCCAGGCAGGCGCCCCTCTCTGTGTTGTTTTTATTTTTAGTTTCTTAATGTTTATTTGTTTTTGAGAGAGAGAGAGAGAGAGAGAGAGAGAGAGACAGGGAGGGGGGGGCGGAGGGGCAGAGAGAGAGGGAGACCCAGGATCCAAAGCAGGGCTCCAAGCTGTCAGCACAGAGCCCGAGGCGGGGCTCGAACTCACAGAAGGCGAGATCATGGCCTGAGCCAAAGTCGGACTTTTAACTGACTGAGCCGCCCAGGCGCCCTCTCTGCGTTGTTTTTTAAAACTGCAACGTGAATCTGGGGCGCCTGGGTGGCTCGGTCGGTTAAGCGTCTGACTTTGGCTCAGGTCATGATCTCGCGGTCCGTGAGTTCGAGCCCCGCGTCAGGCTCTGGGCTGATGGCTCGGAGCCTGGAGCCTGTTTCGGATTCTGTGTCTCCCCCCCTCTCTGCCCCTCCCCCGCTTGCCCATCTTGCTCTCAAAAATAAACAAACATTAAAAATTAAAAAAAAATTGTTAAATAAACAACAATAAAATAACGTGCTGTCCTGGAATCCTGAAAACAGCCTTTGTTATCACTAGACCACACACATACACACGCACTGTGATTTTGGAGATTTATTCATTCTTTCAACAAACACTTCCTTTAAAAAATCAATGTTTATTTTTGAGAGAGAGAAAGAGCATGCACAGGGGAGGGGCAGAGAGAGAGGGAGACACAGGATCAGAAGCGGAATCCAGGCTCCGAGCCGTCAGCACCGAGCCCGACGCGGGGCTCGAACCCACGGACCGCGAGATCATGACCTGAGCCGAAGTCGGCCGCCTCACCTAAGACTGAGCCCCCCAGGCGCCCCTGAGATATGTATCGGCTGGTTCAGTTTCCTGCTCCGAAAATTATCTGTTCAAGTCCTTCGTCCGTGTTTCTCGGCCCCTCCCCCGCTCATGCCCTGTCTCTCTCAAGATAAATAAATACACTTGAAACAAAAAATAAATCGGTAGATGGAACCATCAGGAATGAACCTGGCCAAGCAACGTGATCTTTTGGAGCCTGGGTTTGCCCATGTGTCAAGCAGGGTCGAAGAGGTGGGAGGCATTGCATGAGCCCGCGCCCCGAATTGCTTTTAGGGCCGCGCGGGGCACATCGTCAGCCCCGAATAAATCTCAGCCACGAGTCACGGTAAGAGTTCAGTCGCTACAGAAGTTCTTGTGACTGAGATTTGGCTTCCTCCCTTCTGCCTTCGCTGTCTGTCCCCCCCCTCCCCACCCCGCCCAGATGTCGCAGCAATCCGTGTTAAAACCTAAGTTTAGGGGCGCCTGGGTGGCGCAGTCGGTGAAGCGTCCGACTTCAGCCAGGTCACGATCTCGCGGTCCGGGAGTTCGAGCCCCGCGTCGGGCTCTGGGCTGACGGCTCAGAGCCCGGAGCCTGCTTCCGATTCTGTGTCGCCCTCTCTCTCTGCCCCTCCCCTGCTTGAGCTCTGTCTCTCAAAAAT
>NW_024412451.1:3395058-3405744 GCF_014898765.1 Herpailurus yagouaroundi | reverse complement strand
TCTCAGAGCAAAAGCCAGGGTCTCACAAGGCCCCACGCCGTCTGTCACCCTGCCTAATGTCCCCATTGCATTTGCTGCTGCTGTTACCCTCACTTACGCTGTGAAGTGCATTGGCTCCTTGAAACCTGGTCCTGATCTGAGCTCCCCCCCCCATCCCCCTTGACAGAATCCTTCCTTTTCCCAGAATGCCCTTCCCACAATTCCAGGGGTCTGCTCAAATGTCATCTTGTCCAGGACTTCCCTAAACACCCCATTTCAAATCCCAAACTTTGGGGCCGCCTGGGTGGCTCAGTGGGTTAAGCATCCGACTTTGGCTCAGGTCGTGATCTCTCGGTCCGCGAGTTCGAGCCCCACGTCGGGCTCTGTGCTGACGGCTCAGAGCCCGGAGCCTGCTTCCGATTCTGTGTCTCCCTCTCTCTCTGCCCCTCCCCTGCTCACGCTCTGTCTCTCAAAAATAAACGTTAAAAATTTTTTTTTCAAAAAAAAAAAAAAAAAAAAGACAAATTTGTTGTCGTACGATTCCAGAGGTCTGAAATGAGTTTTACTGGGCTCGAATCAAGCTGTGTTCCTTCTGGAGACCCTAGGGATGTGTCTGTTTCCTTGCTTTTTCCAAACTTCTAGAAGCTTCCCATATCCCTTGGCCCTTGACCCTCTTTGCCTCACCCCTACCTCTGCCACTGTCATCACATCTCTCTCTCTCTCTCTCTCTCTCTCTCTCTCTCTCTCTCTGCCTCTCCTGAGCCTTCCTCTTTCCCTTATTAGGACCCTTGATGACATTCGATGCCCCCGGATGATCCGGGGTAATCTTCACACTTCGAACTTCTTGGTGGAGTTATAGCCACGGACGCTCTTGCGCGCAAGGTAACATGTTCGCAGATTCCGAGAACTAATGGAATATATCCCTGAAGTTAATTTTGCCCATTTCTCCTTTTTTTTATTCCACGTGGCTACCAGAAAAGTAAAAAATGACCCGGGTGACTTCCACGCTGCTTCTGTTGGACAGCTCTGTTTTCCGTGTTCTGCTAGACTCTATGTTATTTTCTTTCTCCTGTTAGGAGAATCTCCGAGAGACTGGGATTCCATTCTATTTACCATGAGGCCCCCGGGGCTAGCACAGTTAGTTCCTGGCACGTAGTGGGCCCTCACTAGATATTTGTGGAGGGTCTGCATATTATGGATGTTTTTCCTGATGACCTCAGACGCCCTTACTTCCACTCCCCTCCCCCCCTCAGCTTCCTCCTCCCCCTCTTCTCCCAAGAGCAGGGATCCAAGGTAGAAGAAGCCAGATTGGGCAGGGGAGGAGAGATTCGGAACAACCCTGGAAGGCTTCCTGGAGGAGGGAGTCAGGCCGGTAAAGGGCTTACAGATGATGACGCTCTCCCTCCAGAATGTGAGCCGGGCTGTTCCCACGGAGACGGGCGGCAGGTCCCACCCCTTGGCCCAAAGTGATGGAGCTATGGTTTGCCGTGAAGACCTGATACCCTCAGGATGGCAAAGCCTGTTCCAGCCAGATGCCCTTTGGGTGGAATTAGAGTGATGTGGAATACAAATAGCAGCTCAAGAAAGGGCTGAGCTTTCTCGGTCAAAGCTCACAAATCACAGCGCAACACGTGCTGGCTGGCACAATCAATGGCAGACCCCCAGCTCCCCGGCCCGTGGTCCCCTGGCTTCTGTCACCCCTTCCTGTCCTAATTCTCCCGCAATTCCAAATGCACGGAGATGGCTGTTCCAGTGTGCTGGCTCTTCAGCGACTTGACCGCTTGTCCTCGAAAGACCTTGCCGTCAGCCCACCCTTCACCTCCCCCTCTGTCCTGTGACCAGAGGGGACACCTGTCACAGCCGACAACCACACACTTCCTCCACCATTTCAACTTTAAAAAAAAAAATTTTTTTTTACTGTTTATTTTTGAGAGAGAGACAGAGCGTGAGCGGGGGAGGGGCAGAGAGAGAGGGAGACGCAGGATCCGAAGCGGGTTCCAGGCTCTGAGCCGCCAGCACAGAGCCCGACGCGGGGCTCGAACCCACGAATTGGGTGATCGTGACCTGAGCCGAAGTGGGATGCTCAACTGACTGAGCCACCCAGGTGCCCCACTCCTAAGTTTTTTTAGATTGTAAAAGATACATGACATAGGGGCACCTGGGTGGCTCAGTCGGTAGAGCGAGCATCGACTCTTGATCTTGGGGTCGTGAGTTCAAGCCCCATGTTGGGTGTAGGCCTTACCTAAAAAAAAAAAAAAAAAAAGAAAAAATATGCATAACACAAACTTTATCATTTTAACCATTTAAAAGTGTAAAATTCAGGGCTTGGGTGGCTCAGTTGGCCAAGTATCTGGCTCCTGATTTTTTTTTTTTTAATTCTTTTTTTTCAACGTTTATTTTATTTTTTGGGACAGAGAGAGACAGAGCATGAACGGGGGAGGGGCAGAGAGAGAGGGAGACACAGAATCGGAAACAGGCTCCAGGCTCTGAGCCATCAGCCCAGAGCCCAACGCGGGGCTCGAACTCCCGGATCGTGAGATCGTGACCTGGCTGAAGTCGGACGCTTAACCGACTGCGCCACCCAGGCGCCCCTGACTCCTGATTTTGTCTCAAGTCAGGATCCTAGGGTCGTGGGATGGTGCCCCATGTCAGGCTCCTTGCTGAGGGTAGAGCCTGCTTGGGATTCTCTCTCTCTCCCCCCCCCCCCTCTTGTGTTCTCTCATGTGCGCTCTCTCTCAAAATAAATAAGTAAACATTTACAAAAAATAAAATAGGGGCGCCCGGGTGGCTCAGTCAGTTGAGCGGCCGACTTCGGCTCAGGTCATGATCTGGCGTTTCGTGGGTTCGAGCCCCGCATCAGGCTCTGTGCTGATGGCTCAGAGCCTGGAGCCTGCTTCGGATTCCGTGTCTCCCTCTCTCTCCCCCTCCCCCACTCATGCTCTGTCTCTCAAGAATAAACATTAAAAACTTAATAAAAAAAAAAAGTAAAATAAAAGGGTAAAATTCAGTGTCATCAATGCATTCACAATGCTGTGCAACCATCACCACTATCTTTCGGTCTCTACAGACTTGTCTCTTCTGGATAGTTCATATAAATGGACCATACAATATTCATCCTCTGGCATCCGGCTTCCTTCACTTAGTGCGATGTTTCAAGGTTCATCCACCTCGTCAGAACTTCCTCTCCTTCCCCCCCCCCCCCCACTGAGGTATTTTATTTGTACGTACGTATTACACCCTTCGAAAAAGACTGCCGGGACTCTCCCTCCTATACGTTGTTCTCCTACTTCCTCTTGGTCCGAGACACCAGCCGTGGTTTGTCAGTGCAAATAAAATCAGACTAATGGGACAGGTCTGGAAGCTTCAGAGCAATTTTCCCAGTTCCGTGATCTCCAGTGATTTCCGTGTAATCGGGCTTCATCATCGCAATTAGACGCTGGAAAATGACTCTGGAGCGTGGCCTAATAAGAACTTGGCAGATGCTTCCCTCGTCGGCATTGTTAACGCTCTGGAGCTCTCGAAAGCCTCCGCCAGGACGTTCACACCAGCCCGATGGAGGCAGGGAAAGACGGAGGGCGAATAATGTTCCATTGTGTGTGGACCTACGACATTTGGGTTATCTGCTCATTCGTCGGTGGACTCGAGTTGTTTCCTAGACGGCTCAGACTCCTACGTCTCCTTTCTGCCCACTCTCGGTGGGGACGTTGCTTTCTACATCACTGAGAGAAGAGAACCCACCAGAGGAAAACCTTCCCAGACTCCTCCTCACCCATCTACCTCTTGCCTCCTCCCACTACTCGGTGTAGCAGTTATCTACTGCTGCGTAACAAAAAATCCCTCTATGATATTCATGGATTCTGTAGGTCAGGAATTTGAGCGAGGCACAGCGAGGACAGCGCGTCTCTGCGCCCCGATATCTGGGGCCTCGGCCGGCTAGAGTGGCAGACCTGGGAGGTAACTCCCGGCTGGGAGCCGGAAACAGCTGGAGGAATCTTCACTACGTCCGGGAGTTGGTGCCGGCAGCTGGTGGCCGGGACCTCAGCTGGGCTGACGGCTGCCATACCTTTATGGGACCTCCCGGCGTGGGCTCCTTGATCATCCGCAGAGCCAAGCGGCTGGGTTCCAGGAGCGGGCGCCCTAAATGCAAGTGGGAAATACCTAGTCCTCGGAAGCCTGACCTCCACTCGCTTTACTGGTCTGCGTAGACACGAAGGTTTGCCCAGCGTCAAGGGCGAGGGAACGTACCCTCACACAAAACACCCTCAGCGGGAGTGGGGGGGGCGGCGCCCAGGGGGCTCAGCCGGTTAAGCATCCGTCTCCTGGTTTGGGCTCAGGTGGTGATCTCAAGGTTCATGAGTTCGAGCCCCATGTCGGCCCCGCGCTGCCAGTGTAGAGCCTGCTTGGGATTCTCTCTCTCTCTTCCTGTCTCCCTGCCCCTCCCCCACTCGCGCTGTCTCTGTCTCTCTCAAAAGAAACACATACACTTATAAGAAAAAAAAACACAGTGGGAGGCACGTCGAGGTCGCACTGTAAGAGCATGTGGGATGGGAGAGATTGTTGTGTCTATCTTTGGCAAACGCCGTGGTCGCCCTTGAGCCTGGGGACCCTTCCTGTTTTGCCTAGATATGGACAACATTCCAGCCGGGCTCCTCTCTCTCCTCCGCTTCTCCTCTGGCATCTAGGAAT
Organism: Herpailurus yagouaroundi; assembly: GCF_014898765.1. Classification (NCBI taxonomy): domain Eukaryota; kingdom Metazoa; phylum Chordata; class Mammalia; order Carnivora; family Felidae; genus Herpailurus; species Herpailurus yagouaroundi. The sequence goes on along the minus strand of NW_024412451.1, from coordinate 3,401,079 downwards.
CTAGATCACCCCCACCAGCACTCAAAACAGTTTAATCTTCTCTGACCTTTCTATTAAAAAAAAAAAAAAAAAATACTGATCCGAGCGCTCCGGTGGCTCAGTGGGCGAAGCGTCTGACTCTTGATTTCGGCTCAGGTCACGATCTCACGGTTCATGAGTTCGAGCCCCGCATCGGGCTCTCTGTCGGCAGTGCGGTCTACTTGGGATACTCTGCCTCTGTCTCTCTCTCTCTCTCTCTCTCTCTCTCTCTCAAAAATAAATAAATAGGGGCGCCTGGGGGGTTCAGTCAGGTAAGCGTCCAACTTCAGCTCAGGTCACAATCTCGCGGTCCGTGAGTTCGAGCCCCGCGTCGGGCTCTGGGCTGATGGCTCAGAGCCTGGAGCCTGTTTCAGATTCTGTGTCTCTCTCTCTCTCTCTTAAAAATAAATAAACATTAAAAAACATTCTTTAATAAATAAGTAAATGTTAAAAAATACGGACTCCCCAGCCCCCTCTATTATATCCTCAGCCCTTAGGACAGTGCCTGGCGCATAGTAGGCGCCTAGTGAATATCCTTTGAGCAACATTTTGAGTGAAACTGGTAATAAGAGTTGCCTCCGGGAAGGGGACCTGCGTGGGCAGCAGATATCGTTTAAAAGATTGTGAGCTGCCGGCACCAACCTGAAAGGTACTCCCCCCACCCTTTGAAAATCCTAAAAATGGAATACTTTTCCCTTTAGGCCTTTCGAACCTTCTGAGTTACACAGTCTGACTACATCTTACCCATTGACATGAATAGATTGTATTATTTTTTAAATTTTATTTTTAATGCTTTTACTTTCGAGAGAGAGACAGACAGAGACAGAGCATGAACAGGGGAGGGGCAGAGAGAGAGGGAGACACAGAATCGGAAGCAGGCTCCAGGCTCCGAGCTGCCAGCACAGAGCCCGACGCGGGGCTCGAACCCACGGACCGCGAGATCATGACCTGAGCCGAACCCGGACGCTCAACCGACTGAACCACCCAGGCGCCCCAATACTGTATTATTTTTAAAGATTAGGCACCCAGCATGGGGTGCCTGGCGGTGGGGGGGTGGGGGCTCCTTCGGTTAAGCGTCCAGCTTCGCCTCGGGTCTGATCGCGTGGTTGGAGAGTTCGAGCCCCACATCGAGCTCTGCACTGACAGTGCAGAGCCTGCCTGGGGTTCTCTCTGTCTCTGTCTCTCTCTCTCAAAATAAATAAACTGAAAAAGAAAAGGAAAAAAAAAAAAAGATTCGCTCAGCCTCTGGTCCCAAATGAGTCAGCAACTGAAAATCGCGTGCTGTCACTGGGGTGGGACCCCCCGCCTTTCAACCCTGCCTTTCAACCCTGCCTTTCAACCTCCTTCCCTGAACACCGACGCCTGGGAATCTCTGTCTCCTCTGAGCCTCCCCACGCTGGCCCGGCCCAAGGGCAGCCCTAGAAGTGTTTGATCCGACCACTTCAGAGCCCTCACCTTGGACGGCAGCCCATCAGAGGCCACTGGCCTTGTTGGGAATCCTCCCCAGAGGAGCCTTTGAGGATGGGATGGAAGACAGTAGCCGGATGGGGCGCTCAGGAATGCAGGCCTGGGTCAGGAAGAGGCAAGGCTGAGGGGAGACAGGGAGGCAGCCAAGGTCAGCCTCCCGGGGCGTGTACTGATGAAGTTTCCGGGTGAAGGTGGGGGGCGCGGGGTCCGGAGCTGACGGCCAAGAGAGGATTCCCGAAGACGTCTTTGGTGCAAACAGGGGATTTTATCAAGCCCCGGGGACAGGACCCGTGGGCGGGGAGAGCTACTCTGGGGTCGTGACAAGTAACTCATCCTATCCCCTCGGGTTGGGAGGGGATCAGGGATAGAGGAAGACTCTCAGGTATTTCGGAAGCAAGGTTTCCAGGACTTTGAGGGGCTCGCCGGGTTAGGAAAACGTCATTGATTACCGTTTAGTAAGACCTCAGTCGCGAGACCCTTCAGATGTATACCAGGGGCCATAAACTGGGAGTATCTTGGGGGAGTGGACATGAAGGAAGTTTCCAAAGGCATTTTTCTACGTTCAAGTGGACTCACGGGATCCTGGGGTGGGGGGTCAGGATCACGTTAAGCCAATGAGAAGGAAAAACCAGCATAATCTTGCCATTACCCGTACGGCTTCTGTCATCTTGCTTCCCTCCTAGGCCAGCCAGCCGCCAGGAAGCAGAGCTTGGATTAGTCCCGCCCACCTGACCCGGAAGCTGAGCCTTTGGAGGTGACCGCCAAGGCTCCCTTTTGCCCCCAGCGGAGTGTCATCATCAAGGCAGCCGAGCCCCTGGGGGGAGGTCACTCTGCCCGTGTCAAGGACGTGCCAATGGGCTGGAGGCAGTAAGGGGACGTAATTCTTCATTTGCCTTAGTTTCCCCCATCTCCGCGGCAAGCACTTAAACCCCTTTCCTTTGTGCGTGGGGAGCCCCGGGGGTGTCCGGGGAATATCACACGTATTCCACCTGGGGGGGGGGCTGCTGCTGGCCTGTGCTGTGCCCTCAGCTTGCTCCATGCGCCCTCGTCATTTACCGAGCACCTGCTGTGTACCCAGGTATGTGCTGGACAGGGCTGGGGACCCAGGGGTGATCAGTCCTACCCCGGACATTGCAGGAGACAGGCCGATGACTAGAGAGTGACAAGCCTGGGTTGAACAGGATCGGGATGGGGGCACCTGATGCAGCCAAGGAGGGCTTCCCGGAGGAGGGGATGCTACCAAGCTCCTGACAGAGTCAATGACTCCCATGGAGACCTGTCTTTTCAGCTGCATCTGATGACACTTTCCCTCGTTCCCTTCAATCCAGCCGCACTGGCCTGCTTCCTGATTCCTGAACTCTCTGAGCTCATTCCCAGCCTCTGGGCCATTGCGCTCGCTGTTCCCTCCGCCTGCTTCTCCCTTCCCACTTCCTCACCAGGAGGGCACCTTCTCAGTCAGATCGCAGACCAATTATTCTTACAGGATTTAACTTAAAAAAAAACAAAAACAAAAACAAAAACCCTGTTCCTACTTCCACGGACTCCCTTTTCTGTCTGCCGAGGCCTCCCTTCACCCCCCAGCTCCCTGATCCCTGGCCGGGTGCCTGACAAAGAGTTGACGCCTCTCAGATCATTGTCACGTGGAGGAAGGAAGCTGACATCTCCCTCTGGGGGTGCAACTCAGTCCGGTGCTCCTGCCCTTGTAGACGGGGTATGAAGGATTCAGAGTTGCTTTTGTTGTTTTAAAGGTTTATTTATTTTTGAGAGAGAGGGAGAGAGAGAGAGAGAGACAGAGCATGAGCAGGGGAGGGGCAGAGAGAGAGGGAGACACAGACTCCGAAGCAGGCTCCAGGCTCTGAGTTGTCGGCACAGAGCCTGATGCGGGGCTCGAACCCCCAAACCGCGAGATCGTGACCCGAGCCGAAGCGGGACGCTCAACCGACTGAGCCACCCGGGCGCCCCAAGGATTCGCAGCTTTGATCCCCTGGACAGTTGGAGGCGGTGGGTCTTATCGGGATCCTTTGGTGCGGGGACGGAGGTGGCCGAAGTGCCTTTTGGGGAGGCCGTGCGGCTGGCTTGCAGAGGCCAGGCCAAGAGGGCCGGGTCTGAGGGACAAGCCTCGCCTCCCAGCGCCCCTAAGGGCTTCGTGCAGAACATTCCGTGGCGGGACCTTCTGGAACAGGCGATGAGGGCTTGGCAGCCCTGTCCAGTCCCCGCTCTCGGGTCACTGCCCCAGCCTCCTCGCAGCCCACGCTCACCCTCCTCCATCCCTGTTCCCCACAGCAGCCCCGAGGCAGTATTTTTTATAGAACACTTGAAAAAAAATGTTAATAGGTAATTAAAGGCACAGATCTCTAAAAGCACAGGCCCCCCTGGGGCCCCTCCGGGTGGGGGGGGGCCCTGGGGCCACCAGTTTCTTGGGTTTTTTCCCAGAGATAGTCGATCATATGTAAGTAAGCACAGCTAGTGAAATGTTATGGAGGTAATTCACATGCTCCTGCCCCCTTTTTTTTTTTTTTTTTTTTAATGTAAGGGTACATTCAGGGGCGCCTGGCTGGCTCAGTCGCTGGAGCTGGTGACTCTCGATCTCGGGGTTGTGAGTTCGAGCCCCACGTTGGTCGTAGAGCCTCCTTAAAAAAAAAAAAAAAGAATATATTCACTTATTCAACACTTGCGTATTGAGCGCCTACTGTATGCCGGGTACCGTTCTAGGCACTGGGGCTCCAGCAGGAAAGGGAGTTGACATTCCAAGTGGGGAAGGCAGTAGATCAGGAGCTCACGGTTCCTGAGATCGAGCCCCCCCCCCCCCCGCCACGCGGGGGTTCTCTTCCTCTCTCTGTGCCCCTCACGCGTGTTTGTGTGAGTATGCTTTTTCTCAAAATAAACCTCAGTACTCGATCTCAAGTAGCTATCTCTCAGTGGGCTGTGGGGTTATGAGGAAATTCGATCTCACCTGCCTTTCTTTCTGCCTTTGCTTCCCATATCCGTGGTTGTCTGGGGGCAGGGGTGCAAACAGCGGCGGGAACAGCACGTGCAAAGGCCCTGAGGTAGGAGCCTGAAGCGTTCCACATCCGGAAAGGAGCCGCGAAGCTGAAGAGCGGGGCTCACTCTTCAGCGAGAAGAGTGAGGGCCAGACACAGCCTTGTAGCGACTTGTGCGAAAGTTGGCTTTCTCTTTCTCATCTGGGAGATGTCTCCCTGGTGTGCTGGGGCTGGCTTGTAACCGTCTGTGAGAGCTGATTGCCAAACTTTCGGGAATTTTGCAAGCCGGTCGTTAAACTCGGCCAGTTGCCGGAAATGAAATGACGTGCACTCGCGATGAAATAAATTACATTAAACACAAAGACGATCAGCGGTCAACATGTGTCGCTCCGTGACGAGGAGGCTAATCTCGGTGCCAGAGATTATTTACGTCTGTCTTGTCCACACGGTAGAAACACTCCCTAACGTGTGGGCCATCGGTGTCTGTGGTTTTCTTTTAAGTAGGCTTCGCGCCCAGCCTGGAGCCCCACCCGGGGCTTGAACTCACGAGCCTGAGATCAAGGCCTGAGCTGAGATCCGGAGCTGGACGCTTAACCGGGGCTACTGTGTATTTCTTCCGATCTCCGCTTTCGACAAGGTCATATTAGAAACCGGTAACCTGCAAATCAGGGCTGTTTCCTCCCCCAAAGAGCCAGTGGTTAACTATTTACCAGCACGCCGTTGTAATGCAAAGAGATTAGGCTTTTTTTTCTTTTTTTCCTGTAAAGTTGTGTGCTATTTTTTTAAAAAATGTGTATTTATTTTTGAGAGAGAGAGACAGAGAGAGAGAGAGAGCAGGAGCAGAGGAGGGGCAGAGAGAGAGGGAGACACAGAATCCCAAGCGGGCTCCAGGCTCCGAGCCGTCAGCACAGGGCCCGACGCGGGGCTCGAACTCATGAACCCGTGAGATCGTGACCTGGGCCGAAGTCGGACGCGTAACCGACCGAGTTACCTGTCACCCAGGCGCCCCTGGGGCTTAAAACTCTTGGATGGCTCCGGCTGCCTGATTCTCCCAAGGCCCCGGTCCTTCGGCGTTGGGGCTTGTCCCTCCGTCTTGTGACAGGAAGGTTGTCGCATCACGACCCCACCGATGATGGGGTTTTGGGGTGATGGTGGGGTTCGGAGCCGACAGCCAAGAAAGAATTCTTGAAGACGTCTTTGGTGCAAACAGGGGATTTTATTAAAGCCCGGGGACGGGACCCATGGGCGGGGAGAGCTACTCTGGGGTCGTGACAGGTAACTGATTCTATCCCCTCAGGTTGGGAGGGGATCAGGGATAGAGGAAGTCTCTCGGAAGCAAGGTTTCCAGGACTTTGAGGGGCTCGCCGGGTTAGGAAAACGTCATTGATTACCGTTTAGTAAAACCTCAGTCGTCTGACCCTTCAGATGGCTATCAGGGGCCGTCAGCTGGGAGTACGATTGCCAACACATATCTTGGGGGAGTGGACATAAAGGAAGTTTCCAAAGGCATTTTTCTACGTTCAAGTGGATTCACGGGATCCTGGGGGGGGGGGGG
>NW_024412451.1:3362866-3390058 GCF_014898765.1 Herpailurus yagouaroundi | reverse complement strand
TAGGGTTTCTACATATAAAAACTTGGGGGTGACACGCACACTCAGACCGTCGCGATCACATACTGTGCGGTTCCGTTTGTGCGCACGATCCCCAGAAGAGGCAAATCCACAGAAACAGAACGCGGATTACTGGTGTTGGCACCCGGGGGCAGGGATGGGGAGTCACTGGTTAATGGGCACGGGTTTCCTTGGCAGGGGCTGGGGGAGGTGACAAAAATGACTTGGAACTAGACAGAGGTGGTGGTTGCACAACACTGGCATTGTACCGAATGGCGCTGAATTGTTTGCTTGAAAACGGTTCATTTTCATGTTGTGTCAATTTCACCCCCCCCAAAAAATTTTTTAAATGTATGTTTATGTTAAAAGTTCTATGTTTCTTTATTTTTGAGAGCGAGAGAGACAGAGTGTGAGCGGGGGGAGAGGCAGAGAGAGAGGGAGACATAGAATCCAAAGCAGGCTCCAGGCCATGAGCCATCAGCACAGAGCCCTACGCGGGGCTGGAACACATGGACCGTGAGGTCGTGACCCGAGCCGAAATCAGACGCTCAACCGACTGAGCCACCCAGGCGCCCCTTATTTATTTATTTTTTTAATACATTTTTTTTAACTTGGTGCCTTGGGGTAAAAAAATAAAATGGATGGAAGGTATCTTGACTTCTCTGGGTTATTCTGGATGTTTGTGCCCTCCGCTCTTCCCGGCCTGATACCCCATCTCCATCCCCGCTGACGGCTTCTCTGCCTTGGCCAGTAATGCCCTGGGGGACTTTGTGACTCGGTTTCCTTGTCTGTACCACGAGGGGATCGGACCCACTGGTCTCTAATGGGCCCTCAAATGGTAACTAAGCCTTACTTGAGGTCAAGGTGGCAGCATCTTTCACCGTCCTCCCCACCCCACAACTCCGGCAGGAGGGGGGGGGGGACTTTGGCCAGAGCCTGTTAATCAGCACTCAGATGAACTCAGATGCCCCGTCATCTCAAGTTCAAGTGCAAATCCCGACCCCCCCCCTCAAAGCCAGGTCACTGGCCTCACACTCTTCTCAGAAGTAAAGCGGTGGCTCTTTGGAAGTTTCTCCGGGGACCCAGCTGGCCAGCCGCACAGGTGGGGAGAGCACTTGATACTCAGGGGCTGCCCTAGCCTCAGGGGGCTGGAGGTGACAAAAACTCCAGACTCACAACGTCCTGGTCCTTCGCGCCGGCTGCCTTCGGAGATGACACCCACATAGTCACCGTGAACAGGCTGCATGATCATTTTACCCTTTGAATTAGCTCCTGACGAGGCCATGTTCCTTTTTTTTTAATTTGTTTTTTTTAATGTTTATTTTATTTTATTTAATTTTTATGTTTATTTATTTTTGAGACAGAGAGAGACACAGCATGAGCAGGGAAGGGGCAGAGAGAGAGGGAGACACAGAATGTGAAGCAGGCTCCAGGCTCTGAGCCGTCGGCACAGAGCCCGACGCGGGGCTCGAACTCACGAACTGTGAGATCGTGACCTGAGCCGAAGTCGGACGCTTAACCGACTGAGCCACCCAGGCGCCCCAATGTTTATTTTATTTTTGAGAGCGGGGGGGAAGGGCAGAGAGAGAGGGAGACACAGAATCAGAAGCAGCCTCCAGGCTCCGAGCGGTCAGCACGGAGCCCGACGCGGGGCTCGAACTCCCAAGCTGTGAGATCATGACCTGAGCCGAAGTCGGCCGCCCAACCAAATGAGCCACCCAGGTGTCCCAAGGCCATGTTCCTTTGGATTCGCCTCAGACGCCCCCCGCCCCCAGGGGGGGTATGGCTTGGTGAACGTCTGACCAGGGATCTCTAAAGGGAAAAGCTAATAATCTGATATACTGATAGACTAATGTACCATATACTGACCTCTTATCACATGGCCAAGGCCTATCTTTTGCAGCCACCTGGTTTTATTTAATTCTCCTGCCACCCTGGGGGTAAATACGACTTTCATCTTGCTTCAGAGCTGAGGACATGAGGCTCAGAGGTAGAATCCCTCGCCCAAGGTCAGCTAAGAAGCGGGAGGGCCCCTGTCGCTGCCCCGTACCCTTGACCCCACACCCTTGACCATTATCCTATCCTGACTCCCTGAAAGCATCCAGTGTCTTTCCATCCAGGTCACCCGAGCTCTGAGGCAGCGGTGGGGTCCCGGGGCAGGCCCGGGAGTGGTGGTAGGGGGCAGCTGGCCTGGGAACCAGCTCCCAGGACCTTAACTGGGTGTGGGGAGAAGTTAGGAGGGCAGTACCCTAACTGTGAGAGTTACTGTTGCACCACAAGCCGCAGAGACCTGACAGCCTGCAGCTGGGCGGGGGCGGGGCAGAGCAGCCCAGACAAGCCGGCTCTTAAATAAATAACTAGAAAGGTAGGAAGGGAAGGTCTGGGCGAGTCTCCAGGGTCCCAGGCCTCGGCTTCCCAGACAGGCCTGGATGCCTGAAGGCCCCGAGTCTTTTGGCTCCGATGTACCCAAGTGTCCTGCCTCTTTCCTTTCCTTCCCGTTTCTGGAAGAGTCAGACCACATTCCCAGAGCCCCTACTGTGCGCCCCGGCCCCGTGCAGGGCAATGTTGGGGACTCGGCGGTGAAGACACCCCCGCCCTCCAGCCCAATGGAGGGGACGGACCTATCCCCAGACAGTGACCATCCAGAGTGGGCAGGGCTGGGATGGGAGACTCGAGGGACTGGAGGAGCTTGGAGGGACACGTGACCCAGGCTGGGGGTCTGGAGGACACAGGGGATCCCTGGGTTGGCATGAGAAAATCTTGGCTGAAAGCAAAGAGACGTTTGTGTGAGAAAAAGATGGGAGACGATTGGGTAGGGGCCGCAGACCAGTGTTTTTCAAAGTGTTTCTGACTTGGGGCGCCTGAGTGGCTCAGTCGGTAGAGCGTCTGACTTCGGCTCAGGTCACGATCTCACAGTTCGTGGGTTCGAGCCCTGCGTCAGGCTCTGTGCTGATGGCTCAGAGCCTGGAGCCTGCTTCGGATTCTGTGTCTCCCTCTCTCTCTGCCCCTCCCCTGCTTGCACTCTCTCTCTCTCTCTCAAAAATAAGTAAAACATTAAAAAAATTTTTCAGGGGCGCCTGGGTGGCTCAGTCGGTTAAGCGGCTGACTTCGGCTCAGGTCACGATCTCGCGGTCTGTGAGTTCAAGCCCCGCGTCGGGCTCTGCGCTGACAGCTCAGGGCCTGGAGCCTGCTTCGGATTCTGTGTCTCCCTCTCTCTCTGATCCTCCCCCGTTCATGCTCTGTCTCTGTCTCAAACATAAATAAGCGTTAACAAAAATTAAAAACAATTTTTTCCAAGTGTGTCCAATTTACCTCACTCCACGCACAACAGAATTCATATTTTATCGGCAACGCAGTATGTGTGTGAACAGGTGCGCGCCCAGAGTTAAGTTAAAATACCAGGAAACCATAATTATTTTTACACATGCCCTGATTGACTGCTTGAGACTCACTGTTTTACGCCTAGTAGGTTAACAACTGAGGTTGGGAAATACAGATCTGGAGGGGCGCCCGGGTGGCTCGGTCCCTTGAGCAGCCGACTTCGGCTCAGGTCAGGATTTCAAGTTGCTCGAGTTCGAGCCCTGCATGGGGCTCTCTGCTTCCAACACAGAGCCTTCCTCTGATCTTCTGTCCCCCCCCCCCGCCCCTCCCCTGCTCACGCTCTCTCAAAAATAAATAACACATTAAAAAAAAGAAAGAAAATACAGATGTATAGACTGTGCTAAGAACCCCTAAGCACTCCCATCAAAAGAGTGCAATTCTAGAATCTTGAGGACCGGCCACTGATACTCTCCTTCTCTTCTTCTGGGGTTGTGGTAGGATTTTACTTCCTTCTGTTTTGCCTCAGGGCCGGGAATCTGTAGGTCAACACGCAACGGAAGCATGTGATGTGCTAAGACTCCCTGAGGACAGAGTGGAACCCCCTTGGCCACCGCTGTGACCGCAGCAGGACCCCGCTGCCTTTAAACCGAATTAAATGAATGATTTTGACTAAAGTCTTTTTTTTAAAGACTTTGTTTTTTTTTAATGTGTATGTATTCCTTTTGAGAGAGAGAGAGAGAGAGAGAAAGAGAGAGCAGGAGAAGAGAGAGAAAAGGAGAGGGAGAATCCCAAGCAGGCGCCCTGGTGTCAGCGCAGAGATGGGGCTCGATCTCATGAACCGTGAGAACCGTGAGATCACGACCCGAGTCGAAATCAAGAGCCTAGACGCTCAACCGACGGAGCCACCCAGGCGCCCCAGGACTTTATTTTACACCCCATGTGGGGTTCGGACTCAAGACCCCGAGATCAAGAGTCGCATGGTCTTCCAACTGAGCCAGCCAGGCGGCCCCTCTGGGCCTCATTTCTTGGCAGTTTCCAAATGGAACTCTTCTTAGTTTCATAAATTCCTTACTTCCAGGTCTTTCTGCCCTTCCCCTTTCCCTCCTTCCTTCACTGGTCAGCTCTGACGTCCTTCACAGTTCAGCTCAGATGCCCCCTCGTCCAGGAAACTGTCCCTGGCCTCACTTCCCAGACTGAGCTTCTCAGAAAAAGTTTGCTGAACACATGAATGCAAATCTGAGGGAGGAGCAGAGGCCGCATCCCCTGGGGGCTCCCGATCACAGGTCTGAGGGAGGTGGCGGATGCCCCCCCCCCCCCCCGAAGTCAACTCGGTCCCTCCAGCTGTCAGATACCCCGTCCTCTCACGGAGCCAAACAATACCCATTTCGCGGGCGGCAGACTGAGGCCAGGAAGGCCCTCCCTGCTCCGTGCGGTGCAGATGCCACACTGCTCCGCCCAGCGTCCTCCAGGCCCCTCTCACCTCCTTCCCAGAGCCCCAGGCCTTTTCTTTTCCAATGATGAAATTCCAGTCTGGGTGGGAGGCTTGGCGGAGGGGAAGGAAGGCTGGCTGGGACTAATTGGTATACTGTTCTCTCCAAGCCTGAGGAGGGGAAGGGGTGGGGACGCTCCACTGGCCAATCCTGGACCAAACCCTCAAACCTTCCCCTCTTGGCCCAGACCCACCCTGTACTTCCCGAACGTTCGGGGCAACTTTGAGTTCCAGGGTTCCCTGAGTCCTGGAGACTCCTCCCCACCATCTTGCCTCCCCATCTGGCACCCCCACGCTTGAAATTCAAGAGCAGAGCCTGGGCGCAGCCTGGCCCTTGCCCGTGTTGCCCAACCAGCCTGGGCCACGTCTCCATCCCCAGGGCCCTGCTCACCAGGAGGGCTGCCAGAAGCTTCCCTGGCCCCCGCCCGCGGGGGGCCCCCCCCCAGCCTGGCCACCTGCAGCCGCCGCACCTGAAACCCAGCTGCCAGGTCCCAGCTGCTTCCTCTCAGGCTCTGTTTGCCCAGTTAACCTGAGACCCGAACGCTTCTTGGGTGGGGAGCACCAGCCTGGGCGTCTGTGTCCGAGGGAAGATATGGAAAAAGCCCTTTTCCACTTTGGCCTTAGATAAAATGTTGCTCTCAAGAGGTCATCCCAGCTTCGAATCCCATGAGGGCTGCAGCTGGCCGGCCACCGACCAGAGCACTTGGTAGACGTGACCTTGGTTGGTCCCTCCGTGAGCTCTGAGGCCAGACGCCGCCGCTGCTGTCTCCGTTTGGCAGCTGGGTGAGCCCCAGCGCTCATGCTGGACCGCAAAGCCACGCTTTTGTCTCTGAAAGCAGCCACTCCGGGCAGCTTCTGTGACACCCTGCAAGAGACCGTCAGTGCATTCGAGACAGAGGCGGGTAAATACTTGTTTTCTCCCACAGAAGGTGCGGGGCCCGGTCCTCTGCGCCTTCTCTCGTCCCTCGTGTTTTCCTCTTCAACAATATTTCTGGACACCGGATTTATTTCTGAAGCCTGCCCTCCATCCAGGTCCCCGTCTGTCTCGTCTTATTTGACGGCTCTTCTGTGTTCTGCTCTGTGGCTGTGGTTTGTTGACTGACTGAGGGAATGAATCGCTGGACAGACAGATGCCCAGCCGGAGAATTTGGACTTTGTCCCTAGGGAAGCCACTGGGGCCATTCAGAGGGTGGAGTGACTAAGTCAGGGCCACGCCTGGGAACATTCTGAGCTCTTCTCAAGTCTGGGGCTTTGCAGGTTCTGGTCCCTTTGCCCGGAATACCCTCTCCCTGGGCTTGGTCCAACTCTTCGCTATCCCGGGCGGGATGTCTCCTCCTCCGGGAAGCCTTCCCTGACCCCCACGTTGGGTCAAGCATCCCTTCTGGGCTGCCCATCCCAGCCCTGCTCTCTCTGTCATCACCTTCTGGGGATGAGTGGTCTCCCCACTTGTCCTGTGAGTCCCCGCAGGACAGGGCCCTAGCACCATCCATCACAGAGCCTGACATTGTGCTCAGAATAGATGATGGTCCCCCGACAGAAATGCCTCTGCTTACGGGAGGAGCCACGTGCAGGGGTAGCCACAGTGTCCCATAGGGGTTGAGGGCGCAGCCTAGGGTCAGAGACACCCGAGTTCAAATTCCCTGCCCAGGTAGGGGGTTTGGGCCACAGCAAACCCCATTCCTCCGTCTGCTCCCAAATCAGAAAAACTAGGGCTTGAGGTCTCGAGGATTAGTGGCGACAAGATAACGTCCGACAGCATTTCTAACGGGGCGGAAGCCTCTCTTCCTGCCGCCTCAGGGCTTTGCACCTGCCGGTAAGTGGCGGAGGTCGGATTGGAACCTATGCCTCGGTAGCTTTAGCGCCCACACTTTCTCGCGCACAGCCAAGCCCAGGAGCTGAGCGGGAGTTTGTAAATGAAAATAACTTCAGCCTGTAAGAGTGAGAAGGGGGTGGGGGCTTTCTAAAGCAGTGGAGGAGGGAAGATTTGGGAACGCGGAGTGTCTGGGAAACACAGGTAGGAGGCCCGCAAGGCCACACGTGCCTGGGGTGGCACGTGCTTCAGAGCCTGGGCAGATCTCAGCTCAGCCTGGCCCCACTGACTGAGATCCTGCAGATGTGTTCTCAAAGACAGTTCTCAAAGCTCCTTCCCAAGTGGGTCTGGGTTTAGGGCTGGTGGTGACCAGGAGGGAGAACTCACCAGCAGCACCCGGAGCTGGTCGGAGCCCAGACCATATTTTTTAGGGCTCTAAAATAAATAAACAACAAAGAAAATTAAGCAAAATGAAGTTTAAAAAGTGAATGGATGAATGGATAGGGAGATAAGTGGATAGAAATAATATAGACGAGATACTGACATCTATGCCTATAATATAGATAATACACACGACAGAGAAATTTGATGAAATAATTGTAGATATGGATGTTCCCTGCAAGATACTTTACAATTTTTTTTTGTATGTTTGACATTTCTCATAATAAAATGTGGGGGGAAATATTTGGTGAAAGCGTTTGTGAAATCATTAGCACATAAGAGTGGATTCTAATTTTTAACGAGTGAATTATGAATTGCATACCCAGGGGTGAGTGGATTACCACCCTAATATGGGAACTGCCGTTATTGATAAGCGTCGGGCTCTGAACTGGGAATATTTATTTTAAAACCGTGTTTTAAGATTTTATTTTTAGGTAATGTCTACACCCAACGTAGGGATCGAACCTACAACCCGGAGATCAAGAGTCGCAGGCAGGCTCCACCCACTGAGCCCGCCGGGCGCCCCGGGAACATTGTATTTGTTTTCCTTGTTACCATTATTGAATAAATAACTCCATCTAATTGAAATCTTAACGCCAGTCATGGGCGGGATGAGCTTTTCCTAATCTGCATTTTACATTCGAGGAATTTGAGCTCCCAGAGGCGACGAAAGGCTGGACTCAGGGCGGAGCCGTCGCAGCTGGGTTGAGCCACCTGCCGACCACTTGCACTTTCTAGAGACCCTCAGGCCAGGGAACTGTTGTCGGTTAACGGCCCCCACCTGCATCGCGATTCCTTTGGCGGGAAAAAAAAAAAAAAAGCCTCGCTCGTTAGGCCCCGCCCCAACAGGGCCCCCCCGCCCTCCCCCCCCCCCCCAGTGTCCCCGCCCCTCGATAGTGAGTTTGTTAGTCTGCCTTCTACGGTTGATTGGCCCCACTCTGGCCTCAGCCCCACCTCTCGCTCGCAGAATGGCTTATTAAACACTGCCGCCAATCGGCGCCCGCGGTTCGCTGCCCGCCTTCTCAAGCCTCGCCCCTGCCCTTAATTCTCGCAGCTTCCGCCGTGCGGGCTCAGAGCCACGCGGCGCGCCCGCGAGCTGCCCCCGGGATCGGTGGCGGTTACCTCCCAGGGTCCTGGACCGCAGCCTTCCGCACTCAGGGACTTGGATCTCCCCTCCCAGACGCAAAAGCCTAGCTCCCCTGTTCCTGGAGCTCTTGTCTCCCTCCCGTCCCCCAGGTTCAAGCTTCCCAGCCTCCGTTTCCAGGACCCCGGCGCCCCGGATCCCTGCCTCCCGGATCGGCGCTACCGGGACGTGGCCTCTTGAGGACCTCTGCCACTTGGACGCCTTCAGCCTTCCAGAGCCCAAGACCCCCTGTCCCAGCCTGATACACTCCTGTATTCCCATCCCTAGGGCTGAGAAACCCAGGGGCTCCCAGCTTTCGGGCGCAGGACACAACCTGGGAAGCAGAGGAGCCTCGGCGCCCAGCTTCGGGATCTCAGACACTCCAGCTTCCACGAGCCAAGGAACCCCCGCGCTGTGAGCTCCCAGCTCCAAGGAACCCTCCAAAGTTCCGGCCTCCAGGCTGTGTTACAAAACTCTCCGTTCTAAGGAACGTCGGCGTTCCAGGAAGGAGCCCCCCAAGCGCTCGCAAGCTTCCAGACGCCGCAGAACTCCGGGGGGCGTTCCAACATGGTGGCCGATCCCCCGCGCGGAGACCCCAAGGGGTTCGAGGCGGCCGAGCCCACCGGGAACGGTGCCCCGACGTTGCTCCCCAAAGAGGACCCCGACCCGGCAGGAGGCCGCTGCTGCGGTTCCCGGGAGCGGGTGCGCCGCTGCCTTCGCGCCAACCTGCTGGTGCTGCTGACGGTGGCGGCCGTGGTGGCAGGCGTGGCGCTGGGGCTGGGGGTCTCGGGGGCCGGTGGCGCGCTAGCGCTGGGCCCCGCGCGCCTGGCGGCCTTCGCCTTCCCCGGCGAGCTGCTGCTGCGCCTGCTGAAGATGATCATCCTGCCGCTGGTGGTGTGCAGCCTGATCGGCGGCGCCTCCAGCCTGGACTCGAGCGCGCTCGGCCGCCTGGGCGCCTGGGCGCTGCTCTTTTTCCTGGTCACCACGCTGCTGGCGTCCGCGCTCGGCGTGGGCTTGGCGCTGGCCCTGCGGCCGGGCGCCACCGTCGCCGCCATCAACGCCTCGGTCGGCGCCACGGGCGCCCAGGAAGAGGCCCCCAGCAAGGAAGTCCTCGATTCGTTCCTGGATCTTGTGAGGTCAGACCCCGCCCGCCCGGTGGAAGTCGTCTGGGGGGGGGGGCGGGGGCGGGGAAGCCACGTGGGGAGGGGACCCGTGTTAGGGATGGCCGGAGCGACCACGCGAACGCTAGAGGCTTTTGAGTCCTCCAGAGCCTGGACAACCCCCCCCCCCCCCCCCCCGCCCCAGGGCTGGATGGTGATGGTGTGGCCCTTTGAGGGTCAGAGTCCAGCGAGTGAGGACAGACCCCTGGGGAAGGAGGCTTCGAATGGGGGCGCCTGGGGACGTAAGTGGGGACGCTGCAAGACGGTGATAAGACAAGGAAGTCTTGTAGAGGGAAGAAAGTAATGCTTGGGGAGTTTGTGGGGGAGGGAAGGGATACAGAGGCTTTTCTGTGAGGGGTGAGGATTCTGGGGGGACTTGGGAGGGGATTTGGGGGCGCTCAGGGCCTCAGGATTTGAGTCCAGAGTCAGAGAGCTTGTGACCCCCGAGGAGTTCATAGGGGACCTGAGGAGATCTGAGTGACCTGTGCCAGGCCCTCTTCCCAGTCCCAGGGCTCCCCCACATTATGTGTCATCCCCGTTACCCGGACACAGCCAGGTTTTTTTCTCAGCCTCCCTTCCCCGCCCGGGGCTGGGCCCTGGCCACTTCCCTTTTTACATCTTCCTGCTAAATCCTGCCACCTCCAAAGACTTTCCATTCCATTTTTCGCCCCCCCCCCCAACCAACACCAGGTGGCCCAGAAGCGGGGGCCAGCAGGACCGGTTAGAAAGAGAGCAGGCTCTTTGCCTTCTGGTCTCTGCTCCCCCCCCACACCCCCTCCGCCCCATCCCAAGAATAGTTCTTCCCTTTTGAGGAGGGCAGACCCCTGGGTCCACATGGCCTTGCCTTTGGGACCTCCTGATTCAGTGTCTCCAGGTGGGTTAGGGACTTCCAGGAAGTGGGGGGGGGGGAGGAAATGATGAGTCACAGAACAGGGTTCTCCCAGCCTCTCAGGGGGGTATCGGCGCAGGCTGAGATGAGACTCTGGGGCCGGCTTGGTGTCCCAAAGCTGTAGTGGATGGTCGTCTCCTGGCGGGGCGAGATTAGCTGGGTCCTGGCCCAGCCCTGCCAGGCCTGGGTGGATACGGGCCTCCCCGGCCAAGGGCACACCCACTCGAGGGCTGTTGATGTGTATGTGTACAGGCTCCCCCTGTGTGCCAAAATAGAAGTCACTCACACTTGGCCAGCCCCTCAGAGACTTTTCTGGAACGTCTCAGAACCACACAGCTTTCTGGCCAATTGACGCGGAGCTGGACACAGGCCCTCGGACACCCGGCCACAGCTGTGGCCTCTCTCACACTGACGCGTGGCCTTACACCGGCTGTCACCCGTGTGCTCACCCACGGTGTACTAACCTCCCTTTACACGGCCACTCGCGGATGCCACTGACCACAGCGGGACCCTGTCCCGCGAGTCCGAACCCTCACCTCTGCCCCCGAGTTTCTCACGTGTTGACATGAGAAACTGTCTAGGGACCCACAGCAACCGCTGTTCCCCCACTCACGTGGTGAGGAGTGGTTGGGACCTTCCAGCCAGCTGTCTGGGTTCCCTTTACTGTTTTTATGTTTAAGTACTCTTGTTCTTAATGTTTATATATTTTTGAGAGAGAGAGAGAGAGAGAGACAGACAGAGCGCGAGCAGGGGAGGGGCAGAGAGAGAGAGGAAGACACAGAATCCGAAGCAGGCTTCGGGCTCCGAGCTGGCAGCACAGAGCCCAATGTGTGGCTCGAACTCACAAACCATGAGATCATGACCTGAGCCGAAGTTGGCCGCTCAAGTGACTTGAGCCATCCAGGCGCCTCTACTTTTTTTTTTTTTTTTTTTTTTTTAGAGAGAGAGCGCGCGAGAGTGGGGGCGAGGGACAGAGGGAGAGCGACTGAGAGAGAGAGAGAATCTCAAGCTCAGTGCGGAGTCTCAGGGTCGGCTCAGTCTCCCAAACCATGAGATCCAGACCTGAACGGAAATCAAGTCGGATGCTCAACCGACTGAGCCACCCGGGCGCCCCACGGTTCCCTTTTCTAGAAAATGGGGATGATGGTGCGGATCCCTGAGCCAGGATTACACGAGTGGCTTTAGATCAAGCACTGCAGGGACTGTGGACGCTTCAGCCCTTCTTTGCTTCCCTCTCCGAGACGCAAGAGGGTCAGGGTCCTGCTGATCCCCTGACACGCCCAGTGACGTTGAATGCGGGCTGCCGCGCACACACCGCCATCCCTTGTCACCCTCTCTCACTCCCCCTTTTCCAATGCCGAGGCCCGCCGCGGCCCCCCCCGTTCCCTGCCTTTCTCAGCCCAGCCCCAGGGCTGCAGCGTTTCTCGGCCCTCCAGGAGGAAGTTGGCTGATGCAACACGCCCAGGGTATTAAGTTTGCTGCCCAGGGTGGAGCTGAGGCCCAGGTGACCCTACCCCAGCCTGCCTTGGGAAGCCAGCATTCCTTACGGCCAGTCCACAATCCCTCGGGGCTGGCCGGCCACACCACGGGGGCCCTGGGAGGCCAGCTCAGACTCCCCACACCCTGGAAAAGTGTGCAGGGCCAGGGCTCAACTCTGCCTGACCAAGCCTGGCTGGGGCCTGGGGGCCAGTGGGGCCTCCCGAGTTTTTTCCCATCGCAAGAGGCCAACCCAGCTCCTCAGACCACCCCTCCCCCGTGGTATTTAATAACACGCCCCCCCCTCCGTGTCTGTCTCTGCAGAAATATCTTCCCCTCCAACCTGGTGTCCGCAGCCTTCAGCTCAGTGAGTCCTTGGGGGTGTGTCCCGAGGGGTGGGGGGCGGGCAAGGAGGGGGAGAGCCAGTTGGAGCCCCTTGGTGCCAGCTCTACGGTGCTGCCTGGCCAAGGGCACATGCCCGCATATTTCTGAACGATCTCGCAGGGTCCTTGGGGAACCTCCGAAACCCATCCCGTGCCCCTCCTCGAGAAAGGAGCATGCGGGTTCTGAGCCCCTTCTGGGTTCTAATTCCAGCGGCGTGACCCCGGGCAACTGCCTTTTCCTCTCCGAGCCTCAGGTTTCCGCCTCTGGAAAATGGGCGCCTGATAAGAAAATCCTGCCTCGGGGCGGTTGCTGGCGGGGATGGAAGGAGATCATGTTTAGGGGGCGCTTAGGGCAGGACAGGGTGGGGGAGCCTCCATGGCCATGGATACTGACCGTTCCCAACCCCACCTGCAGTACAGTACCGTCTATGAAAGCAGATGGATCAACGGAACCAAGGTGAAGGTGAGAGCAGGGGAAGGGATGGGGGGAGGAAGGGGTGCATCCCTTGGCCCGTTGTTGTGGGTTTTCCATTTTGCTCCCACCCCGGCCTTTGTTTGTCCCCTGTCTTCAGACATCTGGTGGTATTTGTTTTACACTCTCTGCAGCCTCTTCCGGCACCTTCGTTCGGCCCCCTCTTCTCCCTCCCTGGTCCGGGCTTCTCTTTTGCCCGAATCCCATCCTGCCCTGGGATGATCTGCCCCCAGAGCCCCCCTCTCCTACCTACCCTCCTCCGCCTGGCAGCCAGAGTGGTCTTTCCAAAGCACAAACCTGACGCTCTCTCTCCCCTGCCTGCAGCCCCTTTGGGCTCCCTAGTGCCCTCAGAAGAAAGCCCAGGCTTCTGGCCACAATCCCGGAGACCCTGCAGAATCGGGCTTCTGCCTGGCCGCCCACCCAGCTTCCTGTTTTGGCTCTGCCCGGCCTATTCCAGCCCCAGTGGGTTTCTTTCTGCTCTTCGAATGCCCGAGCTGCTGCCCTTTCCAGACTGTTGCGCATTGTTTCCTCTCTCTAGAACCTTCTACTGCCGCTCTTTACCTGGTTCAGCCTCCTATTCTCCAGATCTCTGCCCCTTCCTCAACGAAGCCCTCCCTGATCCCCCTCCCCCCAACCAAGCCGGCAACCCCTTCAATTCCCACACCAGCTTGGGTTTCCCTATTCCAACCATCGTGGGTGGTCCCTGATGACAGGTCTGTTTCCCCAGGACCTGGACCGTGAGCCTTGGGAGGAAGGGACCCAAGGAGCCATCTTGTCTGTGCTGGGTCCCAGCAGTGCCCAGAACAGGCCCTTAGTGACTGTGCGGGTTGACTGAGTTTCCTCCTCCCTTTCTGATCTGTTCCTCACCCAAAGGTGCCCGTTGGGGATGAGGTAGATAGTATGAACATCCTGGGCCTGGTGGTATTTGCCATTATCTTTGGCGTGGCCCTGCAGAAGCTGGGGCCCAAGGGAGAGCTGCTTATCCGCTTCTTCAACTCCTTCAATGACGCCACCATGGTGCTGGTCTCCTGGATCATGTGGTAGGTGGGGGGAGTGGGGGCTGGGCATGTGGGATCGGGCAACCCTCCCTCTGTTGCTTGGAGCCGCCTGGCCTGGACCCGCACCCAGCGTTGACCGTCCCCTGGCTGTGTGACTTTGGGCAAGTGACTTACCCTCTCTGTGCCTCAGTTTCCTCATTATCACGTGAGGACAGTGCTGTATCCCATGGGAGCTAAGACTGACGGGGGCACCTTCCGGACCCTCCTGGAAAGTGACAAAATGGACGGCCAAGCCGTGGCCCCAGTTTAGCTAGTGCATCTCAGTTGCAGAGACTTAGATGTGATCGAATGTATAGGAGACGAGTGGCATGAGGTAAAGGTAAAGCACTTACAAAGTGGTTTCTTTTTTTTTTTTAATTATTTTGAGAGAGAGAGAGTGAGCTTGCGTGTCTGCATACACGTGCTAGCACAGAAGTGGGACAGGGGCAGAGAGAGGGAGAGCGAGAATCCCAAGCAGGTCCTGTGCTGACAGCACAGAGCCTGACTCGGGGCTCGATCCCACGAACGGTGAGACCATGACCTGAGCCGAAATCAAGAGCCAGATGCTTAACCGACTGAGCCACCCAGGCGCCCCCCCCCCCAAAATGTTTTAAAGGCCTAACACCTGCTGAGCATTTACTTAATGTTAGCTATGATTATTATTATTATCAGTTTTATTAAATGATCTCACATGTGCAGAGGCCTCTGGCTTCTACCTTCCCTGGATCAAGATCCAGGATCTCGAGATCGAGAAGGTGGGAAGTCAGGAGAGGGAGCAGGATTGCTGCATTTTTAACAAATCCCTCCACTCCCCGCCCCATCCTGATTCTGGTGCGGGCGACATTTAAGAGGCTGCACAACCTCGTAAAGGCTCCTTGCCAGAGAGTCAGGGTGGTGGGTGGGTAAGAGCAGGCTCCAAGCCGCTTCCCACCCGCGTGCCCTCTAACAAGTTACTTACCTCGCTGTGTCTCAGTTTCCCCATCTGGACAATGGGATTGACAGTTCTAGGCACAAATGACTTAAAACGTGTAAAGTCCTGGGGCGCCTGGGCGGCTCCGTCGGTTGAGCGTCCGACTTCGGCTCAGGTCATGATCTCACGGTCCGTGATTTCGAGCCCCGCGTCAGGCTCTGTGCTGACAGCCCGGAGCCTGCTTCCGATTCTGTGTCTCCCTCTCTCTCTGCCCCTCTCTTGCTCGCGCTCTGTCTCCCTCGCTCTCAAAAATAAATACACGTTAAACAAAACAAAAGAAAAACGTGTAAAGTCCTTGGGGCACTGCCTGACCTATAGTGTGCCTCTGAGCAACACTAATCTTTATCAAGTACGTCACTTGTATAACTTGTGGGCACATCCCACAGGCCAGAGCTTGGGCATTTGGCCAAACCTAGCTTTACAGGTGGCTGGGAAATGCCGCCTTTCTTCTGTTACCAAAGAGGGGAAGGGGTTTGAGAGACAACAAGCCGCAGTGATCAAACAGAGAGGCAGTCTTGGGAGGCTTCCTGGCTGGGAGGCACGAGCGCCCCTGGGATCTTTGCTCCAGGAAAGGGCGATAATAATCCCAGCAGAAGTTCATAGATCACTTATTGTGTACAAAAAGCTTTCAAGTCCTTTCACCTAGCACCTCATTAACGTCCGACATTCCTATGAGGCTGGTAGCATTAATATCCCTGTTTGACGGACCTGTGAGATTTTAATTCAACCATAGCTTCAAAAGACTAAAAGAGGGGCTCCCTCGTGGGATTGCGGTAAAGATTCAACCGCTTTATATCTATGGGTTGTTATTAAGACATGAACCGCGGACTGTTTATATTGCATGGACGTGGGGAGAGATTGAATCGGTTTAAATCATCCTAGCTACTATAACCGCGAAACGTAAATGCCTCACGCATGGGGTGGGGGGGGGCACATGTTAAGTCCAAATCTGGTTGGCGATTGTACTTCGGCTGGCAATAGAGGCTCCCAAGCTTCTTTGATCTCCCTCTGCTCTATTATCTTCCTTTTTTTTTTTTTTTTTTTTTTTAATGTTTAGTTTTGGGAGAGAAAAAACGTGAGCTGGGGAGAGGCAGAGAGGGAGGGAATCGCCAGTCTCCGAAGCAGGCTCCAGGCCCTGAGCTGTCAGCCGCCAGCCCGATGTGGGGCTCCAACTCATGAACTGCGAGATCATGACCTGAGCGGAAGTTGGGCGTGTAACTGACTGAGCCCCCTGCCCCCTGCCAGGCGCCCCTCCCCTCTGCCCTATTTTTTTTTTTTTTTTTTTTCCCTCTGCCCTGTTTTTAAGGGGATGGAGCTTGGAGGATGGCAGGCAGGGAAGGTGCCCGAACTCAATCACACATGGATCTGGGTGTCTCCTGCCCGCGAGGGAGGTTGTGGTCCGGCTGCGCACTGAGCGCAAAGCCCGGCCCTGGGCGGGCACGTAGTCAGAGGCTGCAGTGGGTCTCCTGTGTAATTAGGTATGCCCCCGTGGGCATCTTGTTCCTGGTGGCTGGCAAGATCGTGGCAGTGGAGGACGTGGGGCTGCTCTTCACCAGTCTCGGCAAATACATCCTGTGCTGCCTGCTGGGCCACGCCATCCATGGGCTCCTGGTGCTGCCCCTCATCTACTTCCTCTTCACCCGCAAAAACCCCTACCGCTTCCTGTGGGGTATCGTGACACCGTTGGCCACTGCCTTCGGGACCTCTTCTAGGTATGGCCTTGGGGCAGACCAATGCAGGATTTTTAAGCTAAGGGGCCCTAAGTGGACATCAGCTTTCTGGAGACCCTTGAAATTTCGTATCTGGGGACGTTGGATCTGGGTACAGGGGCCATACTTTAGTAAGTTTCTCATAAGGTCCTGGAACCGTCCCCCTCCACCCCCCCCCCCCCCCCCCCGGCATTTGGAAAACCACTGACTGCTTAGAGATTTCTTCTTCCCTTCCTGAAAACCTCTCCTCCACAAGGCCTGGCCCTAGGGGACAGTGGTCTAGTGCTGCCCCCTGGATCCAACCTCTGGGAGCTCTTTCCACCCTTTTCTAGGTATTTTGTCCACCTGTCCCCTCAGAACCTGGCTGTCCCCACAGCAGCAGCCCCAAGGGAATAGTAATTCTTAGCCAAGGTCTATTATTGGGGGGGGGGGGAGTGTGCTAGACATGATTGAATTTAGGTTTCAATTTTTGTGTGTGTTGTGAAGGAGAGCCGTCCATACCCTCCCAGGGGGTCGAGGCCTCACACAGGTTGGAATCCTGACATTCTACAGGATCCCCCCCCTGCCTCTGGCTCTGGGAAGAGAAGGGCCTAGAACTGCAGAAGGCTGGGGGTGGCGAGGCGCGGGGCTGGCGGGGGCGGGGTCTAGGCTGGCGGGGCGGAGCATGGGCTTGTGCTGATTGGCCAGCGCGGTCTGGGCGGGGCTTCGGCAGGGGGCGGGTCAAGTGCGCTAACTGACCTGCTGCCGCTCAGCTCCGCCACACTGCCGCTGATGATGAAGTGCGTGGAGGAGAGGAATGGTGTCGCCAAGCACATCAGCCGCTTCATCCTACCCATCGGTGCCACCGTCAACATGGATGGGGCGGCGCTCTTCCAGTGTGTGGCCGCAGTGTTCATCGCACAGCTCAACCAGCAACCCCTGGACTTTGTGAAGATCATCACCATCCTGTGAGTGTGGGTGGCTGCAGCTAGGACCCTGGACCCACTAGACCCCTCCCCCGAGAATGGACAGGGGCCCGAGGGGGTCAGGGCTCCCGTGGCAGCTTCTCCCCCTACCGAGATCTTTCGCTGACCGCCCTTCTCTTCCCCCAGGGTCACCGCCACGGCGTCCAGCGTGGGGGCCGCGGGCATTCCGTCTGGAGGTGTTCTCACTCTGGCCATCATCCTGGAGGCAGTCAACCTGCCAGTTCACGACATCTCCTTGATCCTGGCTGTGGACTGGCTAGTGTAAGTGTGGGTTTGGGGCTTCAGGGGCCCAAGAGGTACCCTGGGAAAGGAGATGAACAAGAAGGTCATCGAGAGCCTCCGAGGAGGAGAGTAGAGGAAGGAAGGAGTTCCAGAGGAAAGGGGATGGCATCTTGAGCGTTCTAATCAGAAGGAAAGAAGGGATCTTTGAGGTTCTTTTTTTTTTTTTTTTCATGGTTATTTATTTACTTCAGAGAGAGAGAGAGAGAGAGAGAGAATCCCAGGCAGGCCCCATGTTGTCAGTGCTGAGCCCCATGTGGGAATAGGCCAATCTGTAGACTGTGGGTTAGCAGTTGCCAGGGGCTAGAGGGAGGAGGGAATGGAGAATAACTGTTTAATGGGTATAAGAGTGTCTTTAGAATGATGGAAACGGTCTGGAATGAAATAGATGTGATGGTCGTACGACTCTGAATATGCGAAAAGCCACGGGATTGTATACTTTCAAAGGGTGAATTTTACCATATGTGAATTACAGTCCCATGTTTGAAAATGGCACACACCCCCACAAAGTATAAGGCGGCCAAAAGAGATCTTTAGGATTATGAGAAAGGCCTGAGGGAGAGCATAGTATTTCAGTGGGAAGAGGAGAGGTGGATGGGTCTTTTGAGGCCCCAAGAACTTTTTGAGGTTCTAGGAGGAGCAAATCTTGTGCTTTATTGGAAGAAGTATCATTTGGGGTCCCGAGAGGATGGAGGAGGAGATCTTTGGGGTTCTAAGGCAAAGAAAGTGTGATGGGGCGCTTAGATTTAATGGAAAAGAAGAGAGGTAGGGGGCTTCTTGGATCCCGGATGAAAAGATCTTGGAGGCTCTAGGAGGAAGGGATATTTGGGAGGATAGAGCAATGAGTTGGATGTAGAAGCAGAACAGGGTTCCATGAAGGAGGGTGTGGCGAGGACCTCAAGATCTTGGGGGGGGGGGCGCCTGGGTGGGTCAGTTGGTTGAGCATCCGACTCTTGATTTTGGCTCACCTCATGGTCTCCTGGTTCGTGGGTTCGAGCTCTGTTTCAGGCTCCACTCTGATAGTACGGAACCTGCTTGGGATTCTCGATCTCGGAAAAAAAAAAAAAAAAAGATTCGGGAGGAGAGGTGGGAAGGTTGGGCCCTCCCCTCTCCTCTCCCCCCTCCCCCCTCCCACTCACTTCCCTATCCTGTTCTTCAGGGACCGATCCTGCACAGTCCTCAATGTGGAAGGTGATGCCTTTGGGGCGGGACTCCTCCAAAATTACATGGATCGTGCAGAGATGCGGAGTTCGGTGCCAGAGTTGATCCAAGTGAAGAGTGAGATGCCCCTGGCTCCACTGCCTGCCCCCACTGAGGAGGGGAACCCCCTCCTCAAACACCGCCTGGGATCTGCTGGGGATGCAGACCCCTGCGAGAAGGAGTCGGTTATGTAAACCCCATGGGGACTTTCCCTGCGCTGATGGGGGCACTCTGGACATTGGGATTGTGAACCGGGGTTCGGGAGGCCCTTCCTGCTGCACACTTAAGGGATCCAGGGTCCCAGCCTCTCTCCCTGACATCAGATCTGGGAGGCCTCGATGCTGGGGTATAGGTGTGTGTGTGTGTGGTGTATCTATCTCCCCAGATCTTCCCCAGTCCTCAATTCCTGTTTCCACCCAAAGTTAGGAAACATGATGGAGAAATAGTGTCTTTCTGGCCCCCTCATCTTAAGGCACAGGTCACCATGTGGATTTCTGCCCTCATTGAGAGGTAGGACATTCCAGTGGGTCGATGGCTATTTTGGTGGCTGTAGCTGTGTGTGTGTGTGTGTGTGTGTGTGTGTGTGTGTGTGTGTGTGTTTTGCGGCTCCATGGCACATCCCACCCTGTCCTCAGGCCCTCTGTTCCCTCCGCTGTAACAAACACTCCTGGGGACCCTGCCAGGGTGGGGGAGACTGAGGACAAATACTGCTGTCACTCCAAAGGACGTTTTTTAGCAATAAAACTATCAAGTGTATCTCCTCGGATGTTTCTAAGACCAAAAGCATGAGCCACACAGAAAAAAACCAAACGTGACAAGTAAGAATCCACTGAAATAAGATAACTGTTTGTCAAAAAACACCATTGAAGGGGCGCCCGGGTGGCTCAGTCGGTGAAGCGATCCCATAAATGTTCCGTGTCTCGACGCGGGTGATGCTCACACAGATGTATACGTTTGGGGAAGTTCGCCTGCACACTTAAGATGTGCGTGATTTTACCCCACGTAATGCCATCTTGCAGCTGAAAATGTACAACTCACTCCTGGGAAGAGACTGACTTTCTGCTGTAGCCACTTACGGGTACTTCCCTGATACTTGAACTCTATCCAATAGAGGCAGTAATGCCCTGCTCTCCCCCCCCCCCCCCCTTTTTTATTTAAACCAGAATTTGCTGTTTGAATAAAAAACCTGCCGTGCAAGTGTTTTTAAGTCCTGTTTTGAGTCTGGGATGTGGATGATGCCCAGTTGTGGCTCACTTGGTAACGATCCTGTCTTGTATGCTGCTGAAACGTGTTATACATTACTAATAATTATCTTCCCCCTTCCTAGGGCCCTGTGTAGGCTCCTGCCAGGTGCCCGGGAGGCACCACCAACCCAAGTCCAATTGTAGATGGTATCTTGGGGTATCTTTTGCATCTTTTCGTTGGTTTGTTTTTGTGTATTTAGTTCCATCGCGTGATCATTGCAGTGTGGAAGGAGAGTCTAATTCATATCTGATTCTGTGCAAAACTGTTGTGTATCACACACAAACATAACCACTAATGAGCTCATTAAGTGTTGAATAGTTAAGCAGTTGATACATTCAGTGCTTTCTATTAGGCTCAAATCCTTGGTGGGTGGTTATAAAAGTGTTGAAGGGTTTTAATGGTGTTTGGGGAAGATGGTTGGGGTTGCTGGAAGGAGCTGGGAGGGCACGGTTTTCCCCACTTAAAATAATTGTTTGTCCTCAGTTTTTCCATTTGATGCTTTTTTGGGAATGGATTAGATTTAGATTATGAAGGGTGCCTGTTTAAAGAGATACACACATGGGGCGCCTGGGTGGCGCAGTCGGTTAAGCGTCCGACTTCAGCCAGGTCACGATCTCACGGTCCGTAAGTTCAAGCCCCGCGTCGGGCTCTGGGCTGATGGCTCAGAGCCTGGAGCCTGTTTCCATTCTGTGTCTCCCTCTCTCTCTGCCCCTCCCCCGTTCAAGCTCTGTCTCTCTCTGTCCCCCCCCAAAAAATAAATAAATGTTAAAGAGATACACACATGCATAGGTAATATATATACTATATATGGAATATGTGTATATACGAGGAATACGTAACCCAGACAAGCCCAACAGAATGGTATTTCCCTTTTCCTCTATTCCATTTTTTTTTTTTTTTTTTTTGAGAGAGTGTGAGTGGGGGAGGAGCATAGACAGGGAGGGGCGACAGAGGATCCGAAGCGGGCTCCCTGCTGACAGCAGCCAGCCAGATGTGGGGCTCGAACTCACGAACCATGAGATCATGACCCGAGCGGAAGTCGGACGCTTAACCAACGGAGCCACCCAGGCACCTCTTTCTATTCCATTTTTTAAGATTTGCTGGGCACATGCCACTACTTTGCTGATCTGGGTCAGGAACCATTTCAGGCCTCCTCAGTGTGGACAGGTGCTCCAGACCTGTTTCCCACCACAACGTGCCCACCACCTTAGTCCTGTTCACCACTGTATGCTCGGCACAGCGTGGGGACTGGCACAGAGTAGGTACTCGAGAAACATTTGCAGAATGAATGAATTGGGCTCCAGCTACAGAGCCGCCTGGCTAGAAGAGGCTGTTAGGCTAGCTCAGATCCTGCTTTTTGCTACCTGCCAGCTGTGTGACCTTGTGTAAGCACTAGGGAGTCTCACCCTCTGGTGACAATGGCTCTGTTATGTGTGTGCCTCACCCAAAGGCCACTAGTGAAGTTTACATAAGAGCAGAAGGCAAAGCACACGTGCGGCCACCTTCCTGGGCCCAGCTCCCACCTCCCGCTCCCTTCCTCCATTGCCAGATCCACCCCTGTTTTTGGGGACACCCCTCTTGCTCCTTTGAAGAAGCCTGGCTTGGGAGGAAGTGCTCAGGCTAGCCCTGCACTAGGCTTGGACCTGCGTCCTAGGCTCATAGTCACAGGATGGGGGTGGGGGACTGGCAGACACAGGGTGATGACAGCTTTGTCTCTCCTAGTGACAACGTTTCTAGGGCAGTTGGACTTTTGTAGGGGGGAGGGGTCAACCTTATTAAGGTATAACTTGCATCCCATAAAGTGCATCTGCTAAAGTAGGTAATTGGATGGGGGGGGGGCGCCTGGGTGGCTCAGTCGTTTGGGCGGCCGACTTGACTCCAGCTCAGGTCATGATCTCGCAGTCTGTGAGTTTGAGCCCCGCGTCGGGCTCTGTGCTGACAGCTCTGAGCCTGGAGCCTGCTTCAGCTTCTATGTCTCTCTCTCTGCCCCTCCCCCACTCGCTCTCTCTCAAAAATGAATAAACTTTAGAGAATTTAAAGAATAAAGTAAGGGGCGCCTGGGTGGCGCAGTTGGTTAAGCGTCCGACTTCAGCCAGGTCACGATCTCGCGGTCCGTGAGTTCGAGCCCCGCGTCGGGCTCTGGGCTGATGGCTCGGAACCTGGAGCCTGTTTCCGATTCTGTGTCTCCCTCTCTCTCTGCCCCTCGCCCGTTCATGCTCTGTCTCTCTCTGTCCCAAAAATAAATAAACGTTGAAAAAAAAATAAAAAAAAAAAGAAAAAAAATAAAGAATAAAGTAAGTAATTGGATGAGTTTTGACAAGATGCATACGTTAGTGAAACCCACCACATTCAAGATGCACGATACTCCCACCGCCCCCAGATTTCCTGCTGCTCCTTTGCAGTCTATCCCTCTCCGCCCAACAACCACTGATCTGCTTTGGGTCACTAAGGATTAGTTTGTCTCTTCTAGAATTTCGCATTGGTGGAATTATATAGTATGTTGCCTTTTGCGCCCTGCTTCTCTTACTTTGTATCGTGCCTTCGAGATTTTAGGCATGTTTTTGCACAGACCAGTTTATTCCTTTTTGTGTTTAACCATCAAAGAGTATCTGCTCTCCACCCTTCACGTTTGTTTATCCATTCACCTGTAATGGACACTGGGTGGTTTCCAGCTTGGGGCTAATGTATATAAAGGTGCATTTGCACGTGGCTCTTTGCCTGCCCTCCACTTTCCATAGCAAATATTTTGCAATGCCCACTAAGGGTACACAAATATTTGCTGCTGGGTAAAGGGAGCGGACCATCCAACAGCATTTAAGACAGGGGGCCCCATTCCCTCCATCTATGCCCAGTGTTAACCCCTTGGTTGCCGGGGTCAGGGAGATCCAGGGAGTCCCCACGTCCAGCCGGGGGAGTGATAATATGGGGGCGGGGGGCAGGGGGGCTCATGGCAGTGGTCGTTTAGCAACAGGTTGAATCTATAATCCGATATTTTCATGTTTGAACCACCCTGAGGGCCACACCAGCGCATGTGATGGCTTGGCTATCAGCTCTGGGAAAACCCTCTTGGCTCTGCTGAAATGGAATGAAATGAAATAGATAATGTAACTCATCTGCACATGACTTTATTTAAGTTTACTTTAGTTTCCTCTATACCCAGTGTGGGGCTCAATCTCATGACCCTGAGAGCAAGAGTCACATGCTCTTTTGACGGAGCCCGCCAGGCGCCCCCTGCACATGATTTTAAAAACAATCTCTTAGGGGCGCCTGGGTGGCTCAGTCGGTTAAGCATCTGACTCTTGATTTTCGGCTCAGGTCCTGATCTCACAGTTCATGGGTTCGAGCCCCACCTTGGTCAACACAGAGTCTGCTCGGGATTCTCTCTCTCCCTCTCTGCCCCCCCCCCACTTGTGGTTGCACGCTCAAAATAAACTTAAAAAAAAACCCACACAACCCCCTCCCCCATCTCTCTATTGCCCTAAATGTAACAAAAAAGAAATAAAACGATAATTTATAACAGGAATTTTAATACGAAAATCTGTGGGGCAGAAGCGAGAACCCAAGGAGGTAGCTAGATATTTACATAGGTAATGTAGGCAGCTCCCGCCGGCTGGAAACACACGCTATTGGTGTTTGATTATCAAGAGCCATGTAGACCATGATTTTCAGAAATTGTTGACAATCCTTGGCCGGGTTTTGAACAAAACACCATACAAACTTGCCTCATTTAGGACCTATCAAAACCTTACAAAAAGGACTTTGTGTTTGCATGAATAGAGAGTTCGGTTCTGGGCTCAGATAATTTTTTTAATTACATTTTAATGTTTATTTTTGAGAGAGAGAGAGAGAGAGACAAGAGTGGGAGTGGGGTACGGGCAGAGAGAGAGGGAGACACAGAGTCCGAAGCAGACTCCAGGCTCTGAGCTGTCAGCACAGAGCCCGACGCGGGGCTTGAACTCACATATCGCGAGATCATGACCTGAGCCTAAGTTGGATGCTTAACCGACTGAGCCACCCAGCCGCCCCTTTTGATTTCTAAACTTTATTTACTTTTTATTTATTTAAGTAATCCCTGCACCCGAGGTGGGGCTTGAACTCACGATCCAGAGATCAAGAGTCGCATGCTCTTCTGACTGAGCCAGCCGGACCACCCTGGGCTCCGACGATTCTTAACCAGGGTTTTCTGAGTGAGGCTAAAATTTGGTTAGTAGACATTGGTATGAATGTGCTGGTTTTTACAATACCGAAACATCTCTGTTCTAGCTAAAAGAGAAAGCATTAAACTCAGTAATACACATCCTCATATAAACTCCTTAATTCAAGTTAGTTGCTGCAGCAGGTTTTCTGCCAAATTATTACTTAATCGATAATAAAGACAGCGAATGCACAAAGCTGTCACACAGTATTAGAGAGGCTACAAAAGATTTTAGTGTCATTGCCGATAGTTCAAGAACAGTGAGGAGAGGAGAAAACACCAAAACGCTGTGGATAATGCCAAGAGAAATGATCTATTGAGACCCCAAGTCACCTGATGAAACTGAGCTCAGTGGGAAGTTGCAACTTGGGAAGTTGCAGTGGGAAGCACTTGTTGTGGTTCCCTTATCAAATCACAGCTAAGGCAGGGTTACTTTATATATATTTTATATAACAAATAAATAAATAAGCGATATATATATTCATAAATATATACGAATATATATATATGTATACATAGCTGTGTCAAGAAATCACACCAACAATTTCTAAATAAGTTTCTAAATAAAACAAAATCATTGCAACGATTAAGAGCGATGTGAGCTTCAGCTTATGTTCCTGGCAAACAACTTAAAGAAATATGTATATAGAGGGATCGTTTCCATTCTTTAGAGAATCAAAAATATTTAAATAGACGGATGCATATACTAACTTATATATTAATTTATATTACTGTACCTGTTACAAAAGGTTTTGGACATCACACATCCTTCACGAATGCCCTGTGGGGCATTTCAAAACCGCACGTGACAAGGGACGATGTTTTATTAGGTGGAGACGCCCTGCATATTATGGGACGTCTCCATCCCTGGGCCGTGGCTCTGGAGGGCCAAGAGCACCCCATGATCACCCCAAATCATCCCCGTATGTTTCCCAAACGCTCCACGGAAACCCAACAGTCTCGGGGCCATTTGCGGGTTCAGTGGCTAAAAACAGAGGCTGTGTTCTAAGAAGTCAGGCTTTGGACATCTGAGTCTCAGGAGACTGGGACAAATTTGCATGCGTCTTCCCTCTTGCTGGCCTGTGAGGTCTCCTCCTCCTCCAAGGGCTTCATGTGTCTGCAATGACACCGATCCCCCACACCCGACCTATAGGTTCAGGGAGGCCGTGACTTGCCTAAGATGACCAGGAAAATAAGTGGCCAAGCCAGGAGCCAACCCCAGCCTTGACTCCTGACCCCTTTACCACTCAAGTGCCACCCAGCACCCAGTCACCTCCATTTCTTAGGTGCAAAGCAGAGTTTCGGAGACGCAGAGCGGTACCACAGAGAGGGGCATAGTATCCAACTTCTGTGTGGGCTCCAGACTGACTGCCTGGGTTCAAGTCCCTGCTCGGTCACTTCCCAAGCTGTCTGACCTTGGGCAAATGGCTTTACCATTCTAGCCTCAGTTTGCTCCCCTGTAAAATGGAAATAATAGCAGCTCTCACCTCAGGACCTGGGGGTGAGACATAAATCAGTGAATCTGTGTGAAATACTGAGAAGGATGCCTGGCACACGGTATGTGCTGAGTAACAGTGAGTTATGACGACTGTTTATCCGGCCTTGCAGTGGGCTAACAGGTGCAGAGAGCTGAAATAATGAGGTAACACCATTAACATGGAGTGGGGCCGGCATCCAGGACCCGGTTCTTAACCATAGCTGCAGCTCAGGGCTCTGAGCCTGTTCCCTCCTCTGGAAGAGGAGGTCAAGAGCAGCATGCACCTCCCGGGGCTCTCGAAGGGCGAAGGGGGATAGTTATCCGGTCCTGCAAGACACAGGGGATTAGAGAGGCCTGAGACTCAAGAGTCAGGAAAGCTACAGAACAACGGAGGGGACAGGCTTACCGGCGCCTTGGCCCCACAGCAGGACGACGGCGCCCCCTGGTGGCGGAAGCAGCCCCAGCAACCAAGTGCCCCACGGACTGTGAGCTGGACAGAGGGCGCTCATTGAATCCCGGAAGAAACTG
This sequence comes from Herpailurus yagouaroundi, assembly GCF_014898765.1. Classification (NCBI taxonomy): domain Eukaryota; kingdom Metazoa; phylum Chordata; class Mammalia; order Carnivora; family Felidae; genus Herpailurus; species Herpailurus yagouaroundi. The sequence goes on along the minus strand of NW_024412451.1, from coordinate 3,363,892 downwards.
AGGCACAGAGAAGCCGGGACAGTCGCCCAGGCCCACCTAAGTTGCAAGTGGTAGAGCTGGGGTTTTGGTCACGGCAGTCCAGCCCAGAACCCACATGCTTTCCTCTTTACAAAAACTGTCCGTGCTCTGAATAAAGCGCACGCTCTCGGAAATCTTGGGCAGCGTAGGTCTTCGACGTCCGGGCCTGTGCTGGGCCTTGCAGGGCAGCTGGGCATCCCCGGCCCGCCCACCAAACGCCAGCGGCGCCAAAGCAAAGGCCAGCTCCCCGCCCATGAGCGTTCTTCTCCCGCTCCCAGGAGCGGCCGCTGGAGCCTCAGCCGCTTCCCGCCAAACTCAGGAGTGACGGGTTGGGGTACTCGGGGTTCTCGATGACCCCGGGGCCGAACTTGAGCTCCAGGAAGCGACGGTAGTTGTTAGGCGCCTGCGCCACGAAGCCAGCGAAAGGCAGGGGCACGAGAGGCTGCAGGAAGTGTTCGGGGAACTCGACATCCTGCCGGTGGTCCAGCCACGTGTCCTTGGTCATGACCCCGTTGCGGGGGTAGAAAGGCCACAGGTCCACGTGCAGATGGTTGCTCTCGCTGTACTGCACGCGGAAGAAGTCGCCCTCTACGGCCTTCTCCCACACGAAGCCGCGCTCGTCCACCACCGAGCCCGCCTCGGCGCCGCGCAGCTGCTCGCAGTTGCCCACGTCCTCCAGGTAGATGCCCAGGTCCACGTCGTAGTCCCACGGGATGATGTCCCCGTGGCGGGCGGCCCCCAGCAGCGAGCCGCCCTCCAGCCAGTAGCGCACGCCCGCCGCCTCCAGCACGCCCACCACGTAGCGGGCGGTCTCGCGCAGCGCGCGCAGGCAGCACGGCGGCGTCCAGCGCTGCTCGTACAGGTAGGCCGGCGTGTCGCCCACCACCGTCCCGAAGCAGCGCGGCGTCTCCTTGCTGCAGCCGAACCACTCGAGCCGCCCGCCCTCCCCGCTCACCAGGCGGATGCCCAGCGCGCGCAGCAGCGCCGCCCGCCGCGCGCGCCCCTCGC